>NC_135806.1:98773299-99099815 GCF_964213995.1 Mustelus asterias | reverse complement strand
CCATCTCTTGTGACACTAGTAAATAAACTTTTGAACTATTTTGGTTGTACGTGCTGGTGTGTGTGAGAGACACAGAGCCCGCCTTCTCGCTCTTTTGATTTCCAGTGCAGTTACCGAATAGCAATCAAGGGCAAACTCTTTTTTTAAAGTAAGGAACACTCACATCATGAATACTGAGACATCCCCTCCCCCCAACTCAGGATGAATTAAAAATTAAGCCTGTCCCCTCCCTGGTCTATATTGGGGGCTCATGTTACAGACACAGATAATTACTGAGTACACCAGGAGCAGCAAGTCTGGCCCTGGTTGGTCCCTGTTAAATCTCCCACATCAATGCCAGTCTTGGCAGGGTTAGTGGTTACCAACGCGGAAACATTTACCATGGTCTAGTATCCTGTCGGGCTGCACAGATATTACTCTATAATGTCTGGCGCTCCAGCCCCGCCCAGGGGACCTTTTAATGGCCGAGCCGGACAGCCAAGTGGCCGTCTCGAAGTTGTTGCCCCGCGCCAAGGCGCCGGCCTCGGCCCTGTGCACCGCCACCCTGTCGAAGTGGTGCAGGCCTCCCGAGTGCTCGAAGTGGATGTGGGTGACCACGGCCAGCAGCGGCTTGCTGCCGACCAGGCCGGCCGAGCGCAGGTAACTGCGCAGGTCCTTCAGGCCCAGGCCCGTGTCGATCAGCAGGTCTCGCTGCGAGCCCTGCACCAGCCAGATGTTGGCCCCCTTCCCCGGCTCCAAGAAGCTCTCGCGGATCAGGTATAATCCGTCCGACACCTCCTCCCACCAGAACCAGTCCCACTGGGAACTCCCCTGGGCACTGGCAGCCGAGCCCGGCAACATCCTCACAGCAGCAGCCGCCTCCAGCAATCCCAACACTGCCCAGCAACCCACCCAATCAAAAGAGCGAGGAGGCGGGCTCTGTGTCTCACACACACCAGCACATTCAACCAAAATAGTTCAAAAGTTTATTTACTAGTGTCACAAGTAGGATTACATTAACACTGCAATGAAGTTACTGTGAAAATCCCCTGGTTGCCGCAATCTGGTGCCTGTTCGGGTACACTGAGGGAGAATTTAACAGGGCCAATCCACCTAACCAGCACATCTTTCGGACTTGGGTGGCACAGTGGTTAGCACTGCTTGCCTCACAGCAGGGACCAGGGTTCAATTCCGGGCTTGGGTCACTGTCTGTGTGGAGTTTGCACATTCTCCCGGTGTCTCCGTGGGTTTCCTCCGGGTGCTCTGGTTCCCTCCCACAGTCCAAAGATGTGTGGGTTAGGTGCATTGGCCGTGCTAAATTGCCCCTTAGTGTCCCAGGATGCAGAGGTTAGAGGGATTAGCGGGGTAAATATGTGGGGTTACGGGGATAGGGCCGAGGTGGGATTGTCATCGGTGCAGACTCAAAGGGCCAAATTACCTCCTTCTACACTGTAGGGTTTCTATAATTTGTGGGAGGAAACTGGAGCAGCTGGAGGAAACCCACGCAGACACAGAAGGTGGGATTTTCCAGCCACCCTTGCCCCCAAGACCAGAAAATCCTGCTGGAGGTCAATGGACCTTTGTATGGTCCACCCCCCCACCCCCACTCTTCCCTGCCCGCCACCCCCCCCCCCCCCCCACCCGATATGATTCCCATGGTGGGCAGGACAGGAAAATTCCACCCACAGAGAACATGCAGATTCCGCACAGTCACCTAAGATGGAAGTCAAACCCAGGTCCCTGGCGCTGCGAGACAGCAGTGCTAATTACTGTGCCACCGTGCGGCCAGCTGTGGACACTGGAATCTGAAGCGAAAACACAGAACGCTGGAAAACCTTAGCTGGTCCGGCAGCATCTGCGGAGAGAGAACAGAGCTAATGGGAACGATCTGACCGGCCGTTCACGCCACGCTCCTGCTGCAGCAAGATTGGTGAATTTGGCGGCCAGCCAAATCTCCATTCACTGTGGTGGGATGGGAAAATCCCGCTGACATGAATGGCAGTAAGATTCCAGCCAATGTTTTGTGTCTGGATGACCCTTCATCAGACCTTCGAGTTTGGGTGACTCTTCGTCATCACCAGTGTTTGTGTGGAAGCAAGTCCTTGCATTTAGGCAGCACCTTGAACAGGGAGAAGCATCTCTGGGTGCCCTGCAGTGACAGCATTACCAAACAAATTTGACACTGAGCTACCAATGAAGATTATTAGCATAGCTTGGCTAAAGTGTTAGGTTTTAAGGAGCGTCTTAAAGGAGAGAGAGAGATGCAGAGGTTTACGGATGGAATTCCAGAATTTAGGGCAGGGCTCTCCAGATTATCCTCCAATGCAACCTCATTTTAACACTTGGAAATTAAGGTGACCCTAGACCAGTGCTTGCCAACCTTTTATATGTCATTGCACACCTCCATACCATAAAAACATTTTGAGGCACACCTCCTATTTTCTCTGTCTTCTTCCCTTACTGGGAACTTTGTTTTTAACTTCTCCCTATCTGCTCGCTTGTTTTTTTCAAACTCTCCCTGTCTCTTACTTCTCCCAGGGTTTTTGCATCCTTTTTGAGTTCTCGCTTTTTGTGCAGGCGCATGTGATCTTTTGTCTTCAGCTCCAAGTGCCATTGGTATGCATCAAAAAATCTAAACCACGCATGTGCAGCTCTTTTCCAGCTAGCACATGCACGGGTGGCCCAAGATTCATTTTTAAAATTTATTTGTGGGACATGGGTGTCACTGGCTGGCCAGCATTTATTGCCCATTCCTAGTTACGCTTGGAGGGCAGTTGGGAGTCAACCACATTGCTGTGGCTCTGGAGTCACATGTAGGCCAGACCAGGTAAGGATGGCAGATTTCCTTCCCTAAAGGACATTAGTGAACCAGATGGGTTTTTCCAACAATCGGCAATGGTTTCATGGTCATCAGTAGATTCTTAATTCCAGATATTTTTTATTGAATTCAAATTCCACCATCTGCTATGGCAGGATTCGAGCTCGGGTCCCCCCAAACATCCGCTGAGTTTCTGGATTAATAGTTTAGCGATAATACCATTAGGCTATTGCCTCTCCCTAATTTGTCGGTTCTTGTAGACGCCAACTGCAGAGCTGAAGAGGAAAGTTAATTTTAGTTTAATTATATGAATTTTGAATCTTTTTCACAGGACACTTGAGGGTCTTCACAGCACACCATTGTGCCCTTGGGAGCCACTGCCCCAGTCACCAACAAAAACAAAATGGCAACAGAGCAGCATAAGAACATTAGTACATGTTTATTAAAGATAACATAGTGCTGTAGCTGCATCAACAATGAAAGTAAGTTGAGAGTCTTTGACTGTAATTTAATTATTAATTAAATCATTCAGTTTATAGATCAACATATAATACATCATACAATATGAAAATCTATGCTTTTAATATATTATTATAAAATGTACTCCCCAATCCAGTATTTCAACTGAGAGCTCATGGACTTGGCCAGCAGCGGACAATTTTAAAGTTCGCATTTGAGTTCAGCATTACTGATCTAAAGCAACATCACATCAAGATTCCTTAAAGACCATCCTGACATCATTGATTTTAATGTGAGATTAGTCAAATAAACTTTTAAATTTCCAGTGCAAAATTCAGTCCCAAACCTCCAATATGCACACACACTTTGTAATGATCCCCTCTGCCCCCCTCAACACACACACACATTGTAATGAGCCCTCACTCTGCCACCTTGCCCCCACAACGCTGTAATTAGCCTGCAGTATATTGCATTTTTTCACATTGCCCTCTCTGCTGTCCCCTCTGGTGGGGAGGTGTAAATGAAGTTACGTCAATACTGGCTGCCTGAAATTGAGGATGTGTTGTTGGTCTTACTTAGTGCCACACATGAGAAGGATGACGACAAGGCTGGGATGAAACTTTATTTTACATTTCATTTGGGAAATTAAGTGCTGAAGAACATTGTGACACATTTGTTTGGAACTTCCCAACTTGATTTTGAGGAAGTTTGAGCGATTTGAAAGATTGCTCTGTATGCACCTATTGTACTCTGGTACACAACAAATCAGCCTGGTATGTCATGGAACAATTGACATCGAAGGCATATCTGGGGCAAGGGGGATTCAATCTTAACAAAGAGGACTGGTGTAATTCCAAACAAAGGTTACACATTTGGCTGAAAACAAATAAGTTACAAGTGGGCGCCATTATGTATTATAAGCGATCACTGAAGACTACTCAAAAAAAGACCCTTGAAATTTTCAGCTCTAAAGCCCTGACCCACACCCATTCCCCTCCCCACCAACACCCCTGAAACCCAAATTTTGTATCAAGCTGCCATCCCCCATTGACACCAGATATAATTTTAATACTGAAGTTCTGAAATTGCAGGAGCTAGAGAGGCAAATAGAAATTGCACCCTTAGCTGAGGTGGGGTGAACTTAAAATGAAGTCTGCCTCTCTGGATCTCTATAAACTCCTCCAGCCCTACAGCCGTCCAAGATGTCTGCACTTCTGACCTCTTGCATTTCTGATTTTAATTGCTTCACCATTGATGGCTGAGCCCTAAACTCCAGAAACGTTTGTGTCTCTACCTCATTTTTCTCTTTTAAGGCACTCCTTAAAATCTAGCTCTTTGACTAAGCTTTTTGCCTTACCTAAAATCTCCTTATGCTGCTCAATATTTGTATTTTTTTTAATGATGTCCCTGAGAAGCATCTTGGGACATATGATGTTAGAAGTGATATACCAACAAGAGTTGTTTTTGTTACTGTTTTCCTGAGATTCTACCCTAAACTGAAAATTCCAGTCCGTGTGTACGTGCGCATGACTGACTGCCCATTCACTCCTACATTTCAAGGGATATTTTTGCCTGTTATGCCCCGTTAAGACCAAAGAACTGTTAATAACTAAAAATTGGCATGAGCTCTATTTTAGTTTTAGTAAATGATCCATAAATGGCCTAGAAAAAGATAATCACTTTTTCATGGTGCTGCAATGAGAACAACTACAGTGTGTCCTTTGATGTCCAGTCCATCTGCCATTCTATGATTTAAGCAGGGTCCTGTACTGATGGTTGTGGAGAGCTATAAGTTCTGATTCTTGACACTTCCAGCATTGGAACTTGGGCCCATGACCCACTCTTTAAGAAAAAATACTGTGAAAATCATTTGAGGGAAGAAAGAATTATGTTATCTTATTTTTGCCGTAGTTATCTTCCAAATGTGATGCAATGATATATGCAAATTTAAGACGTAATAAATGTTTGCAAATAAATTATAAAAGATTTGCCAGACTGGCTCCATTGCTTGAGATTGTACACAATGCAGAACTGTTTCTGTACAAACAGTACAGAAGATACTGATACAATAACAGGTACAATAACAAAGGATACAATAACAGAAATAAATTTCACTTATTCTAATTTATAATATACAGGCATGAAAAATAAGCTAATTTATTTTCATTCTTGAACATTATATTTAATCAGTCTGATAAATAAGCAAACAAAATATCATTTACAAAGTTATGGTATTGACATTTTTAAAGAAAAACCTCCAAATATTATTTTCTGGGAAGTTTTATCATATATAATCATCAACACCCCCCTCCCCCGCATGCACAGGAGTTTAAATAAATTGAGAAGAGCTTATATGTGCAAACTTCTTCCGTTTATTGATCACAAGTGAGAATGCCTTACTTGCGTCAGCTTGTCCTCCAAAAAAGCCCGTTTCAAACTGTGCCCCAGCAGTATTTGACTGATCATTTATTGGTGTCAATTCTTTTCATCAAGCCATGATCCTGGCTGCTTAGCTTGCACTTGTCATCCACATTTGGTGGTGCCCTATGAAAAGCAGCCATTGTAATTCAGTTCACATACCAACATAACTAGAAGCTAAGAAAACACAGACATTAAAGCACAAGTGTCATTTTCACAATATACACACAGGTCAATACTGTTAGGATTCTTCAGACCCGGTTTCTAAGCTAGGATGATTGAGGGCAGTGTATATGTATTGTTGTTAAAATCTAAAGTATAGCCATACAAATGCAATAGTCGAGGCAGCATGTTTTTCTTTGTGTAACGCTAATGAAAATAATGTTAGCAAGCTGCCACTGATCTACAATAACACCACAGTAAAATAATTTCTCTTTAACTTCATACATAGAACAAAAAAACCCTATAATATGTAAGCAATATAGACCAGACTTTTCTGAGATACAGGTGTTTTGACTATTGTGACACTGATTCTGCAGTAATTACAGTACAGGCACAGTACTATTGTATCATACAAATGATTTTTTCTGATTTTAGCATGCTTATTTAGTCCCTTAACAGTGAAATATTTAATAATCACATCTAAATGGTACAAGAACAGAAGCTTACCTAACATACTGTGGACCCTTCTTACCATCAACAACATCCTTATTTATATAAAAAGCAATGATGCCCGAATTAGGAATCTCATACATCGGCTCCAACAGTAACTGTTCCTGAAATAAAAGCAGACAAAACTATCCTTCAAAAATGTAACTCATAGATAGACTTTTATTGCACATAGTCAAATAATTACACTTTCATCTCGGAGAACATGGACATCAGTATGAAAGTACATTATCTGCAAAAAACAGAATTGAAACACAGCATATGGTCAGTGATTCAATACAGTGGACCGTGGAGCAGGACACAGTTTGTGTCCATCTATTTTCACAGAAAGAGTTTCTAACCTCACCTATGATATTAATGAATATGGTGAGTGATGCAAAATTCTAGGCAGAGTCTTCCATAGAGTCCATAGAATCCTGACAGTGCAGAAGAGACCATTTGGCCCATTAAGTCTACACTGACTCTCCTTCAGATTATTTTACCCAGGTCCTCTCAGCCGCTCAAAATCCAAATTAGCCTGCAACACTGCAACAACCACTTGTTTTGGTATAGCACAGTGATAGACAACCTAGGCTATCCCTCCCTCATCTCAGTTGGGTGGCAAGATTGAAATTGGCATGTGCACTAACCATGACCCATGAATAGGATTAAATACATGCCAAATATTTAATCATGAATTATAGAAAATGCTTAATCATTCATATATTATGTTATCAACTTCAAATGGTAAAAACAAACAAACCTTTTATACTTGCCTTACTGAAAGTTCAAAATTAACATGTAAAAAGCAACCTCCCATGTTCACTCCAGTTGTAACCAAGATGGTCTCCCAGGATGGGGTAATTTTGCTAACTACATTTCCGTACCTGGAATTTGCAGTGCTTGCAGATTGCACTGTAGCAACGCTACATACGCCGATTGGATGCAGAGGGGAATGCATGACTTTCACAGTCATTGTGTGCAACCTGCCCATCGGCATTTGTCAACAGAATGTCTTGCAGGCCAAACTCTCAACCCTAATGGGCTGCATGCAGCCCATGGGCCACATGTTACCCACCACTGTTATAGCATCTTTAATGTTATAAAACATTCAACAGGAAGGATAGGACATGTTATGATAGTTCTCCTATCTTTCTGAGTTCGGCCTTTGTTACAGTCCAGCAAGCTAGATTACAACAAAATGCGGGAGTAACATTTTGGATTTTCTCCCTGGCTGATGGCAATGGATCTACCGCTATGATGACTGGTTCGGACCTCAATCTCAAAATATTTTAAATTTAACCTCCAAAATGCAACTGCAATCTTTAATGGATGCACAAGCCTGGTAAAAATGAACTTACCATGATTGATCTCAATCCTCTGGCCCCTATCTTACTTTCAATTGCTTTACTTGCGATAGCACGCAGGGCTGCATCCGTAATGGAGAAATGACACTGAAATAAAAGGTCCAAGGAGACTCCTGAGAAATCCCATATGCTGTTTTGTTATTTAGAAATATTTTAAGGATTAGTTTACTTAAATTATTGTTGTTTTCTTTTAGTTATCTGTTTTAATTTTAAATATATTGTACCTCATGCTTTTGCAGAATACTTTCTAATCACTTGAATCTACTCTGGATAAAAGTAAACACTCCCCATTTCAGTACCAATGTCAAGGAGACAGTGAATCTCTTGAGTCTCTGCTACTTGAGAAACAGTCATATGGGCACATGAAAATTTAGTTTACTTTTTACATAAGATTATAAGCCCATAAAAGGTGGTTAGCAATTTCTGTTAAAATAGAGTCATAGAGTCATAGTCGTAGAGGTTTACAGCATGGAAACAGGCCCTTCAGCCCACCTTGTCCATGCCGCTCTTTTTTTTACACCCCTAAGCTAGTCCCAATTGCCCGCATTTGGCTCATATCCCTATATAGCTATCTTACCCATGTAACTATCTAAATGCTTTTTAAAAGACAAAATTGTACCCGCTTCTACTACTACCTCTGGCAGCTTGTTCCAGACATTCACCACCCTCTGTGTGAAAAAATTGCCTCTCCGGACACTTTTGTATCTCACTCCTCTCACCTTAAATCTATGCCCTCTAGTTTTAGACTCCCCAGCCTTTGGGGAAAGATATTGACTATCTAGCTTACCTATGCCCCTCATTATTTTATAGACCTCTATAAGATCACCCCTCAGCCTTCTACGCTGCAGAAAAAAAGGTCCCAATCTATCCAGCCGCTCCTTATAACTCAATCCATCAAGTCCCAGTAGCATCCTAGTAAATTTTTTCTGCACTCTTTCTAGTTTAATAATATCCTTTCTATAATAGGGTGACCACAACTGTACACAGTTCAAATAGGATTATTAGTGCCAGAATTGCAGGATTTTCAAGTTAGTGAAGTTTAACCACAACAAAATAAATCTCCAAATCAACAATGTTATTTTAGGTATATCCATCCATTGAATAGTTGCACTCATAACAAAGGTTTTATAACAAATTATGAAGCTCATAGAGCAAATCCTAGCATGTAAGATATATGCCGGAATTTATGGCTTTTATCAAAATCTATTATATCTTTTCCTATAAAGGAATTTCATGTAACTCTTGGTAAGGTGAGGGGGGCACCACTGAATTAATGTCTGCAGGTTGAGTATGCTATATACTGAATCTGCTGAATAACTATAATAAGAGAGATTTGATAGTGCCTGTTTATTTTTAATTATCATTGGGTTAATTTGCACAACACTTCTGGGCTTATGAAGTAATTCCTTGATAAAGGCATAATTTTCGACTTGTTAGAATATATATCCCATGCGCTGTCAAATATACACTCATTTCAGATTGGAATATAACATTTTAAAACCATGTACTTGGAACTTGCCCATATAGGCTAGACTTCCAAATATCAAGGACCAGACTAGTGCATCTTCATCAATGTACATTCTGATCACTGGTGTTAATCAAGGGAAGGCAGTAAGTGTAAGAAGGGAATTCAAAGGGACAATGGCTTCAACCATCTGGTAGTGAAAAAAAAAGTGTGTAATTATATAATGTCCGTCAAAGTCAATGATGTATTTTTGGTGTTGTCGCTTTATAATATGGCAGCCAACTTGTATACTGCAAAGTTCCATAATTCGCAATAAGAAAAGAATCTGATAATCTGTTAGTGGTGTTCAGTGAAGACCAATGTTGGCCAGGACATTGGGAAATGTCCCTACTTTTTTTCTTTAAAAATTTATTTTTCAGAGGAACTAAATATCCTAAGCTATCTTTAAAGGTCTCTGCTTGTTCACGTCAATAGGTGAATTCTACTGCCAGGTGTTTAACAATTTATTTTCTACTTTTACAATTTAATGTCAACATAGTTAAATTATTTTAAATGATCGTGTTAACTACAGCATCTTTTGTTTCAACACACTGAGTCCCAGCTTTCTATTGTATCAAAAATTTAATATGTTTGTGTTATTATTTGTTTAGTACATATTGTTACAAAGTATAGAACACCTTCCTCAAAATTGTTTCATGGGGCCAAATAGAACTTGATTGCCCAACCACAGGCATTGCATGGGCAGTGTGTGCATCTATGCCTAACTTTGGTTACAATCACGGCATAATGCAGATTAGTCAACTTGAATAGTTTACTGGCTCTTCACAGACCCAAAGTCCCAGGACTGCATCTCAGGGTGTGGGCAGTCAACAAAAAGCAGTGGGCTACCCTGCTGAATCAAGTGCTTTATTGGTGTAGGGCAAGGGGGGAGGGGGTGCAGGGAGTACCAATGTCAGAGAATTAGGGAGGTAAAAGATAGAGATGTTCAGCTTTCCTTTTTAAATTTCAAAAGCCCATTTCAGTGTTCATTCTGATCCCTATCCCATCGTCTACTTAACGTGCTTGAAAGTGACACCCAGAACGTTAATTCACCAATTGTTCTGAATATTGATAATGAGTGTCTTGATATGTACACCTTTAACCAAATTTACATGTTAACACTGAATAATTCATCTAATACAAAGCAGTGTAACTGATATTTTGGATGTGTCCTTACACTCTTCAGTAGCCATCATTATTGTTTTTGTTTGATTGCTGTAGATAAATGCAATTTCCTTCCTTATTTTAATTTAATTTTAAATATTGACAGGATGCATGTTCTATTACAAAATGCTACATAGCAGCCTTAATTTCAACTAGTGGTTAAAATGATCACTATATTGTTAATCAATATCAACAATAGGGAAATAAATCAGTTTTGGATCACCATTGTAAATGTATACCAGAATGCTCTTTACTTGACCATTCTTAACCATTCTTCTTTATGCTGGTATAACAAAGGAGCAGAGGACAGGAGTGTGGAACTGCAGTGGCAATACTGCTTCTACAATTGAGAAAGAAAATTTTGCTCTCTCCTTTCCTCCAACTATGCAGAAATTTTAGCCAGTAGGGACAGCTACCTATGTCCAGCCCTTTGTCGATGCTGCACTGAATCAGACAGTTATAGTACTGCAAGAGCACCTAGAAAGGTGACTCTGTTTTGTTTTATTTCCCTTTAAATGGGAAAATGGCTGGGAAACTCAGCAGCACAGAAGATTGTAACTAAGTTACAAGAGCTGGGTTCAATTTTCTTGTGGGGCAATTTGCTACTGCTGTTTGGGGAGGGTTTAAAGCAACTTGGCAGGAATGTGCAATCCAGGAGATAGTATCAAAGAGGGAAAGACCTGGGAAAGAAGATAATACTGGAGTAGGAAAAAATAGGGTATTCCACAACAAAACAGAAAATGCTGGAAAATCTCAGCAGGTCTGACAGCATCTGTGGAGAGAGAATAGAGCTAATGTTTCAAGTCCGGATGACCCTTCAGAGCTGGCTCTATTCTTTCTCCACAGATGTTGTCAGGCCTGCTGAGATTTTCCAGCGTTTTCTAATTTTGTTTCAGATTCCAGCATCGGCAATATTTTGTTTTTATTATAGTAAGGTATTAAGTTAGTTTAGCATAAGAGGGAAAGTAATAAAGCTTAAATTAGGGTTTCTGTGCATGTATGTGAACACATGGAGTGTGGTAATAAAATTAATAAGCTGCAGACACAGAGAGCCACTTGAAAATATGATGTTTTGGCTATAACAGAGGCCACCCTCAAAGAAAAGCAGGACTTGTCATATTAAATATTCCTGGATACAAAGTTCAGGAAAGATTGGGAAGGAAGGAAAGGAGGTGTGGCAATATTGATTAAGGAGAACATTACAATGCTGAAGAGAGAGGACATCCCAGAGGTGTCTGTAATGTCTTAACAATGTTAGGGGAGGTGGGATTTAAACAAAAAGAAAAGACATGGTTTGCACATGTAGGTCCAAACTAACAATAATAGATTTACTCTGGGACCTTTTGGCTGTACAGAGCAGAAACTGCAACTAAAACAGCAGCCTATGCAACACCCTAATGACATCACCATCAAATCATGTGATCAGCTCAAAGCAATCTGCAACCACTTAAATATTTAAGTGTCAAGGACAGAATCTATTTGGCTAGAGCTAAGGAACAAGGAAGATGCAAATATATTGCCTGCTGTAGACTATAGATGACAAACTAGTGTAAAAGATGTAAAGGAACAAAGTTGACAGGAAATTACAGAGAAGGGCAAATATTTATAATGGGAGAAGTTAATTGTCCAAATATTGGCTGGAATAGTAGTAATGCAAAGGGCAGAGAGGCAAGATTTCTGAAAGTGTACAGGAGAATTTTCCACAGCAATATATCTCAAGTTCAACAAGAAACAAAGCATTGCTAGACCTGGTTGTTGGGAATGAGGTGAGCCAAATGGTCATATATTAGTTGGAGAACATTTAGGTAATAATGATTACTGTATCACAATGTTTATGAGTTTGCTATGGAAAAGGACAAGGAGCAATCCAGAGTAAGAATAATTAACCGGAGGGAAGCCAACATGAATGGGGTAAGAATGGATCTGGCCCATGTAAATTGGAATTAAAAGATTAGAAGACAAAACTGTCACTGAATAATGGGCGATCTTTAAAAAAGAAATAGTTTAAGATAGATTCCTACAAAGCGGAAAGCTAGAATATAAAAAACATCTGAACTCCAGAAATGATGAAGGGGATAGACATTCGCATAAAGAAGTGTGTTTATGAGAGCTGTCAGGTGGATAATATAACTGAGAACTACTGAATATAGAAGATTCAAAAGGGGAATTGAAAAAGGAAATAGAAGCAGAGAGAGAGTACGAAAAGACACTAAATTCACACAAAAGGGAATCCAAAAGTATTCCACAGACATAAAAATAGTCAAAGAGTGGGGGTAAGAGGAGGAGTGGGGCTGATTAGGGACCAAAATCAGGGATTTACACATGGAAGCAAGGGGCAAGGTAACCTATTAAGCAAAGATTTTGCTTTTGACTTTACCAAGGAAAAGATGCTGCCCAGGTCATTCACAAAGATGAAGGGTTTAAAGTTGATCAGGACGATGTATTTGATAGGTTGTCTGTACTGGAAGTGGATAAGGCACCAGGTTCCAATGAGATGCATCCAACTGTACTGAAGGAAGTGGGAATGGAAATTGAGGAGATCAGGCCATAATTTTCCAATCTTCCTTAGACTCAGGGTGGTGCCAGAGGACTGGAGTATTGCAAATTATTCAAAAAAGTGTAAAAATAAGCCCAGAAACTACAGGTCAGACAGTTTAATATCCTTAGTGGGCAGGTTTTCAGAACCGATGGGCTGGATCTGACAGATCAGCGAAGTCCTCACCCTCAGTTAAGCAGTCAGGTGAGGAAGCCTGCCAAGGTATTGCCAGCTGCCCTTTAACATAGGGAGCAGTGTCAACTGGTTTAAGATGAGTCATCTGCTCCAATCTCAGGTGGATGTTCTGCCTTCGAGAGCTGCTGGCCAATCGGATAACCAAAATCACTGGAGTCCCAGCTGTGTCCAGTTCGAGTGGTGGCCACAGCTGGGACTACAGGCAGCCCCAGAGGGAAATGCTCTGCAATGGAGCTTGAGTTCAAATTATGTTCAGTGTATTGCCAGGGCCAGGCTCGCAGATCTCAGCAACAGGGGTTGGGAAAGGATGAGGACTGGATATGAGAGGCCAGCAGGGACAGTTAAGGGGTTGGTGGGGGCTATGACCTTGGGAGGTACCTCGAATGAGTACACTAGACCTGTAAAGGAGGTTCCCTTACTCCCCTCCTCTCTCTCTCTCTCTCCCCCCCCCCCCCCCCCCCCCCCCCCACTGGCCTACTTCTGCTTCTAGTTTCTATATTAGACTTTTTAATTCCAGATTTTTGTTATTAAATTCCAATTTCACCATTCGTCATGGTAGGATTTGAATCCAGATCCCCAGGGAATTATATTGGGTCACCAGTGACAACACCACTATATCACTATTTACAAATTAATGAAGGTGACAGGATAAGTTGAGAGCAGTTAGTGAAGCATAGAGCATCCTGAGCTTTATAAATAGGAACATACAGTACAAATGCAAGGAAGTTACCTTAAACTTGTGTTAAACACTGGTTCAGCCTCATCTGGAGTGTTTTACCCAATTGTGGGCATCACATTTTAGGAAAAACATCAAGACATTACAGAGCTGCAGATTTGATTCACTAGAATGATTCCACTGTTACACAGAAAGATTGAGGATGTTGGAATTGTTCCCTGTCAAGAAGGATGAGGGGGGATTTGATAGAGAAATTCAAAATCATGTAAGGTCTGGATAGAGTAGATGGGAGAAACTGTTCCCACTGGTGAAAGGATCAAGAACCAGAGGGGACAGATTTAAGGTAGTTGACAGAAGAAGCAATGGTAACTTGAGGAAAAACATTTGCACAAAGTTAGTGGATAGAATCTGGAATGCACTGTCTGAGAGTGTAGTGCAGGCAGGGTCAATTGAGGCTACCAAAAGAGAATTGGATGATTATCTGAAAAGGAAAAAAATTGCAGGGCTACAGGGAAAAGGCAGGTAAGTAGTACTTGGTGAACTGCTCCTTCAGAATGTCAGCATAGATTGGAGAGGCTGAGTACCCTGCTGTGCTGTAACCTGCTCAAGAGCAATTACAGGTGGGTAATAAATGATGACCTAGCCAGAAATGCTCACATCCCTACATAATGTTTTAAAATGTTATGCTTCTGGATGTTCCATAATTCTGGCAATACATATTTCTGCTTCAAAAGAATGCCAACATTTGTTTCTTTTCTTGGTAGACATGCATCTAGTAAGACGACAGTTTGTTCCCTGGTGGTCAATTTGGTGTTCTTCTTTTACTCCTACCTATACAGATAAAATTAGGCCATTGAATTGTATCATCCTTTACAGCTACATAGGTCCAGGCTTCTGTTTCTCTTTTATGCATACCTTATCCATATCAAACAGCATCTTGTACTGAGTTATTATTGAATTTTGTGGTTCTGTCAAAACACGAACTAGCATGTCCTCATTTAAACTATGCAGTGCAAGAACCACGGGAAATCTTCCCACAAATTCTGGAATCATTCCATATTCTATCAGATCCCTAGCCTCCACACTACAAAGCAACTTGTCTTGCTCTTGGGACTCTTCTTGTGTATTCACTCCAGAGGAATTAGCCAGGCCAACTGCTGCTATAGCTCGACGGCCAGTGCCCAGGCTAGTCATTGCACCAAATCCTAGGTACTGAGTGAGGAAAAATAGGTTATTTTACTTTCCATTTACTTTTCAAAGTTTTATTGCATAAATTAATTTCAAACAGTTCACAGTTTAAATTGTGAGCAAAGTATTAACATTAATTTTGCTGAAAAGAGACACATTGTCAAAGCTTTTCATCTTGCATTCATCAGGACAAACCCATGAATGCCAAGTTTCAAACAATCACAACAATTTACTGTACAGGAGAAAAGGGGATGCTGATTGGTTGGCAAGTCCATTCAGACTGGTTGAGACATTACCATGGAGGAAGCAACATGGAACTATAGGCTCTCTATTTTCTCAGGTAATTCAAAGAAGCAAATTCCCCTTGAATTTATAGGGGACTCCACAGAACGGCTGTAGATTTTGTGGTTCCAGATTTTTAATGTCATTTTGATATGGAGAAAGTCAAATTTGGTTAAGATTGTTGAGCTGTGAAAAATGCTACTGTGGACCTTAAACCTGTGAAATAATCTGTTTCAGACATCATGAAGGCTATAGGAATTATTTAGGTAGTGTCACCACTGAGAACATTCTAACAAATTCCCACAAATGTTGGAAAGAACATTTAATATTTAGAGAATTAAGAATAGACCTTTTCATTTCTCCTCCTGCTGATTACTCTCTCCAGTCCATTAAAAGCACCTGAACCTACAAAGAGAATGTTGGTGGTGTCCACCGGAGTGATATCTGTGCGATATCTCCTCGAGCTCCGTTCTGGGACATTTACTGTTGTTCCCTCCATGATTTTCAACAAACCCTGAAAAAGAAAAGTACCACAATTATACCTTAAAATTGCAATTTAAGACCTCTGTTTGTAAATCACCAGTGGTATTCACAGCCGTACACTTACATTGAAGAGTTAAGAAACCTTGCAAGGCCATATGATGAAATAAAATCTGAACAGTCCTTACCTTGGCAACTTCCCTGAGATCAGAAGATTTCTTCCTCACTTACTCCCAGATTTGGTGCACAGATGAAGCAGCATTTACTCTGCTATTTTTGTATCATTCTGGTCTCCATGTGATAAAAAGAGTGAGAGGCACTGGAGAGGTTGCAAAAAACATTTGCATAAATGATACCAGACCTGAGAGCTTATAACTATCATAAAAGGCTGAACCCCTGGTTCTCTCCAGAAAAGAAAAAAGCTAAGACTTAAGATAGCTCTTTAAAATTATGAAGGTGCTTGATAGGTTGACGTAGAGAAGACTACCACTTGTTGGTAGTCCAACAATAGAGGTCACAAATCTGAGAAAATCCACTACTAAATCCAATTGGGAATTCAAAAGAAATTTATTTCAGATGTGGAACTAGAATGTGAAACTTGCAACCACAAAGAGTAGTTGAAGTGAGTAACATAGGTGCAACGAGGGAGAAGGGAATAGAAGGATAACTGATAAAGTTAGATCAAGTAGGTTGAGATGAGGCTAATATGGAGCATAAACACTTGTATAGACCAGTTGAGTCAAATGGCTTATTTCTGTTCTGTAAAAATGACATAATTCTATTTAACTTCCAAAAGATTGCTCTGGTGTTGCCTTCACTGTAGGTGGTCCTTCATTTCAAAGGACCTTATTCCTTTATGGGACCTCTTCTGGCAGCACTTCTAAGGAGCCACCCTAGTGTTTGCAACCATCTTTTCTCCCACTTTAGGTGGAGAACATCTTTAAAAAGAATCAGAAGTCCTTCATTTGTTGCTGCTGTCAGATAAGTTGCCTCTTAACCCTAGGACACTCACAATACACCTGTGGACTGGACATCGTGACAATTTACTTCAATGAAGCTTACTGTGTATTACAGCACCAGGTCAGACGACTACTACAAAAATGTGCAACATCCAAGGAGGAGTGGTGCCAGTGTCTCTCCATTAAGACAATGTTATCACTCATGTGTAAACTAGCAAGATTTGTAACTCAAACCTTTAGTAATTACATTATCCACTGACTTACTGCACAAACACTCAGTTCTAGATAATAATCAACTTGGGTTTTAATGGAATATTACTTGAATTGCAAAAGTCTACCAGCAAATCAAAGACCCAAAATCTTTGCCCAGGAATACTTGATCATGTGGAATAACAGCAAATTGAGCAAGCCAATGTACACACCAGTGAAGAAACCTGCCAGATTTGCCTGTATTGAAATGAACAGAACAAAAGCCAATGGGTTATTTTATAGGCATGTGATTCAATGCATCTAGGAAGGAAACACAGGAAAATCTCCCTTAAGATGTGCAAGCAACAAAAATTGTGCAATTTAAGCTGTAAAATTACACAATCATAATTATCACAAAAGTTATTGTTTCTTATTCACATGCCTCTAAAAACTTTAGGTTGTACTTACTCCTACTACTCCACTGTACACAAATGTATTAAGGCAAATATTCTGAAAAAAAAGTTCTGAAACATTATTATTTGTTTTAAAGTGTTTTTAACTGGCCTTATAAATCCAATGGTCTGAGCTTTATTTTTAATCAAGTCCACCCCATCTATTAAAAATCCCTCTCTGCTGTTTCATTAGATATTATGGGCTTATTTTCATGGAATACAGAAATCTCCACAAACCTTTAAAATGGCAGGTGAGACATTGATGCGCATGTCCTGCCTCCATTTCCAACAGGTTCCATTTTTACCAGCAGGGGAAGGACAAGAGTCATGTAGGAAGAAAACCCAAACTCAACATGGTCATTTGAACTTTAGTGCCAAATTCTAGCAGACCCCGTTTTTGCTGGTTTAAGAGCCTTAATCCGAAGTATGGGAGTCTCAAATTGATGAACTATAAATATGTGTATGGGTAAGGTCTGCTTAGGTGTCCTGATCTAAAGCTTTTTAATTTCCTGTTCTTTATCCATGAGAAAAACAGGCTGAAGCTGTCAGTAAGAGTTAAGAAAAATACCCTCTGCTAGATTGCTTTTGTTGATAGGCCATCTGTTGTAGGTGAGAAAAAAGCATTGCCATCTGATCATTAAATTTGCAATAGAAGTCTATGTTGACATTTCCCTAAGGATTATTCTGTTGTTATGAATACTTGGATGGATTTTAAAAGGTATGATTATCTCAGCAAGGGGTTCGGGTTCACAGTTTGATTGACAGTTTAAAGAAGCTATTACAAGATTAGCTGACTTTGGCCTGGGGTTTCTTTGTCTTTATAAGGGATTAACCACAAGGAGATTTAAAGGTTTGAACGAATTTCATGAATGGGAGATTATTTCACTGTCAAATGTGTAAGAATGAGATCTGTATTAGATTACTAGAAGTTTGTATTTCATCTCCACAGGCTCTTGAGGCCTGCCATGGTGGATACAGAGTGAGTGGCTATAGAGGTAGCATGGAGGCTATGAGGGGGCATGGGTGGAGGTGGGATATGAGTTGTCCTGGAGGTGGCAGGGGGCTTTGAAAGGGCATGGGACAGGGATGAGTGAAGGATGAGAACGAGAAGGCCTACCTCACAGCTTTGAAAACAATTGGGACCATGTCCCTGAGAACGGAGGCAGCCTTCTAACCAGCCCATCTCAGCACTCACCTGTCCCATGGTCACCTAGGATCTGTTTCCAGGGTCGGCGGGCCCAATTCTACACCACTCCAGTTCGCCAGAGCTAACATCGACTCTGACAGAGCACTTTAAACCAAGGCAGGTCTTCCAAGACAGGAAATTTCCTACCCACCTCAGTAGCAAAAATCTGGCCATATCACTCACTTGCTGCACACCTTCTCCTCCTACGTCACGAAGCTGGTGTATTCCTGGAACTGCTCCAATCTTATCCACTTCATCAAGAAACACAATTCCTTATGGATTACAAAATACATAAATAAATATTTTAAAACTGTTTAGTCTCACTATGGCACTCTCTGGTAAATGTATAACAGCCTGCAACACAACATGTGTTGATTATGGCTGCTCTTGTTAATAGGTAATAATGGTGCCCCATGCTGTTCAGGCTCCCTCGGAAGATATTCAGAAATAACATTGCCTAATCATCCAAGGTCAGTCCTTCTGAACATTTCACTGTTGCTCAAAACACATCCTTCCCAGCAAGCAGGAACCGTAGTTTTGAGCACTAGCTAACAGTTGCTAGGTGCGCAATAATTATTGCCAGTTTATCTGCTAAGAGAGGGAGAGAGGATTCATGAGGGTGAAATGGGAAGGTACAGGTTATGAAGGAGACCAGCAGGAGGGGGAAATGTGGGCTATTCTTCAAGGACTTCCTTTATTTCCGATTTCAAATGTATTGAGTGACATGAGCCTTGCAGACGTACCGCTGTTGCATGAAGCTGAGATCACCGAAATTATCTTACTTTTGAGAGCATAATGAACTCTCAGCCCAGCTTGTGAGCAAGCTCCCAACACCCTGTGAGCTGGTCACCTAACATTGTGGAGAGTTGGACCCATATACTTACTGTGATGTAGACACAAAAAAGTGGTTTTGAGCAGTGGCTTTGGCTTCACTAGCAATTGCCTGCTCATTCTGTGCTGGAAGTGTACAGTGTGTCATATTCTTAGGCATCCAGGACATGTGCCAGAAGCAGACATTAGTCCCTCTGCATATGCAAAGAAGGAGCCTAGTGCCTGTTTGATGCCAACTTTGCAAAATTTGACTACTGCAGAGGCTGTGGATGCTGCTGTTAGTTTCTTTAGGCACTTGACAGCCAATTGTCAGTCCCCAAAGGAACCACTGCAGTCGGGTTGCCAACTGACCTGGATTGCCCTGGAGTTTCCAGGAACTGGAAATAAATTTATAGGACTCTGCTGCACGCAACCCAAGAGAAAAATTGTAGATCTGAATTCTTCACATGGTGAGGTCCACTTCCCGCCGTTCGAAGAGTTGGTGGGGAAGTTTTCCACGCTGATGCTGAGTGTCCAGTATCCATTTCATGCTTCAAATGAGGCTTTGCCCACTCCAGCATTAAATTGTTGTGCTGTTGGGGTGAGCAGGAACCCGGAATGAATCCCGTCCTTTCAAATTCACCCCAGCCCCCCGATCTAAAAACCTACCAGTGAGGGAGCGTAAGATTCTGGCCATAGGAGCATTTAATTTTCTTTTCATTTCCTTTGACCACTTTTGTTTATTAGCGATTTTAAAGTTTAAAGTTTTTTTAAAAGTTTATTTATCAGTGTCACAAGTAGGCTTACATTAACACTGCAATGAAGTTACTGTGAAAATCCTCTAGTCGCAACACTCTGACGCCTGTTGGGGTACACTAAGGGAGAATTTAGCATGGCCAATGCACCTAATGAACATGTCCTTCGGACTGTGGGAGGAAATCGGAGCACCCTGAGGAAACCCACGCGGACATGCAGAGAACGTGCAGACTCCACACAGACAGTGACCCAAGCTACTAATCACATGTGCTAACCAAGTTAAAATGTAGCTGTGGAGAAGAAAAAGGCTATTACACATCCAAGAAAAATCTAACTGCATCATGAAAAGTCTCTTTGCTTTCCAATTGCTGCTGGAAGATGGTGAGCCACGATGTTGAAGTAATGGGTAGACCAATAGTGAGAGGTGGCTGCCAGGTAATCAATTCTCCAAGAACCCAAACAAATTTGGGAACCCAATGCTGAAGGTTGCCACCTTAAAGCTAGATTTTTCTCCTTACCTTAGTGTCAGATTAAATTGGTAGACAACTTCTGTCTGCCAACAATACTATCAATTGCTTCACCTACCCCCCAATTCCCCATCCCCTCACCCAGCTTGGAAATATTGGGCGGGATTTTCTGTTTACCCCCCCATCCCGTACTGTGTTTTGCAGCAGTGGAAGTGGCTCACCATTGGGCGGTGTCAGGATTTTCCAGTGCCGCTGTTGTCAGCCAGTTTTCCCATTGTTCACACACTCTGCTGCCGGGGAACCTGTGGTGGAGGGGGTCACCAGTGGAATCAGAAGATCCTGCCAGCAAGAACGGCCGGAAAACTTCGGCCATTGGAACAGGAGTCTGCCTTTTAGCTCCTTGAGCCTGTTCTGCCATTCAGTGAGGTTGCGAATGATCTCCAATATAACTCAATTTAACTGCTTAGTACCTCTAAAATCGCAATTTTAGAAGTTTACTGGCTTCATACATTTAAATGGATTTGTAAGTAACATCACTCATACCAGTCAATAATCTCATGATGAAAATTGTATAACATGGACAGTTTACCAGCAATATAATTACAGGCGCTTAGTAACAGAGTGAAAATTCATGGGTGGGATTCTCCCAAAAAAATCTAAGCGTTGAATTTGCATAAAACTGGAGTAAATCCTGCTGTTTTTTTCAGTGGGATTTTCAAAATGAATTTCCCACATTCTGTGCACTGCAGAATGCACTAGCGTGACTCGCACAAAAAATAAGTGGGCGGGGCCTATTCCCGCTGGAGAGGCCGGCATCATAACGCTGAGCGAGCTACTGCGCATGCGCTGAACTGTCAGCACTGAGATCGGCACATGCGCAGTAGCCCGCACTGTCGGCCTCTCAATTTCTGGCCAGCTTGATCACTGGCCAGCCCCGCGACTCCCGCATCACTGGCCTTGCGACTCCCCGCCCACCAATTGCTGGCTTCCCGGGCCAGCCTTGACTACCCCCCTCAGCCTGCCTCGATCTCTCCTCACCTCCCCCAGCAGTCCAAACCTCCCCTCTCCCATCCCAACCCCCCACCTACCCGCAGTCCCAACCCCGCCCCAGGGCAGGCCGACTCCCCCTTCCCCCCTCACCACCACCTCGTTGGCAAGTCCCAATCACTGGCCTCCCTCCCTCTCCCACTGTCAAGTGCAGAGTGGCAGTGTGACCCCCCCCTCCCCCGGCCCCCACCAATCTCCCCCCCCAAAGGACCCGCCCCATTCAGCCCCACCCCTTCTGGCCTTTCCCCTTTGGCACTGCCCAATGCCCAATGGGCAGTGCCAAGATACCCCCTTGGGGATTGCCACTTTGCCCTTGGGTAGTGCCAGGGGTCTAGGCTGGCACTGCCAAGCTGGCAATGTCCAGGGGGTACCCCCCTTACCCCGAGCTCCACAATCCGCCTTCATTCCAGCAGTGTCGGGCCACCAGCTCCCCACAAGTGGGGAACTATTGTAAACCCTGTTGGAGTGAAACACTCCTGGTGTCGTTGGGAGGAGGGGGGGAAACTCTAGCGGCTTGGAGACTTCAGTCCCGAGCCTGCTAAATAGATGCAAATTCATATTTAAATACATTTATACAGCTCCACACGATTTCTGGCGCAAAGCTGACGGCACCGGAAATCCACCCCCCAGAGCCTCGAGGAGGACGTGGTGCCCAGCAGGTATCCCGCTATACTCTGTTTCAATCTCCCGGACTGGGAGAATCTGCACCGCCGCCACCCCCCCCCCCCCCCCATAATGCTGTTAACTCTTGCCAAATCATCTTTATTGATTTCAATTCTAAAAATAAACTCAAATAACCTCTAATATTGCAATTGTTTACATATGACCAGTTACTCAGCATCAGCAGCACATTGCATCACCATCCAGTTGATTTTTTTAAAAAGAGATATACAGCACACAAACAGGCCCTTTGGCCCAACTCGTCCATGCTGACCAGGTGTCCTAAACTGAATTAGTCCCATTAGCCTGCGTTTGGTTCATATCCCTCTGAACCTTTCCTATCCATGTACCTGTCCAAATGTATTTTAAATGTCGTAATTGCACCCACCTTTACCACTTCCTCTGGCAGCTCATTCCATAAACACACACCACTCTGCGTGAAAATGTTGCCCTCCAGTCCCTTTTAAATCTTTCCCCTCTCACCTTAAACTTATGTCCTCTAGTTTTGGACTCCCCTACCCTGAGGAAAGGACCTTGGCTAATCACCTTATCTATGCCCCCTCATGATTTTATAAACCTCTATTAGGCCACTCCTCATCGTCCTACACGCCACGAAAAAAAGTCCCAGCCTATCCACCTCCTTATAATGCAAACCTTCCAGTCCCGGTCACATCCTTGTCGACCTTTTTTGCACCCTTTCCTGTTTAATAAAAATCCTTCCTATAGCATTGTTGGATCAGTTGCAAATCTCACCATTTTACCTTTCTTTGGGATACATTTCTGCTCATTGATTGTTTAAAATGACAACAATAAACTAAACCTGCTCGCAACTGTTTATCACCATAAAATAATGGAGGCCATTGAAAGGAATGAGCTCCAAGTTAGTTAATGATTTGTGCCAAGATACAAGTCTCCTGTTGTTATAAAAGACTCTTATTACTCTTGCTGTCACCCTCAACAAATCCACAAGAGTATTGACACATTGGAACAAATATGGTAAAACAATAAATACTAATATTCACCGATTGGTCTCATTTGATTGTATTTTTTGACCAAAATAAGAAGGGTACCTTGTTGAGCTCTTGCAACATTGAAGTTTGCACTCTGCAGCAGCTTAGCAATAACCGATTCAATGTCTTCACCAACATATCCTGCTTGCGTTAGGCACGTACAATCGCAGATAGCAAATGGTACATCCAAGCACTTAGCCAAGCTCTGGGCTAACAATGTTTTCCCTATGAAAATAAAATAGATTATTTGGTTTTGAAATAAAATTGTATTGTTGCGAGACCCTTGCTTCATATAAAAAAATGATTTTTGAATTTACTGGCCAGAAACCCCTAACTGATTTTTTTTAAAGATTAAAGCCACATTTCAATGATTTGGAATCATTGTCAAAGATGGCTACATCATTGGCATGTAAATTTGCATCATTGTATCTTCTGTATTCCAAAAAACATTGAAATAGAGGAAACCTGTCTATAAAGCTGAACCAGGAACAATACTCAATTGGGTGGAGACAAATTTTAGACATAATCACTTGGACAATAGAACCCCAGCTGAGAAATAAATTTCAAGCTATGATCTAATCAAGTTATAATTGGAATGATCATATTAGGGTCACTGAGCAGTTGGTGAGAGAAAGTCACAATCCAATCCTTTATGTGTTTAAGCACTTGCTTTCTTTGCAAAACAGTTAAGACAGAAGCAATTGAGTCACTGAAAGAAGACCATATGGTTTCTTCTGTCCTTCCTTCTCTCTCTCTCCCTCCACCCAACTTGTAGGTTTTTAACTATGTATGTTGAGTTTAACCATGTATGCCTATCCAAATACCTCAGATAGAGATTTTTAAAAGAACCCAACTCAGTGCTGCTGCCACCAGAAGAACAGATAAACTCATCCATCTATATAATTAAAACACCTCTCCAAATTCACCAGCGACATCATTACTGAGTATTTTAAATATTCATACAAAATTTCTCCAGCCATCATTCTAACAAATGCACTGACCTATGAGGTGAAATTTTGCCAACAAATGGCAGAGCATTGTTTCCAGCACAAAAAACGGAGTGCTTCCTGCTGACGGCATGTTTTTGGGTCAAATCTTATGCCTAATTAACCAATAATTTTTATGCCCACAGATATCACGCCGCACTTGCAGCATGTTCCACCTGATTTGCCCGTCCAACAATGACTTACTGCTGCACGTACTGGGGAGCTCCATGTAAATGGCTCCCCAGCACTTGTTCCACAATGACTCAGGGGATGGCAGTCAAGAAGCCCACACCATGCCTTTCAGAGAGGGCCCTCACCAAGATGCTGCATGGAGTGGAGCAGAGCCAGGACACAGTCTACCCCTACTCCATGAGACAACCTTCCAGCAGGGTCACCACCCTCGCCTGGGATATAGTATAAACGCACTGCAAAAGAGGATGGGGCAACAGTGTCAGAAGATGATGAATGATCTTCACTCAGCCAGGGTAAGTGAACCACCCCAAACTGGACCAAGGGATTGATTAAGAAGGGGAAAATAGAGTATGAAAGTAAGCTAGCGGAGAACATAAGAAGTGACTGTAAAAGTTTCTATCGAGCCATAGAATCACTACAGTGAAAAAAGAGGCCATTTGGCCCATCAAGTCTGCACTGACTATTTGAAAGAGCATGCCACCCAGGCCTCCTCTCTGCCCTATCCCTGTAACTCTGTGTATTTACCATGGTGAATTGACCTAAGCTGTGCATCTTTGGACTATAGATCTGTAAAGGGAAAAAGATTGACAAAAACCGAATGTAGGCCCCTTACCGTCAGAAAGGGGAGAATTTATAACTGGTTTATTTGGCTGATTTCAGGGATGACAGGATTGTCATATGAGGGGAGACTAAGTCAGTTCAATTATATTTATTGGAGTTTGGAAGAGTGAGATGAGATCTCATAGAAACTTATAAAATTCTAACAGGATTAGACAGGGTAAATTTGGAAAGAATGTTTCCAATCTAGGGGGATTCCAGAACTAGAAGTCAGAGTTTGAGGATAAGATAAGTCCTTTTAGGACTGGGATGAGGAGAAATCTCTTCATCCAGAGAGTGGTGAATCTGTGGAATTCATGACCACAGAAACATTGTGTGACTTCAAGAAGGATTTAGATATAGCTCTTGGGGCTAAAGGGATCAAGGAATATGGGGGGAAGGGGGGATCAGGATATTGATTCTGATGATCAGCCATGATCAAAATGAATGGCAGAGCAGGGTCGAAGGGTTGAATGGCTTATTCCTGCTTCTATTTGCTATGTTAATAGGGCCACTTCCTTAAGTACTCTGGGATGAAGATTACCAGGCCTTGGAAATGTATCCACCTTCCACCCCATTAATTTCCTCAAAGCCATTTCTCTACTAACACTGATTTCCTTCAGCTTCTCAGTATAACTTGTGTTCCTCAGAATTTCCGGTACATTATTCATGTCTTCCTTTGCGAAGACAGAAGTGAAATATGAATTTAGTTCCCTCTGTATCCCCTGTAATGCACTGATACCAGGTGCCTTCTCTTGCAGGCCGAACAGCGGAGCAGGCCAGACCATTCTCGCACCCCTGAAAGCACAAGACTCAATGAACTCAGTGCAGAAGGAGGCCATTTGGCCTATTGAGTCTGCACTGACTCTCCGACAGAGCATCTTACCCATACCCTATCCCTGTAACCCCAAGCATTTACCCCACTAAATCCATAACCTACATATCTTGGGACGCTAAGGGGCATTTTATCATGGCCAACCCACCTAACCTGCACATCTTTGGACTAATGTCTTAGTTAAATTGGAGAACAAGGGAGTTTCATAAGAGCGTGTTAGTGCATTTGTTACTAACATTACACGATTCCTATTGTGGTTCTGCCAAAGAAATGTAAAAAGTAATCGGATTTAATTTCAGTCCTGGTATGGAACTGGACATAGCATATTGGCAGGGGTTATGATTCTTGTTGATACCAACATTCACTTCTGAATCTGAAGTTTGTAAATTTGGGCACCACTCTTTGAGCAATAAATAACTAGGCTGATATTTCAGGGAATGCTGCATTTTGGGAAGTACCAGGCTTCAGATGAACGCCAAAATTCTACTGCCCCACCTGTCACGGAATTGGAGCGGGTGAGGGGCGGACAATGCAAATGTCTGTTGTCCTTGCGCGGGATTTTCTGGTCTCGCTAGAGCGAGGCCGTAAAATCCCACCCGGAATGTTAAATGGAGGCACTGGCCAGGACATTCCGTGCAACCCATCCATATTGCAGCAGCAGAAGTGGCCTGCCATTGGCCGCTGGTGGGATCTTCCGGTTCCACTGTTGTCAACGGGGTTTCCCATTGAATGTACTTCTCGCTGCCAGGAAATCCATGGCGGGGTGCGCCATCGGCGAGACTGGAAGATCCCACCAGCGTGAATGACTGGAAAGTTCCAACCACTGTCTTCCAATGATTTAGGTTTTCATGTTTGGGGTGGCACCCCAACATGAAACAAATGTTTCATGCAAAGATTTCATAACATAATTCAAAGTACAGCAAAAAATTCTTCCTGAGTCCTAGACAACATTCCTCCCTCAACTAATACCATCAAAAGCAGATTAATGGATCATTGTGCTCAATGCTGTTTTGGGATGGTGCCCTGTGCATAATGGCTGTTGTGCTTACATCATCGACAATTAACTGGACGTGAAGCTTTTGGGTTGTACTGAGAGACATGGCACCATATAAATGCACATTTTTCAATGTGCATGCAAATTCATTCTAACCCAGACTTGATATGAGCCTCTTCATATTATATTGGGCCATTGAAGCAAGATAACATGAAAATGATACAATAGTTGGATTTGTGTTTCTGATCTGACTGAGACTTGACTTTACCTGAGCCTGAGGGTCCAAGCAGAATGATGTTACTTTTGTCTAAATGAACAGTGTCATCATCAGAATCAAAATTCCTTCGGAAACTTCTCTTTGGTAACGACTGTTGTGAAAAATAATGCGAAGGTGGAATCAATCCTGTTAATTGAAGCAGTTCTGTCGGAAAAATATAGGCGAACATCTTAAAAAGCATTATTTTGTAATGTCACTTTTTGTTTCGTGATATCCTGGCAAAAGTTCAATCTTATAATGAAACTATAAACGGAAGTAGTCCTGCCTTATTTAGCCTAGCTTTACATTATTGTTGGGTCTTTTTAAATAAGCAAATTTATCTAAATAATAGCATACAAACCACATTCAACATCCTCCCGTCCTCTCCCAATGCCTAAAAGGTGAAAACGTACAGCTTTTGAGCTGGAATCTTAGGAATAGTCAGAATTTGATGAAGTAACAGCTATTTATAGATCTCACTTTATCTTAATCCATGACACTTTATGCACATCACACTTATTTTTATATTTTGTGTAAAGCACGTCAAATTATATTTTGAACCGGTAATGGCTCGATGGCTCACGTTTTGATCCGTGACCTGCAATGTAATGTGCACCAATGTGATAAATGAAACTTTTTAAATTAAATTCCTCAAGCTTTCTGAAGTTTTTAAAAGATACTCTCCTTATCCTTCCACTTTTTCTGGAATGATTATTCTGGAATGGTTTCACAGAAATAAGCAGGCCTTATATCATACCTAGGAAGGCGGCATGGTGGCACAGTTGGGTGGCATGGTGGCACAGTGGTTAGCACTGCTGCCTCACAATGCCAGGGTCCCAGGTTCAATTCCAGCCTTGGGTCACTGTCTGTATGGAGTTTGCACATTCTCCCCATGTCTGCGTGGGTTTCCTCCGGGTGCTCCGGTTTCCTCCCACAGTCCAAAGATATGCAGGTTAGATGGATTGGCCATGCTAAATTGACCCTAGTGTCAGGGGGATTCGCAGAGTGAATGCATGGGATTGTGGGGATGGGGGCCTGGGTGGGATTTTGGTCGGTACAGACTCAATGGGCCGAATGGCCTCCTTCTGTACTGTAGGGATTCTATGATTCGATGAAGGCATCCTTCACAAAATGGTAGGGATTGTGATTGTTGGCAAAGCTGTTACTCCTGTCAGCCCCAAACCTGTCCTCACTTGATTTCTAAGAACACAGAGTTGGGACAGGGAGAGGGTAGGATGAATAACCCATCAAAGCAGGTACTGGGAATGTAGTATGCCATTACCCCATGCATATCATTGCATTGCAGGTCTGCTGGTTCATGTGATCAATGTATGCATTCAGTGCTATCTGCACTGTTCATTGGCAGTGTGCATTCAGCAGGAGGCCCAATTTCACAGGTTATTCATGCTCCATAGAGATAGCTTGCCTGTTTTAAACAGTTGTGGCTGAAATAACTGATGGAAGTCCTTTGTGAACTGAATCTGTGATCTAATGCTTTGAAGAATGGCTCAAAATGAAATAGAGCAAGATTTTCTGATGCTGCACTGGAGATCTTGATGCAAAAGGTGAGACATAAGGAACATTCTATTTTCACAGATGGGCAGGGTACACTCAAAGTAGAGTCATAGAGACATAGAGGTTTACAGCATGGAAACAGGGCCTTTGGCTCAACTTGCCATGCGTCCTTTTTTTTAAACCACTAAGCTAGTCCCAATTGCCCGCGTTTGGCCCATATCCCTCTAAGCCTATCTTACCCATTTAACTGTCTAAATACTTTTTAAAAGACAAAATTGTTCCCATCTCTACTACTACCTCTGGCAGCTTGTTCCAGACACTCACCACCCTCTGTGTGAAGAAATTTCCCCTCTGGACCCTTTTGTATCCCTCCCCTCTCGCCTTAAACCTATGCCCTCTAGTTTTAGACTCCCCTACCTTTGAGAAAAGATGTTGACTATCTAGCTGATCTATGCCTCTCATCATTTTATTGATCACCCCTTAGGTCTCCTACGCTCCAGGGAAAAAAATTCAAGTCTATCCAGTCTCTCCTTATAACTCAAACCACCAAGTCCTAGTAGCATCCGAGTGAATCTTTTCTACATTCTTTCTTGTTTACTAATATCCTTTCTGTAATAGGGTGACCAGAACTGTATACAATAGTAAGAGGAAACACTGATAGAGGTCAACACCAAGAGTCTCGCTCCAGAACATGAAAAGCGACTGGAAGATGTTTAATGGTCTCATGTGTTTCAATGAGTTCAATCTTCGAACAGCATATCCTACCAGCTGCACCACTAACGTAATCATCTTCTCAATTCAATACACCTCCATCACTCACCTACCAACAATCTCTATCAATCAAGATTCATAGCTGACATTTACATATGTTCCACTGCACCCTCACACACTTAGCACTGTTGCATGCTTTACACCCTCAACTCACTGCTGACACACACCTGCAGCTATTCAACAATGAAAGCCATATCACCCAAGCATAAATGCAACACTGCCACACTTTACACTACTTGCAGGGCACTGGCTGATGTGGAAGCGGTGGCTTGAAATCACCTGTCAATTATAATCAAAATGTGTTGCGATATGTCCGTTTTGCGTGCTACAAGTAGTCATTAGGTGTGTGCTCACACACAAATCACTTTACCAAGCTGTCATGTTGCAGAGCGCCATTTTGAGACATTGGATGACTGCATAGTGCCTATAAAAGATGGATGCGATGTGATACAATGTAACCCCAAATACAGCAGGACTGAATTTTATAGCAATCAGGAGAGCTACCCATAACTGATTTTGTTCCCTACCCCTTCACTTAACCTTTACTGCCACTCCAGCTGAAATGAGTTAATTTCAGAGATTGAATCAATGACTTCCTTTTCCATTGCGACTGAAAAGTTTTTGTTTATTTTAATGCCTCACACCAACTTTGATTCAAAGTTATTGACTTTGCTGGAGTCATCTATGTTCCCAAGTATTAGCAATTTTAGCCAGAAACACTTTAAAATGGTACAGATCAAAATCTCCAAACTTACCTTTCGAAGTGCGGGAGTAACTATCACTGTAAAACTCCGTATGCTGTGAGACTTCAGATTGAATATTGTTCTTAAGTCGTTTATAGTGATTGTAGACAGCCACTGAGAGAACTTTCTTAGCGTGGTGTTGACCAATAACGTATTGATCCAAAAATCTATGGAGCTGAAACCAAAGACATTTAACAAATTTCCACAATTTATAAAGTACCAGGTCATGAAATTGATTTTCAAACAGTTACTTTAATTGAAAGTTGGACTCAGATGCTACTAGTTTCATTGAGAAAGGGGTTCACTAATGTCCTTTAGGGAAGGAAATCTGCCATCTTCACCCAGTTTGGCCTACATCTGACTCCAGAGCCACAGCAATGTGGTTGACTCTCAACTGCCCTCTAAGGGCAACTAGGGCAGGGCAATAAATGCTGGGCCAGCCAGCAATGCCCATGTCCCATGAATGAATCAAAAAAACCCAAACAGAGAGGCCTGATGCTGGAGATCTAACTGCCCAACAGCCAGCAGCTTCTCAGTTGGCCTTCCAGTGGCCTGGACATGAGACAAACATTGTTAATTGAATTTCTCATTTTACAAATGCAAAACAGCTCCCCAAAGTCCTCCGCCAACACGCTCTCCCATCTCCTTGTAAATATTGGGGCTGCAATTTGCCATAGCAGAAGCCCTTGAATTAATACAATTTTAAATCAGATATTGAAGGTTCAAAATCGTTATTACCACCAATTATAATTCCGCAATTACCACCAATAGGAAATATATCTAAACCTATTTCCAAAGAGAAAAGTGGTCCTGAAACTCTGATGGAGGTTATGATGGAAGACTGGCAGAAACTCTTGGAGAACAGTACAGACATTTTCAGCTCTTTTTATATTGCACGAAATGTGTGCCAGTGCTCCCAGTAATTATGGGGAAGGTGAGAGGGAGAATAGGGGCAGCTGGGAATGATGGAAATGTCAGAAAAGCAGAGATCCTTTAGAATTTAAAAGCTGTCTAGCTGCCAGGTGGAAACACATGCAGTACAGGGCTGCAGGCTGGGACCACTGGTATTGAGAAGCTCAGGGGTCAGTGAAGAGAATGTGTTTCCCCACTTTTAGATTCCTCCTAACATGGGCAGAGTAGGGGTGTTTAAAATTGCCCCCATTATCTCCCTGAATCACCATTAGTTGGCTTCCCACTTTGGAATCGTGCAAATGTCAGGAGCGAGTAGACAGCTGAAATACTGAAGTTTAATTTAAACAACACCAGTCTAAAGCTAACTCGGCAGAGAGCCAAACTTCAAAGCAAGTATCAGTAAAAGAAAGTATGCACATTACTTCTTTTGGTGTTGGTAGATTCACTTGACATTCACTTTGACCAGCTGTATGCCACAACTCCACATCTTTGTAACTGTTTGCAGGGGTTTTTTTTGACTCCATCATCAAAAAAAAGTGTTGGCATTTTTGGCATTTTACAAATGGCGTGGAATCTAGAAAAAAAGAAAATTCTTGTAATGTTATATGTAAAGGTGCAGATTTCTAAGTCCAAGATGAAGTAATAGCGCTCAACACTGACCCTTGAAGGAAGATACCATAAAGATCTAGCAAGCACTATGGAATAGATTTTCATGTTTCCAATGTCAGTTTGAATCTGGTGATAAGTCAAGGGAATCTCCAGGCATCCAGTAACAATGATGTCACCAATAATGATATGCAATTAGCTAATTATAATCAAAGTATTCTCACATAGCAAACAAGAAAGTAAAATTGTAGAAACATAAAATCCTTACATTGCTGAATACGTTTGCACCGAATCTCCAACGGAGCATCCCCTCCACCCTATATTTTTTAAAGTTTTATTTATTAGTGTCACCAGTAGGCTTACATTAACACTGAACAAAAGAACAAAGAACAGTACAGCACAGGAAACAGGCCCTTCAGCCCTCCAAGCCTGTGCCGCTCCTTGGTCCAACTAGACCAATCGTTTGTATCCCTCCATTCTCAGGCTGCTCATGTGCCTATCCAGGTAAGTCTTAAACGATGTCAGCGTGCCTGCCTCCACCACCCTACTTGGCAGCGCATTCCAGGCCCCCACCACCCTCTGTGTAAAAAACGTCCCTCTGATATCTGAGTTATACTTCGCCCCTCTCAGCTTGAGCCCGTGACCCCTCGTGATCGTCACCTCCGACCTGGGAAAAAGCTTCCCACCTTTCACCTTATCTATACCCTTCATAATCTTGTACACCTCTATTAGATCTCCCCTCATTCTCCGTCTTTCCAAGGAGAACAACCCCAGTCTACCCAATCTCTCCTCATAGCTAAGACCCTCCATACCAGGCAACATCCTGGTAAACCTTCTCTGCACTCTCTCTAACGCCTCCATGTCCTTCTGGTAGTGCGGTGACCAGAACTGGACACAGTACTCCAAATGTGGCCTAACCAGCGTTCTATACAGCTGCATCATCAGACTCCAGCTTTTATACTCTATACCCCGTCCTATAAAGGCAAGCATACCATATGCCTTCTTCACCACCTTCTCCACCTGTGTTGCCACCTTCAAGGATTTGTGGACTTGCACACCTAGGTCCCTCTGTGTTTCTATACTCCTGATGACTCTGCCATTTATTGTGTAACTCCTCCCTACATTATTTCTTCCAAAATGCATCACTTCGCATTTATCCAGATTAAACTCCATCTGCCACCTCTCTGCCCAATTTTCCAGCCTATTTATATCCTGCTGTATTGCCCGACAATGCTCTTCGCTATCCGCAAGTCCAGCCATCTTCGTGTCATCCGCAAACTTGCTGATTACACCAGTTACACCTTCTTCCAAATCATTTATATATATCACAAATAGCAGAGGTCCCAGTACAGAGCCCTGCGGAACACCACTGGTCACAGACCTCCAGCCGGAAAAAGACCCTTCGACCACTACCCTCTGTCTCCTATGGCCAAGCCAGTTCTCCTTGTATCCCATGAGCCTTAACCTTCTTAACCAACCTGCCATGTGGGACTTTGTCAAATGCCTTACTGAAATCCATATAGACGACATCCACGGCCCTTCCTTCATCAACCGTTTTTGTCACTTCCTCAAAAAACTCCACCAAATTTGTAAGGCACGACCTCCCTCTTACAAAACCATGCTGTCTGTCACTAATGAGATTGTTCCGTTCTAAATGCACATACATCCTGTCTCTAAGAATCCTTTCCAACAACTTCCCTACCACTTCGCTATCCTCCAATCCTCAGGGACCTCACCCGTGTCCAAAGAAGCGACAAAGATTTCCGTCAGAGGCCCAGCAATTTCACCTCTCGTCTCCCTGAGCAGTCGAGGATAGATGCCATCAGGCCCTGGGGCTTTGTCAGTTTTAATGTTCCCTAAAAAACCTAACACTTCCTCTCTTGTAATGGAGATTTTCTCTAACGGGTCAACACTCCGAGACACTCCCGGTTAACACGTCCCTCTCCTTCGTGAATACCGATGCAAAGTATTCATTTAGGATCTCCCCTATTCCCTTGGGTTCTAAGCATAATTCCCCTCCTTTGTCCCTGAGAGGTCCGATTTTCTCCCTGACAACTCTTTTGTTCCTAACATATGAATAGAATGCCTTAGGATTCTCCTTAATCCTGCCTGCCAAGAACATCTCGTGACCTCTTTTTGCCCTTCTAACTCCCCGTTTGAGTTCTTTCCTACTCTCTCTGTATTCCTCCAGAGCTCCATCTGTTTTCAGTTGCCTGGACTTAACGTACGCCTCCCTTTTCATTTTAATCATATCTTGGGACAGTAAAGGGCAATTTAGCATGACCAATGCACCTAATCTGCACATCTTTGGACTGTGGGAGGAAACAACCCACACAGACACGGGGAGAATGTGCAAACTCCACATTAAAATGCATGGGTTTTTTCCACTTGTAGTTTTATAGAGAGCAAAATAAATGATGGGGATACACACTCGGGAATAAGGTAGAAGCTGAAATATCATAAACAGAAAAGATATATTTATAAACATGTCAATTTGATCATAATGGAGAAATTTGACATTCCACAATTAAAAAATTAGATTTTTAAGAGCTAGTGAGGCTTTTCAGTTGTAATTATAAACGTAGTACACCACTAAAAGCTCAGTCACACCACAATCAATGAAGTGTTACTTTATCAAGGGTTTTTATAGTGATAGTACTGGTGTAAAAGTTCTTGTTATTTCAGTGATGTGGAAATGGGACACTTAGAAATTATAAATGGGATTAGGTAAAGTAAACATGGATTAATGAAATGGAAATCATATTTGAGCTTTTGGAGGATTTAACTAATAGAGGGGCGGCACGGTAGCACAGTGGTTAGCACTGCTGCTTCACAGCTCCAGGGTCCCGGGTTCGATTCCCGGCTCGGGTCACTGTCTGTGTGGAGTTTGCACATTCTCCTCGTGTCTGCGTGGGTTTCCTCCGGGTGCTCCGGTTTCCTCCCACAGTCCAAAGATGTGCGGGTTAGGTTGATTGGTCAGGTTAAAAATTGCCCCTTAGAGTCCTGAGATGCGTAGGTTAGTGGGATTAGCGGGTAAATATGTGGGGGTAGGGCCTGGGTGGGATTGTGGTCGGTGCAGACTCGATGGGCCAAATGGCCTCCTTCTGCACTGTAGGGTTTCTATGATTTCTATGAATAGTTCAGGGAGAACCAATGGAAGTGATGTATTTAGATTTTCAAAAAGCTTTTGATAAAACCCAGTGTGCAAAATTAAAGTGCATGGGATTGAGGGTAATATACTGGCATAGATCGAGGTCTGCATATTGATTGGGCAAATCAAATTAGTCACAATACCGTAGAGGAGGAATTCCTGGAGTGTATATGGGATGGTTTTCTGGGCCAATCCTCAACTAGAGAATAGGCTATCCTAGAATAGGAATTGTGTAATGAGGAAGAAATAATTGGCAATCTAGTTGTGTGAGACCCTGTAGGGATGAGCAATCCTAATATGATAAAACTCTTCAGTGGAGAGTGACGCAGTTTATTCTGAGACTAGAGTCCTGAATTTCAATAAAGGAAACAACATTGGTATGAGGCGTGTGTTGCCTACAGTGGATTAGGAAATGTTACTTTAGGGGATGATGATGGGTTAGGCAATGGCAAACACAAGGACCATATGGGTGAACTGCAGCAATTGTTTATTCCTGTCTGGCACAAAAGTAAAATGGAAAAGGTGGTCAAACCATGGCTTCCAAGGGAAATTAGAAATAGTAATTGATCCAAGGGTGCAGCATACAAATTGGCCAGAAAAAAACAACAGACCTAAAGATTCAGAGGAGTTTAGAATTCAGCAAAGGGAGACCAAGGGATTCATTATGAAGAGGAAAATAGAGTACGAAAGTAAGCTTGTGAGGAACATAAAAACTGACTGTAAAAGTTTTGATAGGTACTTGAAGAGACAAAGATTGATGAAGACAAATGAAGGTCCCTTACAGTCAGAAACAGGGACATTTATAATGGGGAACAAAGAAATATATATTTTGGTTCTGTTTTCACAAAGGAGGACACAAATAGCATATCACAAATGTTGGGGAACACAGGGTTTGTTGAGAGGGAGGAACTGTCTTCAATCAGTATGAGTAGAAAAACGGTGTTGGGGAAATTGATGAGATTGAAGGCCAATACATCCCCAGAGTCTGATAATCTATATTCCAGAGTACTTTTAGGAGTGGCCCTAGAAATACTGGATGTATTTGGTGGTCATATTACAAGATTTTATAGACTCTGGAACAGTTCTCACAGATTTGCCCTAGAAATAGTGGATGCATTGATCATATTACAAAATTCTATTGACTCTGGAATAGTTTCTACAGATTGGTGGGTAGCTAATGTAACCCCACTATTAAAAAGGGAGGTAGAGAGAAAATAGGAAATTATAGACTCGTCAGCCTGACATTGGTGGTGGGGAAAGTTCTAGAATCCATTATCAAAGATTTTATAGCAGTGCACTTGGAAAACAGTGGCAGAATTGGACAGAGTCAGCATGGATTTACGCAGGGGAAAGCATGCTTGACCAATCTATTGGAATCCTTCAAAGATGTAACTAGGAGTGTTGATGAGGGAGAGCCAGTGGATATGATCCATTTGAACTTTCAGAAGGCTTTTGACAAAGTCCCGCATAAGAGATTAATGTGTCAAATTAAAGCACATGGAATTTGGGGGAATGTGTTGAGATGGATAGAAAATTCATTGGCAGACAGGAAACAAAGAATAGAAATAAATGGGTCTTTTTCCAAATGGTAGGCTGTGACTAGTGGGGTACTGCAAGGATTAGTGCTAGGATTCCAGCTGTTCACAATATATATTAATGATTAAGATGAGGGAAATAATATCTTCAAATTTGCAGAAAACGCAAGGCTGGGTGGGAGTGTGAACTGTGAGAAGGATGCAGAGATGTTTCAGTGTGATTTGGATAAAGCTGAATGAGTGGGCAAATGCATGGCAGTTGCAGTAAATGTGGATAAATGTAAGGTTATCCATTTTGGCAACAAAAACAGGAAGGCAGCTTATTATATGAATGGCTATAAATTGAGAGGGGAATGTGCAATAAGATCTGGGTGTCCTCATACACCAGTCACTGAAGGTAAGCATGCTGGTGTAGCAAATTGTAAAGAAGGAAAATGGTATGTTGGTTTTGAGTACAGGAGCAGGGATGCCTTGATGCATTTATACAGGGGCTTGGTGAGGCCACACCTGAAACATTGGCCGCGATTCTCCCAAAAGTGCTGAATTGGCGGGAGAACTGTTCGAAATCTTGACTGTTCTTTCAGTTCAGCTTCTCACCTGAATCTCCGCATTGTGTGCAATGCAGAGGTCCCAGTCATGAATTTCATTAAAAGCTCAGAGGACGGGGCCTATTCGCGCCGGAGTCTGACAGTTCTGGAACTCTACTCATGCAGAGTGGTCCCGATCTGTCAGACTCCCCGTTTGCTGGCCAGCTCAATTGTTAGCCAGCTGGGACCACCGCAGTGCTGCCCCTCCAACCCCCCCCACAGCTCAATCATGGCCCCCACAGCAATTCCCGAGCCAGCCCTGATCCCCCCCCCCCATTCCGGAGTGCCGCCCCAATGCACAGCCCACCGCCCCCCCCCCCCCCCCCCCCCAGCAATGGCGATCCCCCCACCCCGGCAGTCCCCCCCTCCCTCTGCTGAGCCCCCCCCTCCACCCACCGGGTCAGACCCCTCCGGAGGCAGCCCCCCCCCTCCCCAGCCCGCCCGCCCCAATTCCATCCCAGACCGATCCTGTCTGCAGAGTGCAGCGGGACCCCATCCCCCCACCGATCATCCCTAGGCCCCGCCCTCTTGGCACTGCCTGATGCCCGATGGGCAGTGCCAAGGTGCCCCCTGAGCATGGGCACTTTGCCCCTTGAGCAGTTAAGGTGGCAGTTGGAGTGTAATGTGCAGAAGTGCAAGGCCTTTCCCATGATCAAGGACCCTAGAGCAGAAATCCAGCCCCCAGAGCTGTTGCCCAATCAGCTGGGGCTTGCAGCTGTGCATTCCTCCGTGATGGCAAGGGGGGTGATGACCGCTGCCATCAGCATGCACCCACTGGAGCCCCAGGATCACCCAGGATTCAGGCCACAGGTAAGTGATGGCACGGTGGAGGTTGCAGGATGGAGAAGGGTTGGCAGTAAAGGCAGGGGTTAGCAGACAGGTGAGCTGTCACTGGACCTCCCCTTTTCTAATGCTGAGTCCCTTGATCAGCTTTTCTGAGGCAGCGGGAAGTGTAGACAGAGTCTACAGCTGGTTTGAGTGATGGACTGGGCGTCATTCACAACCTTTTGTAGTTTCTTGCAGCCTTGGGCAGAGCAGGAGCCATACCAAGCTGCGATACAACCAGAAAGAATGCTTTCTATGGTGCATCTGTAAAAGTTGGTGAGACATGCCAGAATTTCTGTGAAACAGCTGTGACTATACATAAAGTAGATGAAAGGACAAAGACGATAACTTTTATGACCACAAGGGAGTCTCAAGCCACTGCTCCAGAAAGCAGTTACCGGCCATCAAGGACTTTGAATATATGCTTCATTAATATTCAGATAGTATATTAGGTTGACATTCCTTATTAGTACTCGGATATTGTAATTAGGCAAGTGTATTGATGCTGTAACTGGTTAACTGAAATCATATATATCAAGTGTCATAAGCAGGAATATTGATTGTAACAGGTTACAGGGGTTTTAAAACAATTGATAGGCTCCGATTTGCATTGGCAATGGGCCTGATGCCAGGTTCAGGCATGCATCCTGGATATCAAATGAGTATCCCTCACCAATATGGTGTGTGGTGCACACCCAGCATGGCATGAGTATGTATATACCAGAGGCCGTATGGGACCTGCAGCTACTCATTTTACCCCTGTAAACTTACCCTTCTGACCAGATCCTACACCAATTTTAGGAGTAATCTGTGCTGAAGTCTCATAGTTGCAGTAATGATAGTGCAGTAGGCTTAACCATGCAAATCATTAAGCTTAGACTTACAGGTAATTGCCTCCATATGCATACTTTGAGTTCCACATTTTGGACAACGTAACAGATCATCTCTTTTCCCAAAGGACTTTCTTAAGTGTTGATATGCTATCTTCATTTCATTTCTCTGAGTGGTCTGTGAAAACACAAATTAACTCCAATTTTAACTTAGAACAGGCATCAGGTGAGCATAGGGAAAGGCAGATTTTAATTCCTGGGCCAACTGACGATCTGACCTCCTGACCATGTTGGGAGTTGAGCAATATCCCACACATAACTTCCAAGGCCTATTTAAAATGGATTTGCATCTCCTAAAGGGAGGGTACAATTCCTCTTTTCATTTTTAGTGGAAGAATGCTTCAAAATATTTGGCAGTACAGATGGGCAGAAAGGCCTAGTTAGAGGTAACGGACAGGACCAGTGCCATCAGCATTACACTCAGGACCTGACTTCAGTGTACAAAGAGATTCAATGACCTCATAAGAGCAGCAAGGGTTGGTACAGCCAGCGTTCCCAACAGAACTGGAAAAAAAATGGTTTTATCTCCGCTTCCCCCACCAGTCTCAACAATTACTTTCCCACCATCACGCCCTTCAACACACACATTTCTTTTGCATTCATCACCTGCTATTTTCATTCAGTTTTACTTCTATGCATCTCAACATATTCACTATATGCACAAGCCCCAAGTTCCTCTATTCGCCTTCTTTTAACCCATTCACTACCTCACTCTCTCTTTCTGCAGGATAAGGTCGTGCAGGATATCAAATAGATGGAGAAATTTCCAACATCATCAGCTTTACAAATGTAAGAGGTCCTGGATGTGATTGGTGTAGGCAGGCAGGCTAATAGGAGTCAGGACGGAGAATCTGGTGGTGTACGTAATCAAAATGTCTACGTATTGTATTCCTTCACTGAATTGAACATAGCTGCAATCCATATTCTCAAGACTGCTATCTATTTATGTTTTCTGTTCTGTTTTCTTTCTTCTGGGGGGTGGGAATGGTGGGGGGGGGGGGGGGGGGGGGGTGGAATGGTGGTATACAGCTCAGCAAACTGTAGTGGTATTAGGGACAACATAGGAACATAGGAATTAGGAGGGAGAGTAGGCAATTCAGCCCTTTGAGCCCACTCCAACATTCTATATGATCATGGCCAATCCCCATCTCATCCTAACTCCACTTCCCTGCCTTTTCCCCATTGCCCTTTATCCCGCTTTCGATCAAATATTTATCTATCTCTTTCTTAAATCCATTGATTGATTCTGCATCCACTGCACTCTGGGGCAGTGAGTTCCATAGATTCACAGGCCTGTATGAGAAGTAGCTTCTCCTTATCTCTGTCTTGAACCTCCCCTCTCTTACTCTACAACTATGACCTCTTGTCCTAGACTGTTCTAGAAAGGGGAACATTTGGTTAACATTTACTTTATCAATCCCATTGAATATTTTATATACCTCAATCAAATCCCCCCTCATTCTTCTGTACTCCGAGTACAAGCCCAAGCTACTCAGCCACTCCTCAAACGACAGCCCCTTCAAACCTGGAATCAATCTAGTGAACCTCTTCTGAACCGTCCCCAGTGCCACCACATCCTTCCTCAAAGAAGGTGACCAAAACTGAACACAGTACTCCAAGTGTGGTATCACCAATGCCTTATACAATTGTAACAACACTTCTCTACTTTTATACTCGAGACCCTTTGCAATAAATGTCAAGATTCCATTTGCCTTTCTTATAACATTCTGCACGTGCATACCCACTTTCTGAGACTCATACACAAGGACACCCAGATCCCTCTGCACAGATGCCTTTTGAATCTGCTTCCCATTTAAATAGTAATTTGTCCTTTTATTTTTCTGGCCAAAATGGATAACCTTGCATTTATCCACATTAAACTTCATCTGCCAGAGTCTAACCCATTCCCCTAACCTGTCAATATCCATTTGTAAACTTTTTATCTCCTCATCACAGCCTGCTTTCCCACCTATTTTCGTGTCGACAACAAATTTTGCTATGTTACACTCTGTCCCTGCTTGTAGATCATTGATATATATTGTAAGTAGTTGTGGTCCAAGAACTGAACCCTGCGGGACCCCACGAGTTATAGATCACCAACTAGAGAAGGACCCATTTATCCCATTAGACAGGAAATTGAAGAGATGCATGTGATAGCGGAACATCTGTGATTATGGGTGACTTTAATCTGCATATAGATTGGATGAGTCAAATGAGTTACATTACAATAGAGGAGGAATTTCTGGAGTGTATACAGGGATGGTTTTCTGGGCTAATTACTTTAAAGAACCAACAAGGGAACAGGCCATCTTGGACTGAGAATTGTGTAACGAGAAAGGATTAGTTGGCAAGCTAGTTGTGAGAGAACCCTTGGCAATGAGTGACCATAATATGATTGAATTCTTTATCAAAGTGGATCGTGAGTAGTTGATTTTGAGACCAGGATCTTGAATCTCAATAAAGGTAACTATGAAGGTATGAGGCATGAGTTGGCATTACTTACCTCTGCAACCTTAAATCACTTCCTTCCTTATAACAGGTTAATAGCCCAACAGTTCTTACTTGGCATACTCCTCAATTATTAAACTTGCCCTCAAGAGGGAGAAGTGGGGTGCGTCCTACTGAAATCCTGCCTGACTCTCCCTTGCTTCATCCAGTACTACTGTTACTACTTCTCCATAATGTTGGCTTACAAACATGGAATGGCATCAAAATCTCTCAATGGTCTTACACTCTTAGACACTCAGGAGCAGGTCCGGATCTGTGAAGAGAAAATGCCCAAATAATTGCCGCAAAAAATGTTGTTCCTGCTGCAGAATTCAATATTTCAAATCACCAAAACCAGGAAACCTAAAACTGTAATGCCATTGAATCGCACATCTAACTTACTCAAAATTTAGTAGGAAGCTCACAATAAGGGAAATAAAAGCATGAGAACATTCAGAGGCTTTGATTTGGCATGAAAACTGGAAAGACAGCTTCTTCAACTTGTTAGCAAATAAAGATTTAATTCCAATTATATGCTGAAATCACGCTGAAAGGAATGTTGAATTTTGAGTTCATTGAAAGAGATAGGATTGTGGAAGTTAATCACCAACTTAGGCTCTTTGGGCCATGTGACAATATCTATATAATAGATATTATATTATTAGTATTGGAAAAGAAAAGTCCTGCTCTATGGGACCAGACTTCTAGTTGGATTGCTTGGCATATAAGCAAAAAGGAAGAGTAAGAAATGAAAAAAAAAGATAAATTCACATCCAATATGCATCAAAGGTTGTTCAAGCAAAAGGCAAAATTTAAAATTGCATTAATACCTGTTTGTCTTTATCACAGTCTTCATCCTTCTTGGCAAATGCAGGAGTTACAGAAAATGTTCTCAATGGGCTGTATGCTGGCTTTTGGATCAGTTCACAAGATGTTGTTGCTATGGCCAGAAGTTTGGTGGCTGGTACTAAAACTTGGCAGGCTATTAGTAAAAAAAGTTTGAAGCATTCAGAACATGCTGTCTATTCACTTAGAATTGTGAACCTAATTGTTTTTATTTCAACTCTTGCCATTTTAAACTTATTAGCCCCAATCTTAAATTCTATAAACTCCTTCATTGTAAAAAACGTAAGCCTTGATTTTTAACCCAAAGTGGGAAGTGGACTGGCTGGAGTGAGCTAAATGGCAAATCCTCCCACTGCCTCAGCCGCAGAACATACAAACATACAAATGAGAATGAGGTCATTTGGCCCCTTGAGTCTGTTCTGCCATTTGATAAGATCTTGGAGGTTCTGATTGTGGCCTTCACTTTTCCGTCCAACCTTTCTCTCCTTTCACTCTCTTGTCAGTCAAGAATCTTTCTAACTCACCCTTGAATAGATTCAATGACCCAGCCTCCACTGCTCTCTGGGCAAGAGTATTTACAGTCTATTTACAGACTGTCAGAGAATTCTTCTCATGTCTTTCATAAATGGGAGACCCCTTATTTTTAAATTGAGGCCCCCAGTTCCAGTTTCCCTAATAAGGGAAAACACTCCTTCAGCCTCTACCCTGTCGAGTTTCCTCAGGATCTAACATGCTTTAATCAGATCACTTATCATTATTCTCAACTCAAATCGATACAAGCAATCTGTCCAGAAACTTTGGGCGGAATCTGTGCCCTCCTCCCTGGTAAATTTAGTGATGGGGTGTATTTAATCATGACCTCACCACCTATTTGCCTGCAACTTGATTAAGTCTGTGGCAGAAAGGCTTATGGACAGCCTTCCTACCCCGCCACTGTGTTGAGACCTTTAAGTGGTCAATTAAGGGTCTCATCTGCCATTGCTGGGGGCTCATCATGTTGGGGGCACAACAGGCAAATCTGTAAGTTGGGGGTTGGGGAGGCTGCAGATGCCAAAAGCCACCCCACTGCCCATGCTGCTGATCCCTCCCCCCACCAATGCAACCCCTTTCCTGCCATAACTAGCCAGTGCCTGGGTACTTCCTCAAGCTGTGGCATTGGATAGGTGTAGTACAAGCGGCACCCATCTCCTCAGTGGTGGCACTGCTAAGTACAGAGGAGCTGCTGGCCTCCTATTGATTGGCAGCTCTCTGTGGGAGGGATTTCCACCCAAGAGGCTTTTGATGATAGGGGAAGACCCACAGATTGGCAGAAGATGCAGCAAGCCTTTTCTCAAAAAAAGGCGATGTGGAGAGGTCTCACCAGCTCTCCAGCTGACAGCTAAGATCTGTCACCTCCATAAGATTCTACGATCAGGTGCCGGTCCTGTCAGTATGAATGTGGGCATGCATTGAAAGAACTATTGCTGGCAACAAGGTTAGTCATGGTGGAGCTGTTTTGGAAGGGCCATGTCTTTCCACACCCTCATAAGTAATGTAATACAGGGAAGAAGAAAAGCTTACCTATTGGGGCTGTTACTACTCAATCCTCCTTCACTATCTTCACAAGGTTGGAAAACCTCAACGGCTTCTTCACTCAGATCACTATTGCGGTTGGACAATTATCATTGGATTGCAATTTGTATATTTAATGAAGGACCCTTCAGGCTGATGCACAACTTTATACAAGAACTACACACTGGGCTGAACTTTACCAATTGGACAGACCACCCAACATTATAAGGAAATGTGTGTCACTGGAACGAATGGACAACTGGCAGGCCATTCCACTGAAAATTACAGACTGAGTGGCTGCTGCCTGGGGCTGCCATCCGATTAAGGACCACAGCCTGCACCCAAGAGCTGCCATCCCAATCTGAGGGCTGCCAACTCAGCAGCCCCACCAGGAGTGATGGCACTTTTGAGGCAGGCAAAGACCTGCTGTCTTCAGCAAGGAGGGAAAATAATCTTTTAAAAATGTTGAAGGGCCAAGTGCTGGAGGGGAAACCGCTCCAGGGAAATCATTGGGAGTGTGGGCTTGCCTTTCCTGTCCGTGACACCTTCTTTGCTTTTAAAAAGAAAATCCTCTAGGCTGCTGCTGGGAGGCCACCTCCATTTATCAGGGGCCTTTACATATGTAAATTGGTTGCCCTCTTCTTGAGGATGGGCAGTCTGCCCAATTCCAATCTTACTGTCAGTAAAATTCCCCTGACAGACACTCCTGGTTAGGGAGTCAATCCAACATTTCTCCCCTTGATTTTATTAGCACCTTCACTTCCCTCTCCAACTCCTGTGTGTCAATTAAATTCAGTCCACTAACTCAGTTCCACTCTTCCTGTAGTGCAAGCTGTCATAGTGCTGAGCACCCAAATTCAGAAGGGCCAGACTCCATTTAAGCTCTCACCTGGCTGACAGTGGATACCATAGGTACAATTGGAGCAAATGGAGAAAGGCAGCTGGAAGCCTTGTTCAGCAAGGTGTCTCTATAATACTTTTAGCCTTTTACTTTCCTCATGTAATCACACATTCAGACATGTAGCAACCTGTGCTGCATTATTAATGCTAATCATAGGAAACTGCCATGCTTTATTGTGCCACACTAACCTCTGACTCTCCCTTTTTCTAGGTTCATCTGAAAACCTTGAGCCTGTTAAACAGCACTGAGAGGAGAACAACTCCCTTTAGAGAGGCACTTACGTTCATTCAGAACCTCCCAAGTACCAGCACAGATATTGGCACTCTTGGTGGGATAGACAGCAACTGAAAAGGATCTGCATTTGGTGAATTACACATCAAAAGCAGATCAGCTGAAGACACATGCTGACACCAAAGCCCAGCCTCCAAGAGAAAGCTATTTATGTGTATTTGCAATTGTCTGAAGTATTGGAAAACCTGCCAATGAGCAACTGCACCATATATCAGAGTGTGGAGTCATCTGTTTTCATCTTGTATTGCATTCTGAAAAAAATATCAGCATGCTTATTGTCTATCATGGAGTGTGTGGACATTGTTGTGGATGCTGCTTCACATCAAAAGCCTGTGTCACTAACTCGTGCACTCTGATCGAAGCACTAACTGAGGATCAGACCTTCACCATTCCTGCACTGCACCAACTTACCAAGGCTCTTTCATCAGGACCTTCCAAACCCACAGCCTCTACCACCTGGAAGGATAAGGGCAGCAGATACATGGGAAGAACATCACCTGCAAATTCCTCTCCAAGTTACACACCATCTTGATTTGGAACTATATTGACAGGCAGAGAGATCTGGGCATACACGTCCACTAAAAGTAGTAACGCGGGTGGATATGGTAGTCAATAAAACATACAGCATGCGTACCTTCATCGGTCGGGCATTGAGTATAAAATTTGGCAGGTTATGCTGCAGCTGTACAGAACCTTAGTTCGGCCTCATTTAGAATATTGTGTACAATTCTGGTCACCACACTGCCAGAAGGATGTGGATGCTTTGGAGAGGTAACAGAGGAGGTTTACCTGGATGTTGCCTGGTCTGGAGGGTATTAGCTATGAGGAGAGGCTGGATAAACTCGGTTTGTTCTCACTGGAGGTTGCGAGGTGACCTGATAGAGGTCTGCAAGATTATGAGTGGCATGGACAGAGTGGATAGTGGGCTTCTGTGCTCACCGCAGCGGCCCTCCTGACATGTAGCAACCTGTGCTGCATTATTAATGCTAATCATAGGAAACTGCCATACATGAAAGAGCATCTGGATAGTCAGATGCTCTTTCCTAGGGTAGAAAAGTCAAGTACTAGGGGACATAGATTTAAGGTGCGTGGGGAAAAGTTTAGAGCAGATGTATGAGGCAAATGTTTTACACCGAGGGTGGTGAATGTCTGGAACGCGCTGCCTGGGGAGGTGGTGGGAGCAGGTATGATAGCGTCATTTAAGGGGCAACTAGACGGATACATGAATAGAATGGGAATGGAAGGATACGGACTCCGTAAATGCATACGATTTTAGTGTAGGCAGGCATCATGATCAGCGCAGGCTTGGAGGGCCGAAAGGGCCTGTTCCTGTGCTACACTTTTTGTTGTTTGTTATTCTTTCACTGCCACTGAGTCAAAATCTGGGAACTCCTTTCCTGGAAGGACAGTGGGTAGACCTACACTACATGGATTGCAGTGGTTCAAGAAGGTGACTTACCACCACCTCCTCAAGGGCAATTAAGGATGGGCAATAAATGCTGGTCCAACCAGCAATGGCCACAACCCGTGAAAGAATTATTTTTTAAAAACTGACCTCTCAAAGTGCTTTGCAGCTAATTAAGTATTTCTGAAGTGTAGTCACTATTGTCATGTAGATTACTCAGCAGGCAATTTGTGAACAGCAAACCCCAACAAACAGCAATATAATAATGACCAGGTAATCTGTAATACAAATGTGAATTGAGGAATAACTATTGCCAAGAGTGCCAGAGACAACTCCCCTGTTTTTCAAAATAGTCATGATGTGGAGATGCCGGCGTTGGACTGGGGTAAGCACAGTAAGAAGTCTCACAACACCAGGTTAAAGTCCAACAGGTTTATTTGGTAGCAAATACCATAAGCTTTCGGAGCGTGCTGCTCCTTCGTCAGATGGAGTGGTCTCTGTTCTCCAACAGTGCACAGACACAGAAATCAAGTTAACATAGAACATAGAACATAGAAAGCCACAGCACAAACAGGCCCTTCGGCCCACAAGTTGCGCCGATCACATCCCCGCCTCTAGGCCTATCTATAGCCCTCAATCCCATTAAATCCCATGTACTCATCCAGAAGTCTCTTAAAAGACCCCAACGAGTTTGCCTCCACCACCACCGACGTCAGCCGATTCCACTCACCCACCACCCTCTGAGTGAAAAACTTACCCCTGACATCTCCTCTGTACCTACCCCCCAGCACCTTAAACCTGTGTCCTCTCGTAGCAACCATTTCAGCCCTTGGAAATAGCCTCTGAGAGTCTACCCTATCCAGACCTCTCAACATCTTGTAAACCTCTATCAGGTCACCTCTCATCCTTCGTCTCTCCAGGGAGAAGAGACCAAGCTCCCTCAACCTATCCTCATAAGGCATGCCCCCCAATCCAGGCAACATCCTTGTAAATCTCCTCTGCACCCTCTCAATGGCTTCAACATCTTTCCTGTAATGAGGTGACCAGAACTGCGCGCAGTACTCCAAGTGGGGTCTAACCAGGGTCCTATAAAGCTGCAGCATTATCTCCCGACTCCTAAACTCAATCCCTCGATTAATGAAGGCCAGTACGCCGTACGCCTTCTTGACCGCATCCTCCACCTGCGAGGCCGATTTAAGAGTCCTATGGACCCGGACCCCAAGGTCCTTCTGATCCTCTACACTGCTAAGAATGGTACCCTTCATATTATACTGCTGCTTCATCCCATTGGATCTGCCAAAATGGATCACCACACACTTATCCGGGTTGAAGTCCATCTGCCACTTCTCCGCCCAGTCTTGCATTCTATCTATGTCTCGCTGCAACTTCTGACATCCCTCCAAACTATCCACAACACCACCTACCTTGGTGTCGTCAGCAAACTTACCAACCCATCCCTCCACTTCCTCATCCAGGTCATTTATGAAAATGACAAACAGCAAGGGTCCCAGAACAGATCCCTGGGGCACTCCACTGGTCACTGACCTCCATGCAGAGAAAGACCCCTCCACAGCCACTCTCTGCCTTCTGCAGGCAAGCCAGTTCTGGATCCACAAGGCAACAGCCCCTTGGATCCCATGCCCTCTCACTTTCTCAAGAAGTCTTGCACCCAACCAGTAATCTAACCTGTGTTTAATGTTCCCTCCAACCACATTATCTGTACCTTTTAAGACCTGGCTGGCTGTAGAGATTTGCATTCTAATTAGTATTCTGTAACTTGATTTCTGTGTCTGTGCCCTGTTGGAGAACAGAGACCACTCCATCTGACGAAGGAGCAGCACGCTCCGAAAGCTTATGGTATTTGCTACCAAATAAACCTGTTGGACTTTAACCTGGTGTTGTGAGACTTCTTTCAAAATAGTGCCATGGATGTAGATGATTCATCACATTTCATTACAAAGGCCAAGGGAATAAAGGATGGGTTAATTATGAAAGTATTTAAAAGTGATTTGTCTGACAATGCATTTCATTTAATCCATAAAATTATAAATATGTATCAGGTAAACACAAATGACAGTCAATGAAGGAGGCTAGAGCTGGTGCAGATCAAAACCTAGTTGAATTCACAAATGAAGGGATGAGAAAGTTCTAGAAGGTTTTCTAATCTTATTTATAGTCTGGCACATCAAAATTTGAAAGAAAGGAAAAGATTGGGGCGAATGACCTCTTTCTGTATTGTAACCATTCTATGATTCTAGTACTAAGGATGTTTCCATACTGCATTCATGATTGTGGTCTTACATCCACTCTTACATCTCCGACAATCACCCCTTCATGTTCTGTCCTTGTTCATTGTAGATACCAGAGGTGAAAGATCACAGGGACATTTCAACAACCATGAAGCATGAAATGTCAGCTCTGCAAGCAGTTTATCAGTAAACATCAACAATATCACTTTGCTATTTGACTACATTAAAACGTTCATGCTCTACAAAAAGGATTTGAATTACATTTTAAACTACCTTTCGCCCCAACTGCAATGATTCCAAACATTATCATCTGCTGCCAGATTCTCACGACATTTGATGTTGTTACGGAGCTTTCAAAGCCATGGGCTTATCCATAGACAGCAAGGAAGAAAAGAAACACTCAACAGAAATGCAGTATAAAATACATTTTCACTGGCGTGGGCATCAACGTAAACAAACGAATATCCCCCATCCTATAGCACATGTTGCGTCAGCTCATTTAAAAACTCATACATCCATGCATTTCTATATACATGACCACAGATACAAATACTAAAAATGTGCAATTCCCTCGCAAAATATGGATACATTGCCTAAATCCTGAGAGCGAATGGCTCATTCTTTCTTATGGAATTCTGCTCTTTTGATTCCTTTTCATTTCAAAGTTTAAATATGATAATACAATGATTAGCCAAGCTGTTTCAACAGCCCCCAGTCCGGAACTAAAGAGTTTATGTTCTTAACGTGACTGATTCTGAACACAAAACAATGTCAGACTGAATCGGAATGTGTCAAATACTGTATGGTTTAATACGGATGTTGTTAGCATTGTTAGATTTAAACACATTGATTGAAAGTCCAATTAACCAATTTGTACATCCAGTGGCAAAGATGAAATATGCTTGAGAGGGCTTTATTTGTTCGACTCACAACCACATCGGGAATGCAATATAAACATATAGGAACTGTATGTTCCACTCCATATGTAACGCAGTACCATTCAGGCAGTACCGGTAAACAACAATTACTAATAACTGAGTATTCATATCTGTGCGCGTCTGAAAAAGTCTCCATCACCGATGTTCAATGTGTGATGTCTAAAAGGGCAGCTTGTCCTTTATTGCTGCAGTGATGATGTAGGGTGATTGATTGATTTGTGAAAACGTGACACCTGTTGTGGTGAACCATTGTTGGTTACCACCAGGAGTGCTGAGCCATGGTTTGGCCAGCATTATGAGTCTGTAGATATGTTACTGTTGGGGTTAGGGTTGGGCTGTTCTACCTGGTAATATAGTCCTATGGTACACTCCAGTTGGCTCTGCCTTCCGGGAGAGGTATAAAGGTCACTGCTCTGCCTGGTGACCCTTTAGTCTGGGATTGTATATTGTATATAGTAGCTCCGTTATTGTTGGTAATAAAAGCCTTTATTTCCCGGGTACATCCTGCCTCCCGTGTGATTTATCGCGCATCACCTGTGCTTTACAATTTTTATCTTGGAGTTTGTTTTCCCTCTGCTGCCATTTAATGACTACCTTGGGCTGTGGATTTAGAACCAACATTGTTTTCGTCCCCTCTGGGATTGATGTACTACAGAATCGACTTTATTTACAAGTTCATTTCATAAAATCTTCATAGAATCCCTACAGTGCAGAAGGAGGCCATTCGACCCATCGAGCCTGCAATGACAACGATTACAACTGAGCCCATAAAGGAGATATTTGGTCAGATTTGGTCAAAAGCCTGGTCAAAGAGGTAGGTTTTAAGGAGTGTCTTAATGGAGATGGTGAGGCAGCAAGGTGTAGGGAAGGAATTCCAGAGTTTGGGGCCCAGACAACTGAAGGCGGAGGCACCAACTAAAATCTGGAATGGTCAAGAGTTCACAATTAAAGGAGTGGAACTATCTTGGAATGAAGGGATTTGAAAGTAAGGGTGCCAATTGTAAAATCAAGGCTTTGCTTGATCTGAAGCTATTGTAGGTCAGTGAGCATAGGGGAGTAGGTGAGCAGGACTTAGAAACATGGAAAGAGGTGGCATGGTGGCACAGTTGTCAGCACTGCTGCCTCACAGCGCCAGGGTCCCAGGTTCAATTCCGGCTTTGGATCACTGTCTGTGTGGATTTTGCACATTCTCCCCGTGTCTGCATGGTTTCCTTTTGGTACTCCGGTTTTCTCCCACAGTTCAAAGATGTGCGGGTTAGGTTGATTGGCCACGCTAAATTGACCCTAGTGTCAGGGGGATTAGCAGGGTAAATGCATAGGTTTGCAGGAATAGGGCCTGGGTGGGATTGTGGTCAGTACAGACCTGGTGGGCTGAATGGCCTCCTTCTGTACTGTAGGGATTCTATGAAACTAGGAGCAGGAGTAGGCCCTTTGAGCCTGCTCTGCCATTCAGTATGATCATAGCTGGTCATTGATCTCAATGCCATGTTCCTACTTTCTCCCCATTCTCCATGAAACCATTAAAATCTAAAAAAGATTATCTATCTTTTTCCTGAATACATTCAGTGACCTGGCTTCCACAGCTTTCTGTGGTAGAGAACTCCACAGGTTATTGACCTTCTCATCTCAGTCCTAAATGATCTACCTCATATCCTGAGACTGTGTCCCCTAGATTCCCCAACCAGAGAAAACATCCTCCCTGCATCTAGCCTGTCCAACCCCATTAGAATTTTATAAGTTTCAATCAAATCTCCTCGCATCCTTCCAAATTCCAGTGAATACAAGCCCAGTCGAACCAACCATTTGTCATAGGACTGTCCCACCAACCCCAATGTCAGCCTAGTGAACCTCCACTGCACTCTCTCTATGGCAAGTATATCCTTTCTTAGCTAGGGAGACCAAAACTGCACACATTACTCCAGGTATGGTCTCATCAAGGCCCTGTATAACTGCAGTAAGACATCTCTACTTCTGAACTCAAATCCTGTTGCAATGAAGGCCAACTTACCATTTACCATGAGGGGAATTTCACAGTAACTTCATTGCAGTGTTAATGTAGGCCTTGTGACTAATAAATTAATAAACTTTATAAAACTATACCTTCCTAATTGCTTGCTGCACCTACCTCTCCACTTTCATTGACTGTTGCACAAAGACACCAAGATTCCTTTGTACAGTCACAATTCCCAACATACCACCATTTAAGTAATACTCTTCCTTTCTGCTCTTAACACCAAAGTATATAACTTCACATTTAGACTTGGTGAGTGCTGAGACACGGGCAGCAGAGTTTTTGATTATCTCAGGTTTATAGAGGATAGAATGTGGAGGTCAGCCAAGAGTGGCAAGTCTAGTGGGAACAGTAGCATGAATGAGCTGAGACAGGGCAAAGTCAGATGATTTTACAGAGGTAGAAACAGATGGTCCTAGTGATGGAGCAAATACGTGGTTGGAAGTTCATCTCGGGGTCAAATAAGACCCCAAGGTTATAAACAGAATGGTTTAGTTTTAGAATGTTGCCAGGGAAAGGCAGAGTCAGTAGCTGGGAACAACATAGGAACATAGGAATTAGGAGCAGAAGTAGGCAAATTCAACCCTTCGAGCCTGCTCCGCCATTCAATCAGATCATGATTGATCATTCCCCGGTCTCAAATCCATCTCCCCATCTGCACCCCATTTCATTTATTCCCTTTTTTATTAGAAATATATCTTATTTCCTTTTTGAAAACCATTCAATGATTCAGGCTCCACCGCGCATGGGGCAGTGAGTTCCACAAATTCATCACCCTTTGCAAGAAATAGCTCCTCCTCATCTCAGTTTTAAATCCACCGCCGCCCAACCTATATCTGTGACCTCTTGTTCAAGATTGCCCACAAGGGGAAACATTTGGTCTACATTTACCCTTTCAATCCCTTTTAAAATTTTATATACCTTGAGCAGATCCTCTCTCATCCTTCTAAACTCCAGCGAGTATGAGCCCAATCTGCTTAATCTCTCCGAATACCCAACCCTTTCATCCCCAGAATCAATCTGGTGAACCTCCTCTGAATTGCCTCCAATACCACCACATCTTTCCTCAAATTAGGAGACCAAAACTGGACACAATACCCCAGATGTGGTCTTACCAACACCCAGTGCCGGATTTAGGCATAAGCTAAACAAGCTACAACTTAGGGCCTCACAATCCGCAGGGGCCTCACAAAATTTCAGAAGGTTTACAATGAAGAGAACATTTAAGAGCGGATACCAGAAAAGAAAAAGAAAGCACCAGCTTGAAGAGCAACTCAAAAAATTACCAAAAGTTGACAATTACTTTACTCCAGAAACAGATAAGGATCCACAAACCCAAGGTGATCAGCAAAGTCCAAAACAACCACAGCCTAGTGCCTCTGCTACTGAGACAACAGTCTGGAATCTCAGCTGAGGAAAACACTGGAAGTGATGCAAATGTGAGTGTTACAGAGCCAACATCCAGAGTTGAAACAACAAAATTCACGAAACTCAATGATGTAGGTCAATGGGGTGTCTTAACCGAGGATGAACTCCTCGGTAATCAGTAAATGCATTCATTTGAAAATAATTTGTATTTTTCACTTTAAATACCTTGCTATTAAATAATTAAAAGGCATAATTATGTTTTCAATTTTTTTGTGGCGACCCAAGGTCCTGTTTTGGTATGCACCTTTGTGAGACCTTTTGGTGTAACTTTTTAACAAGGGGCCTCCAAGCTTTATATAGCTTAGGGCCTCACCAAGTCTAAATCCGGCACTGCCAACACCCCGTACAATTGCAACAACACTTCTCTACTTTAATACTCTTGGAGAACAGGGTTTGGAGTGGGATCAAACACAACTATCTAATGTGAGGAAATTCCTGTTCATAATTGGGGCGGCACGGTAGCACAGTGGTTAGCACTGCTGCTTCACAGCTCCCGGGTTCGATTCCCGGCTCGGGTCACTGTCTGTGTGGAGTTTGCACATTCTCCTCGAGTCTGCGTGGGTTTCCTCCGGGTGCTCCGGTTTCCTCCCACAGTCCAAAGATGTGCGGGTTAGGTTGATTGGCCAGGTTAAAAAAAAAATTGCCCCTTAGAGTCCTGAGATGTGTAGGTTAGAGGGATTAGTGGGTAAATATGTGGGGGTAGGGCCTGGGTGGGATTGTGGTCGGTGCACACTCGATGGGCCGAATGGCCTCCTTCTGCACTGTAGGGTTTCTATGATTTCTATGAAATTACATAACTACGCATAACAAAAATTACCTTATGTGTTTTAATACCCTCATTAACGATTTTACTTGAAGGCCTCATCTTCTCCAAAATGTCTGATCTTGATCTTGGGTGGCACGGTGGCACAGTGGTTAACATTGCTGCCTCACAGCACAAGGGAATTGGGTTCGATTCCTGCCTCGGGCGATTGTGTGCAGTTTGCACGTTCTCCCTGTGTCTGTGTGGGTTTCCTCAGGCTACTCTGGTTTCCTCCCACAGTACAAAGATATGCAGGTTAGGTGGATTGGCCATGATAATTTGCCCCTTAGTGTTCCAAGATGTGTCGGTTAGGGGGATTAGTGGAGTAAATGCGTGGGGTTACAGGGATACGGTGGGAATGAGCCTGGGAAAGATGCTCTGTTATAGAGTCAGTACAGACTTGATGGGCTGAATGGCCTCCTTTTGCACTGCAGGGATTCTGTGATTCTATGAACATGATAATTTTGTCTGGAGAAATGCTTTGCAAGTTAAGGGTTGATCTTCTAGCTTCACCGTAATTATCTTTCAAAATCTTTTAAAGAAAAGCTACAGGTTAAATTGCCATCAGTAAACATTGGAAAATGTCAGCAGGTCTGACAGCATCTGTGGAGAGAGAACAGAGCCAACCTTTTTAGTCTGAATGACCTTTCGTCAGAGCTGCTCGAAACATTAACTCTGTTCTCTCTCCACAGATGCTGTCAGACCTGCTGAGTTTTTTCAGAATTTTCTGTTTTTCTTTCAGATTCCAGCATCCACAGTAATTTGCTTTCATCATTAAGCATTGGTTGGGCATCGAATAAAAAGGGGAACATAAAAAGGGGGGAGGAGGCCTAGAAAGTGAGACGAAAAATTTCTAATTTCTCAAGCCTTCATTGCCTCCAACACTGATCATGCAGAGTTCGGAAAGAAATGTATCCTAGTGCCCTACTGGCCGGGAGTTGTGCAACATTGAACTTTAACAGGCTTCCAGCATTTTAGAATATTTGCTGTGTATAATATCGAACTTCAGATGATGAATTTTGTATTATCATTCTAGAGATATGTCCGTCATCAGCAAAGCCAATTGCTCATCCCTGAGAAGGTGGTGGTGAGCCACTTTATTGAATGTCTGTAGTCCATGTGGCCCCGGTTGCAAATCAATCTTATTTAAAAAGGCCCAGAAATAACTTGCAAGCTCTTACTTTAACATAGGGATTCACACCCAAGCACAGGGGATAGGGGCAGTTTCAGCAGTGCACTGTGCTGTCATCAAGGGAAAATGATTTTTTAATCATTGGATGTGGGTATTGCTGGCTGGGCCAGCATTTATTGCCAAATCTGAAGGACCCTTGAACTGAGTGGCTTGTTTAGGCCATTTTAGAGGGCTTTCATGGATCTGGAGTCACATGTAGCCCAGACGAATAAGGATGGCTAATTTCCCCTTCTCTACCAGCTAGGTTTTTACAATAATGGTCATCATTAGACTTTTAATTCCGGATTTTTATTTAATTCAAATTTCACCATCTGTCATGGTGGGATTCAAACTCGGGTGCCAACAGCCTGACCCTGGATTATTCAGTGACAATACCCACTGCCTCCTCCATTGTTATAGAATATCTTAATTTGTTCATTTGTTTCTGTAAGTCACTGGAGATGGCCTGGCAAATCATTTAGTTTCAGCAATAGTCAATGTATTCGAGACAATGGTCCCTTTCTGTAATTCATTTCGAATGGCACAGAAGACTATAGTGCTTCTTATGAATAGAACTGAAATAGATTCGGTTTCAGAAAAAAATCATAATTGTTTCCATATGCTGCACATTAGCACTACATATCACTGAACTGAATGAAGAACTTCTGTCCTCAATTTTATAAGTGAACCCAGATAACCGATTCCTAACTTTCAAAGTACAAATTCCTTATTCATGGGTGGCACAGTGGCAGTGGTTAGCACTGCTGCCTCACTCATCAGAGACCCAGATTCGATTCCTGGCCTGGGCCACAGTCTGTGCGGAGTCTGCAAGTTCTCCCCAAGTCTGCATCGGTTTCCTCCGGGTACTCCAGTTTCCTCTCAGTTCGAAAGATGTGCTGCTTAGATGCGTTAGCTATGCTAAATTCTCCCTCAGTGCGCCCGAACAGGCGCCGGTGTGTGGTGACTATGGGATTTTCACAGTAACTTCATTGCACTGTTAATGTAAGCCTAGTTGTGACACTAATAAACTTTAAAAACTTTATTTAAACGTATATACAGTATTCATATCAATTTAGCCTGACCACGCTGTTTTGATAATGTATCATGTATAATCCACCCCACTGTTTTATTTCTTATTGACTCTTCCTGCTTGCATTAGTTAAGTGACAGCAGAGAGTTCATTTTAAAAAAACGCTGTGTTGAATAATGAAATTTTGTTTGCCACATTGCATTGGACGTGGCTCCACCAGAGGTGGTGCATGCGTGGCTGAGCAGTTCCGGTAGCTGGTGAGTCTGCCTGTGGCAAACACATGTGAATGTGTGTGTGTGCGAGAGAGTTGGGAAAATGCCTGTCAGATTTCGCTTTTAAATGGAAACATATAGTCGGCATCAGGCGCAGCGCCTTGTCATTCTAGCGCCGCTCATTCAATTCTAGGTATAAACTCCAGCGCACAGAAGCAATTGACCACGCGGCTCTGAAATCCTCAGCTTTACTGGGGGAGTTACTGGAAACATATTAAAACATGAGCGCACTTAGAACTTAATATAATTATTTCAATGAAGCAGCACTTCTGATTGAGGCGTGGCCACTGATCCCGCAGCAAGTGCTATGAGCCATCTGATGCAGTGGTGTCCTTTCCCATTGAGAAACTGGCTCAATTTGTAACTGTGTACCTTCCCTGTCCTGTTTTATTTTACACAGTTGGTGCTGTGCAAGCTTTTCAGTCGCGATGTCTGGAGGTCGCGGCCGAGGCAGAGGACAATTCACTTTTAACATCGAAGCTATCGGCTTTTCCCGGGGCGAGGTTTTACCTGAGACTAGATGTCAACCTCTCCCTTTATTTCCGGTAAGTGTTAGCAGAGGATTTTATTTTAAAGGGGCAATGTCACTTTGGGGAACACGTTGACAATTTTTGGCTGTATCATGGCTTTCTATACAGGGAAAGCATGAACGCGATTCTTTTATTTAAGACCATCTCTTCATGCTGCCTTGGTTTACTAAAATAGATGTTAATGATTCTCGCACTCTATGTTCAAACTCATCTGAATACAACCAGCCTGGTTGCATTATAACGAAAAAAAAGCATTTGAAACTTTTTTTTGGGCCATCTGTTGGGAGTCATTGAGGGCAGATTTCATCAGACAGGAAAATCGAGCAGCGTGTTAAACAGGCGGCCGGTCCTCAGATCACACGTTTCATGCAGCCGGGAACGCTGAATTTTTACTCCTACTGTCTCTTTAAATAAAGTGTTAACTGTAACATGTCTTTTTAAGACTCTGACCTTTTTTTGAATAAGGTGGTGAAATGCTATAAACTATCACCGTGATGTCACTCAATCTATTGCAGTGATGTAATAAATCCCAGGGTTAAAATGTCCAAACCATGTTGCAAAAGTTCACATTGCAGTACTGAAATTAGACGCGGTGCATTTTTTGTTTGGCCATTGGGTGGTACTGCGGTTGAGTTTTCAGAGCATGCTCAATAATGCTTAGAATTAGCAATGTGACTGCTTCGCTGCAATTTCTACAAGTTGCCACAAACCTTTGCACGAAAATGTATGTTCAAAAAAACATACTAAACATGAGCCTTGATGAATTCACTAGTTCATGCCTGCTATTAGCGACTGTTTTATTGTGAAAAGGATACACTGCCTAAATGTCATCTTTATTCCCTTAAACAGCATCATTTCTCATGCATGATGAAATCTAATGACAGCAGGAAAGTGGGGCTATAGGGCTTAATGTTATACAAGGCTATCAAGGAGATATGGTAATTCTAGCAATGGAAACTCCAGATCATAGAATCCCTACAGTGCAGAAGGAGGCCATTCAGCCCATCGAGTCTGCACCAAATCTCCAACAGAGCATCTTACCCAGCCCCACCCCCACCCCATTCCTTTAAACCTATGCATTTACGCTGCTAATTCCCCCAACCTACATTTCTTGGGACAATAAAGGGCAATTTAGCATAGCCAATCCACCTAACCTGCACATCTTTGGACTGTAGGAGGAAACTGGAGCACCCGGAGGAAATCCACACAGATATGGGGAGAATGTGCAAACTCCACACCGACAGTCACCAAAGGCTGGACTCAAACTCAGGTCCCTGACGCTGTGAGGCAGCAGAGCTGCCCACCAGGCTGATCAACTATGAACTGTTTATTTACAAACAGGCTATGCTTTCTCAACTTTCAAATCCAAGAAGAGGACAAAAGCCTGCACTCTTTTTTAGGCCATATCTTATTGGATGAATAGGTCATGTGATCAAATCAGAGCTCACCCCTTAAAGGGGTCACGCTCCAACAATAATCCTTAATGCATTTTATGCTGTTCTTGATTTTTATGTTGTTGAACTTGTGATCTTCCTGTAACTGGCTCAAATGTGATTTCTTTTTCGATCCAAGTAATACATTCAGAACATGTGAAAGAATACAAAATATAAACAGAGCAATAAGGGCAGGAGTAGACCAGACAGCCCTTTGAACATGCCCAGCTCCTCAGTATGATTATGGCTGATCATCAGGTTTCACACCAGTTTCCTGCCAGCTCAATCTGACCACTCTACTAAGGGAAATCCATTCCATCTGGCTCCTCATAATTTTATATACCCCAAATAAATGTCCCCTTAGCCTTCGCTCTACCATAGAAAACAATTGCAGCCTATCCAATATTTTCTTATAGCTAATGTTCTCCAATCCTGGCAGCATCCTTATAAATTCCTCTGCATCCTATATGGATGTTGTCATACATTCGGTGACAGTGATATGTGGAGGATGCCACAGAGCAGGATGTTATTGTTGGCAATGGGTTTACTATAAGTTGCAGGGTTTTTTTATGTACCGCATTTATTCAATCTGACTTGTAAACCTAACAATTATAAAACCTGGCATAAAATTCTGTCATAGCTAACCCTATAGGCAGTACACATTTGAGACCCACGTTTTAATTGTGGCACAGTGGTTAGCACTGCTGCCTCATAGCTCCAGAGACCTGGGGTTCAATTCCTGGCTTGGGTCACTGTCTGTGTGGAGTTTGCACGTTCTCCCCGTGTCTGCATGGGTTTCCTCCGGGTGGTCCGGTTTCCTCCCACAGTCCAAAGATGTGTGGGTTAGGTGCATTGGCCATGCAAAATTGCCCCTTAGTGTCCCAGCATAGGTTAGAGGGATTAGCGGGGTAAATATGTGGGATTATGGATAGGACCTGAGTGGGATTGTTGTCAGTGCAGACTCAATGAGCCGAATGGCCTCCCTCTGCACTGTAGGGATTCTATGAGTGGGGGGAGTCAGAGGGAATACTTGTTACTGGGTAGCTCACACATTTAATGAACTCTTCAGTAATAGAATGGGAAAGCCCAAGATCTTTCTCCGTTAAAGTAGGTTTTTGAATGATGGAGGAAGGGGAAAATATATGCTGGAAAAATAAAACTATTTTTACCCTCAATACCAAAGATTAATTTTTTCAATGAAACAAATGTTGGAATTCTGTGCTGGAAAAAATGGTATGCAATTTGGTATATCGAAAATGTATGTTTGTATCAGGTATGTGCCTATCTAGTTCCAGCTATATTATTGCCTCATATTTTTGTGCTCTATGATAACCTACATTACCAATCTGTAGCCCACAGAATTTAAGCCTGTCCCCTTGAATACAGGGGAAGATGTAAACTACCTTCTGGCCTTGAAGCAAGAGCTAAGAGGAGCCAGCAAGAAACTGCCTTATTACATTGAAAGTGCCATTGCAAAGAAAGGTAAGGAATAGTGTGCTGCATTTACATATCAGAAAAGTTTCCATAGATACAGCTATAGAGGGAACTTGAAATATTGGCAAGAAATTGCATTGAATTTGCAGAATTAGAAATAGGCCATTCACTTTAACAGGTACATGGTGGTAAGTATGGGCAACACAACAATTTCTAGTATCTTGTTGACTTTTTTTGATTTGTCAAGAGTCTTGGAATTTAATTATTTTTTGGGGCACCTGTTTAGACAATTTTCCGCATCTTAAAACACCCATGTTCCTTCACTGTCGCTGGATCAAATTCCTGGAAGTTCCTTAACAGCATCGTGGGTGTATCTACATCACATGGATTGCAGCAGTTTAAAGAAGGCAGAAATTAGGGAAGGGCAGTAAATGTTGGTCCAGCCCGTGATATCCACACTTCACGAATGAATGAAAAACAACTTGATCCACAGCATGGGGATCCCTGCAGCTGTTTTTGCAAAGGAGGAAGAGGAGGAAATGGACCTGAGGAAGGGAATATAAATGAACATAAAGGCACCAGGATGTGGACTTTTCATCACCCAAAAAAAGGTTATGTTCAAATCCCAACAAAGCAGGTTGAGAATTTCCATTTTGTTCAAACAAAATCTTTGGATATCAATTAATTAGTGAACATGAAGATATTGGATTGTAGTAAAAACCAAAATGGTTTATTATGTTCCTTCCTTTAAGGAAGAAAACCTAACATCCTTACCTGATGCTGCCTGTATGTAGCACTGATTTGTTATATAACAGAATATTTATTCTTTGATAATTCACCTGCAAACAAGATTCCGATCAAACATTTACTATTTAAATTCAAATTTATAATATTGTTGATCTTATTCTTTTGAGTCCTTAAGACATATGTTGAAAAAATATTTTGCCCTTTTGATATTTCAAGATTGTTGATTGTTAACCGCCTTGTGCAGTGCCTTGTAAAGACTCCATCTGGGACAAACTAAGGATGGACAATCAATGGCCTTGCCAGTGACGTCCACGTCTGGAGAATGAGTGAAAAGGAAACAATCTAGATAGGCCTAACAATGAAAGGGTTGCGTAAAGCTCAGAAAGCAAGTATTTCGAGTATAAATGTGGAAGGCTATGTGTGTTATGGACATGGTTTTGCAGGTCAGTGCAGACGAAAAGAAGAAGACTTAAGGGTCTCCCTTCCTTATCCAAGCTTCATGCACTCTGTTCAAACTGAACCGCATGCTTCTGAAGAATGGACTTTGTACCCAAAGATGGCACAATGTTTTGCCTACCACTTCATCAAGGTGCTTAACAAGGATGGCATATCTGCCTTTTCAGACTTTGTAATCACTTTTTCCAACATTTTCAGTAAAGCTTCTCTCCGAACCATGCATATCAATAGCTCCACGGGTAAAAACCGTGTACTTTTCAAGTTTCAAGCTCTTGCACTCTTAAGACGTTTGTAAAGAAATTGCACTTTCTGCTCCCATTGCTTCAGACGGGCCGTGGACTATTCAAATGGAGAATGTGCAAATTCGAATTAATTTTTTCAGTAATCTGGCCATGCATTGTGCATCGTGCATTCACTGATATCACACCAGGGGTATGATTTGATGCAGGATGTAGAGAAGTGGGTTTGGTTAGGAATTCGTCCACCTGGGAAATGGATATCAATTATAATTTTTTAATACTTTGTTATAGTTTTTTTATGGATGACTATATTAATGCGATAACTTGCTTTATAAACTAATTTGAATAATTTTGTTTGAGAGGCAAGAAATTGGTAAAAACACAAATGCTTCCAAAAAAAATCATTGAAACTCTTTTAGATTTTGACCAGGCTCAGATGAGGGGTCATTGGAAAGGAGCAGTGGGGTCATTAATAGTGAGAGAATGTGAGAGGAGCAACTGGGCCATTATCATTGAGAATGTGAGAGGAGCAGCAGAACCATTAACAAGGAGAGGGTTTGAGAGGAGTAACGGGGCGATTAGCAGTGAGAGAGTCCAAGAGGAGCGGTGAGGCCATTGACAGGGAGAGGACAAACACGTCTGCAATAGGTATTTTCAGTTTGAGGAAGTTTTGCTCAGAGTCATGCTGGAGGCAGAGCTTGTGGACACTGTGATGCATCAGGAAGGGGAAAGTTACCTTCCTGGAGGTGGTCACACTCTAGTTGGGCAGAACTTTCAAGTTGGTATGTGATAAAGGACAGGAGGGCATGGCTGCAGGTCAGGCAGGTATGAGGACCCAGCATGCAATGATGGAGGAGCCTCAGTTTCTGACTTTGTCCAACAGGTACACACTTGCTACCTGTGTGGATGAGGACAAGGATTGCAAAATGGATGAACATACTGACAATGGTGAAGGATGTCATTTAAGTGGGTGGGGCAAAGAGGAATTTGGTAGTGATAGGAGACCATATAGTCAGGGGATAGATATTGTTCTCTGCAGCCGCGGCCTGGAGCTCTGAATGTTGTGCTGCCTGCTCTGTGCAGAGGTTAAGGGCACCTCCTCAAGGCTTGAGGGGAACTTGGAGTGAGAGGGGGAGGATCCAGTTGTCGTGGTTTATGTGGGAACCAGGAATGATGTTCTAGTAAGAGAATTTGAGGAATCGGGTTCCAAATTATAATGCAGAACATCAAAGGTAATCGTCGCTGGATTATTATCTGAGCAAGGTATTAATTAGCAGAGGATAAAGCAGATTAGAGAATTAAACAGGTGGTTCAAAGAGTGGTGTGGGAAGATTCATGAGGCACTGGCATTAGTACTCGGTGGTGGAGAGGGAGGAAGAGTCAGCTATTCTGTTGGGATGGACTGTGCTAGAACTGGACTGGGACCAGAATCCTGGCCAGTTGTATAGCTAGGGTTGTGGACAGGGCTTTAAACTAAGAGTGGGGTGGGGCTGAGGAATGGTTCGGATGAAGAGAAGCTTAGAAATCCAAAGAGAAAGCTTGACCTTTCTCTACCTCGACCTATCAGAGCACGATAGGAGTGTGGGTAAAGACAAGCTGAGTGGGACAGGAAGGGACAAAGTCCAACAAAAATTGTACCTCTGTGAACGAGGTTATTGCAGGGAATAGAAGTAAGAAAATATAATTAATGGCTCTTTGTATGAAGCATCCACAATAAGATAGATGAATTAGTGGCACAAATCGAGATAAACAATTTTGATCTAATCACCATTACAGAGATGGTTACAAGATGATCAATGTTGAGAAATAAATTTCCAGGGTTTAGTATATTTCGTAACTGATAGAATGGCAAATGAGATGGGGTAGCCCTTGTAGGAAATAATAACCTAAAGACATGAGTGAGAAAGGGTCTGGCTTTGGAAGTTCATGAAGTAGAATCAGTATGGGTGGAAATTAAGAATAGCAAGAGTCAGAAAACACTGGTGGGAGTAGTATATAGGCCTTGTAACAGTAGTTATTGGGCAGAGCATTAAACAAGGAATTACTGGAGCCTGTGACAAAGAAAATATAATACTTGTGAAGATCCTTCGTCTTCATACAAACTGGAACAATCAAATTGGCAAGAATGATCTCAAAATGAGTTTGTGCAATGTTTTCATGATGGTTTCTGCAAGCAGTGCATAGTGGGACTGACTTGGGATGAAGCCATCGGCTCAGGCCAAGGAGTTCCCATGTTAAAGGTTGTGTTGGCTCAGACCATGTCGGTTCAGGTCAGGGACTTCCCACACTAAATGTCGCTGAGGTTAACAAGAAATATAGTTTTCGGATGTGTTTGGTTTTTGGATTTACGGATAAAGGATACTCGACCTGTAGTCGTGGATTAAAAGAAGAAGGCTACGATGTTGTTAAAAAAAAACGTAGCAAGAGTAAGGATGATGAGTGTTTTAGAAACCAACTAAGGATCACCAAAAAGTTGCTAGGAAGGGAAAAAAAATAGATTAGCGGAGTAAGCTAGCCAGATATGTAAAAACAAATTGGAATAACTTTCGGAAGCATACAAAAAGGAAGAGTGGTTAAAGTAAACATTAGTCCCTGTGATGATACTGTGCCTTTAAGAAATTATGTGTATCATGTTTCTAGTAAGGGATGTGTTTAGAGTTGGTTAATAGATATTAAACAGAGTGGGCATAAACAGGACTTTTACAAGTTGGCGGACAGTGAATAATATAATGATCAGCAGTGCTGGGGCCTCAGCTATTTACAATTTATATCAATGAGTTAGATGAGGCAGAGAGTAATGTATTTAAATTTGTTGAGGATATCAAACGAGGTGAAAGGTAAGCTGTGGGGAGGACACAGAGGCTGCAAAGGGATTTAGCTAGGTGAAGTGACCACACGATGGCAGATAGTGAAATGTGAAGTTATTCACTTTGGTCATAAGAATTTAAAAAAAGGTAAGAAACATGCAAGTGTTGATGTTCTGAGAGACTTGGATGTGCTGGTACAAGGATCGCAGCATGTTAGCATGCAGATGCAGCAAGCAGTTGGGAAGGAAAATGGCATGTTGGCTTTTATTGTAAGACAAGAATAGAGAAGTCTTGTAGACCACATCTGGAGTACTGTATGCAAGTTTGGTCTCCACATTTAAGAAAGGATATACTTGCATCATTGGCAATACAGCAAAGATACACTAAATTGGTCCCTGGGATGAAGGGGCTGTCCTCTGATGGGAGGCTGAGTAAATTGTACCTGTATTCTCTGGAGTTTAGAATAATGAGAGGTGACCTCATCAAACTTACAAATTCTGTAGGGGCTTGAGAGGATAGATGCTGAGAGATTGTTTCCAATGGTCAGGGATTCGAAAATGTGGGGGCACAGCATCAGGATAAGAGACCAATTGTTTTGAACTGAGATGAGGAGAGATTGCTTCATTCAAAGGGTTGAGTCTTTGGAATTCTCTATGCCAGAGAGTTGTGGCTGCTGCATTAAGGCTGGGTGGACAGATCTTTGGTGCCTCAGGGAATTAAGGGATATGGGGAGCAGGCAGAAAAATGGAGTTGAGGTTAGCCATGATCGTATTGAATGGCAGAGCAGGCTCAATGGGCTGTGAGATCTCCTCCTCCTCCTATATCTTCTGTTCAGAGTGATGCTCAAAGCTGCTTTGAGATCCGGAAATATTGAATGGCAAAATATTTTTTGGGCATCTATTCTAAGAACTCTAAAAGGCAAAATCACCAAGATCATAAAGATAAACATAAATAATGCCAGTTTTGTGGAGCTGTCCTATTGATCTGTATCCTGTACCCAAGTAAATTATCAAACTATTCTGTTGTGTCATCAATCAGTGCCACAGCAGATGTTTCTATTCTTGCTCAAGTTCAGTTGACAATCTGTGCCAACTAATCTCAGTTGGCAGGATGTGTCCCTCTACTAGGGCTCAATGTCCCTTGTTTTCTATAGGGATAAAGGGATATGGGGGAGGGGGATCAGGATATTGAATTCAATGATCAGCCATGATTAAAATGCATGGGGGAGCAGGCTCGAATAGCTGAAAGGCCTACTCCTGTCTATTTTCTATGTTTTCCATGTAAACCAGGGTTCACATTCCTGCTTGTTCATCAGAATCAGGTTCAACTGTGATGCTTGTTCTATCTGGTTGAATAGCCTATCAATGTTCGCTGTCTAGGCTTAGCATGACGAATGCCTATTGCATACTTGGTACAAGAGTCCACTCAGTGCATGGAACTGTACCTCATCATGAGTTGATAGCTTTTTAAAAGGTAAACTGCTGCAAGTAACTCCCCTCCTGATTCCCCGAAGCCTGTCTACAAGGCACAAGTCGGGGGTGTGATGGAATACTCCCCATTTGCCTGGATGGGTGCAGCTCCAATAACACTCGAGAAGCTTGACACCATCCAGGACAAAGCAGCCAGTTGATTGGCACCACATCTACAAACATCCACTCCCTTCCACCACCAACGCTCAGTAGCAGCAGTGTGTACTATCAAAAAAATGCACTGCAGCAATTCACCAAAGATCCTTAGACAGCACCTTCCAAACCCACAACCACTTCCATCTAGAAGGACAAGGGCAGCAAATACATGGGAACACCACACCTGCAAGTTCCCCTCCAAGCCACTCACCATCCTGCAATGTGGACTGCAGTGTTTCAAGAAGGCAGCTTACCACCACCACCTCCAGGGCAACTAGGGATAGGCAATAAATGCTGGCCAGCCAGCGAGCGATGTCCATGTCTCACGTATGAAAGAAAAAGGGGGTGGTAGCCTTATCTTTGGTTCTAAATGAAAGACATCAGGTCAGGATGTTCATGAAAAAGAACTCAAGGGTAAGTTTAATATTGTTCTTCACATTGGGTTGAAAGCAAGGTTTGCGCTTCATTCGTTGGATCAGGTTCTGTTGTTTTATCCTGCACTCTTTGGATTAGCCACCAGGTGGCAGCTGAAGCAAGTACTGTAACAGAAACTGGTCATTTTACATGGCAGAACTGGATGACTTTGAGTACCATTCTAGTTCATTAAAGTGGCTGAAATTATATCAATGGATGGATGCAACATTGTAGAAATGAAGGATGAAGAGTTGATCAGACTTTTAAAAAAAAAAGTGACTTGTGTAATTACAATTAATTCAATTGTGAAATTCTGTAGTGAAACATGTTTGGAAAATTTAAATCACATAATGCTACATTCAAAGATATTCATTTAATTTAGATGTTGAAAGATATGCCCACAAGTATCAAGAGAAAGATTGCAGCAAAGATTGGACACCAGGTAACTACAAAATAATTTATTAGTGCATGTTATATATCCCTGTTCTCTTGTCAAGTGATTTACTGAATTAGCTGGATATTTCTATTGGACTATCTGTAACGGTGTGTACTATATTTACCTTTATTGAATATCACTTTTTAGTATCTTTAATAAAGTTCTATAAAATATAATTAGGTGGATTGGCCATGCTAAATTACCCCTTAGTGTCAGGGGGACAAGCTAGGGTAAATGCATGGGGTTATGGGGCTAGGGCCTGGGTAGGATTGTGGTCAGAGCAGACTCGATGGGCTGAATGGCCTCCTGCAGGATTCTACGATTTTAATTGACCAATAGTGACTATTTGGAGTACTTTCATGGGTTAGTTCTAAACACATGACAGCTCTGATTTTTCCAATGAGCATGATTAAGAAGTTTGCAGACAACACAAACATGTCTGTGTGGTTGGTAGTGAGGAGTTAAGCTGCAGACTGCAGGAATACATCAATGGATTGGTCAAGTGGGCAGGAAAGTGGCAAATAGGCATCACGGAGAAGTGTGAGGTGATGCCTTGGGGAGGTCAGACAAGGCAGAGAATTACACAATAAATGGGAGATATTGCGAACTGTAGAGGAAGGAAGGATCTTGGGAGTGCATGTCCACACATCCCTGAAGGACAGGTCGATAAGGTGGTTATGAAGGCCTATGGAAAAGTTTTCTTTTTTAGCCGAGGTATCAAATAAAAGAGCAGGGAGGTTATGTTGGAACTGTATAAAGCACTAGTTAGGCCACAACTTGAGTAGTGTGTGCAACTCTGGTTACCTCATTACAGAAAGGATGTAATTTGCACGAGGGAAGTACACGAGAGGTTTAGGAGCATTTTGTTAGGACTGGAAAATTGTAGCTGTGAGGAAAGATTAGGTAGGTTTGGGTTGTTCCCCTTGGGGAACGGAGGAGGCTGAGGGGAGATTTGATGTATAAGGTTGTGAGGGGCCTGGACTGAGTGGATAGAAAGGCCTATATATACATTAGCAGAGAGATCAGTGCCTGGGGGCATAGATTTTACAGTGATTGGCAGAAAGATTAGAGGGAAGATGAAACACTTTTTTTTAAACCTAGAGAGAGGTAGTGATCTGGAACTCACTGCCTGAGAGTGTAGTAAAGCAGAAACCCTAAACTCATTTAAAAGGCAAAATGTGGAGATGCCGGCGTTGGACTGGGGTGGGCCCAGTAAGAAGTCTCACAACACTAGGTTCAAGTCCAACAAGTTTATTTGGAATCACGAGCTTTCGGAGCACTGCTCCTTCGGGTGAGTGATAAAGAAGCAGCGCTCCGAAAGCTCGTGATTCCAAATAAACCTGTTGGACTTTAACCTGATGTTGTGAGACTTCTTACTGTGCTCATTTAAAAGGTGTCTGGACATGCAGCTGAAGTCTTGTAACCTTCAGGACTATGGACTGACTGCTGAAAAATGGGATTAGGCTGGGGGCTTGTTTTTCCACCAGCACAGACATAAGAACATAAAAACTAGGAGCAGGAGTAAGCAATTCAGTCCTTCGAGCTTGCTCCACCATTCACCGTGATCATGGCTGATCTAATCTTGGCCTCATCTCCATTTTCCTGCCTTTGCTGATAAACTTTCAACCCATTGCTAATTAAAAATCTGCCTGTCTCCTTAAATTTACTCACTGCCCCGGCATCCGCTGTACCTGCGAGTAGTGAATTCCACAGACTCACAACCCTCTGTTTTAAATCTGCTATCCCTTGTCCTAAAACAATGACCTCTTGTTCTAGATTGTCCCACAAGAGGAAACATCTCTTTACCTCTAATCTGTCAATCCCCTTTAGCATCTTGTATACCTCAATTAAATCTCTTCTCATTCTTCTAAACTCCAGTGAGTATAGGCCTAAACTGTTCAATCTCTCTTCATAAGCCAAACCCCTCATCTCTGGAATCAATCTAGTGAACCTCCTCTGAACCACCTGCAATGCACTACATCTCAGAGGCTTTTTTCCAAGGTGGAAATGGCTGCTACGAGAGGACACAGGTTTAAGGTGCTGGGGGGTAGGTACAGGGGAAATGTTAGGGGGAAGTTTTTCACACAGAGGGTGGTGGGCGAGTGGAATCGGCTGCCGTCAGTGGTGGTGGAGGCAAACTCAATGGGGTCTTTTAAGAGACTCCTGGATGAGTACATGGGACTTAATAGGATGGAGGGTTATAGGTAGGCCTAAAAGGTAGGGATGTGTTCGGCACAACTTGTGGGGCCGAAGGGCCTGTTTTGTGCTGTAGTTTTCTATGTTTCTATCCCTCCTCAAGTAAAGGGACCAAAACTATGGACAATACTCCAGGTGTACTCTCACTAATGCCTTGTACAATTGCAGAAACACTTCCCTACTTTTATACTCCTTCCTTTTGCAATAAATGCCAAAACTTAATTTGTCTTCCTTGTTATCTGCTGTACTTGCATCCTAGTTTTCTGTGATTCATGAACGAAGACACCCAGACCCCTCTACATTTCTCTCCATTTAGATAATTTGCCTTTTTATTTTTCTGACCAAAATGGATAACCTCACTGATCCACCTTAAACTTCATCTGTCAAATTTTGGCCCACTCACCTAACCTATCTATCTGCATTTGTAAATTGCCTATTTTTTTATTGCAACTTACTATCACACCTATTTGAATGTCATCTGCAAATTTGGCTATAGTACTTTCTATCCCTGCATCCAAATCATTAATATAGATTGTAAATAGTTGAGGCCTTGGAGCTAAAGTCTGTAGCATTATTAAGAAAGTATTACTTTCTTAATAATGGATTCTAACAATTTCCTAACAAATGTTAAACGAACTGGTATATAGTTCCTGCTTTCTGCCTCCCTCTCTTTTTGAATAAGGGCGTTATATTAATATTTTTCCAGTCCATGGGAACCTTTCCCATAACCAGATAATTTGAAATATTGCAACCAATGGATCCACTACATCCACTGCCACTTCCTTTAAGACCCGAGGATGCAAGCCATCAGGCCCCAGCGTCATGTCTGCCTTCAATCCCAATAGTTTGCTCATCCCTTTTTCCCTATTGATGATGATTGTTTTAAGTTCCTTTTCTCTCCATTACATTTTCAGGACCTGTTACTATTAGGGTGGTACTAGTGTCCTCCACCATGGAAACTGACGCAAAATACTAATTTAGTATCTCTGCTATTTCTGTGTTCCCCTCTATTGACTCCCCCAGTTTCATCCTCTAAGGGTCCAACATTCACTCTCGGTACTCTCTTCCCTTTTAAATATTTATAGAAGCTTTTGCTATCTTTTTATATTTTGTGCTAGTATTCTTTCATAATTTATCTTTGCTCATTTTCTTTAGTAACCTTTTGTTGATCTTTAAAACTTTCCACATTTTCTAGCCTGCCAGTGGCCTTTGCAATGTGGCATGCCTTAGTTTTTCTCTTTACGTTATCTTTAACTTTCTTGCTTAGCCATGGATGTTTCTTCCCCTCCTTACAATCTTTCTTCATCTCTGGAATATATTTTAGTTGTACCTCCTCAACGTCTGCCATTCATCATCAAACGTCTGACTTTTTTTAGTCTTCCTGCCCAGTCCACTAGAGCTAAATCTGTCCACGTTCCTGTGTGATTATCTTGATTTAACTCCAGAACGCTAGTGTGCGACTCTAGTTTCTTTCCCTCAAACTGAATTTGAAATTCTAGCATGCTGTGATCATTCTTTCCGAGAGGATCCTTAACTGTGAGATCACTAATTAGTTCCTCCTCATCATACAACATCAAATCAAGAATAGCCTGCTGCCTGGTTGATTCCACAACATATTGCTCCAAGAAACAATCCCAAATACATTCAATGAACTCGTCCCCCAAGGCTACCCTTGCTAATTTGATTAATCTAATCTATCTGCATATTAAAATCACCCATAAGACCATAAGACATAGGAGCAGAATTAGGCCACTCGGCCCATCGAGTCTGCTCCACTATTCAATCATGGCTGATATTTTTCTCATCCCCATTCTCCTGCCTTTTCCCCATAACCCTGATCCCCTTATTAATCAAGAACCTATCTATCTCTGTCTTAAAGACACTCAATGACCTGGCCTCCACAGCCTCCTGCGGCAAAGAGTTCCACAGATTCACCACTCTCTGGCTGAAGAAATTCCTCCTCATCTCTGTTTTAAAGGATCATCCCTTCAGTCTGAGGTTGTGCCCTCTGGTTCTAGTTTTTCCTACGAGTGGAAACATCCTCTCCAAGTCCATTCTATCCAGGCCTCGCAGTATCCTGTAAGTTTCAATAAGATCCCCCCATATCCTTCTAAACTCCAATGAGTACAGACCCAGAGTCCTCAACCGTTCCTCATACGACAAGCTCTTCAATCCAGGGATCATTCCTGTGAATCTCCTCTGGACCCTTTCCAAGGCCAGCTCATCCTTCCGTAGATATGGGGCCCAAAACTGCTCACAATACTCCAAATGGGGTCTGACCAGAGCCTTATACAGCCTCAGAAGTACATCCCTGCTCTTGTATTCTAGCCCTCTCGATATGAATGCTAACATTGCATTTGCCTTCCTAACTGCTGACTGAACCTGCACATTAACCTTAAGAGAATCTTGAACAATGACTCCCAAGTCTCTTTGTGTTTCTGATTTCTGAAGCATTTTCCCATTTAGAAAATAGTCTATGCCTCCATTCATCCTTCCAAAATGCATAACCTCACACTTTTCCACATTGTATTACATCTGCCACTTCTTTGCCCACTCTCCTAACCTCCCATGTCTTTCTGCAGCCCCCCCTGCTTCCTCAATACTACCTGTCCCTCTACACATATAGAAATCATAGAAACCCTACATTACAGAAAGAGGCCATTCGGCCCATTGAGTCTGCACCGACCATAATCCCACCCAGGCCCTACGCCCATATCCCTACATATTTTACCCGCTAATCCCTCTAATCTACGCATCCCTGGGGCAATTTTAGCATGGCCAATCAACCTAACCCGCACATCTTTGGACTGTGGGAGGAAACCGGAGCACCCAGAGGAAACCCACGCAGACACGAGGAAAATGTGCAAACTCCACACAGACAGTGACCCAAGCCGGGAATCGAACCCAGGTCCCTGGAGCTGTGAAGCAGCAGTGCTAACCACTGTGCTACCGTGCCGCCCTATCTTTGTATCATCTGCAAACTTAGCAGCAATGCCTTCAGTTCCTTCCTCCAAATCATTAATGTATATTGTGAAACGTTGTGGTCCCAGCACTGACCGCTGAGGTACACCACTAGTCACTGGCTGCCATCCTGAAAAATACCCCTTTAGCCCCACTCTCTGCCTTCAGCCAGTCAGCCAATCCTCTATCCACGCCAGGATCTTACCCTTAACACCATGGGCACTTAATTTATTTAACAGTCACCTATGCGACACCTTGTCAAAGGCCTTCTGGAAATCTAAATAAATCACACCCACTGGTTCTCCTTGATCTAACTTCCTTGTTACCTCCTCAAAGAACTCTAATAGATTTGTCAGACATGACCTCCTCTTGACAAAGCCATGCTGACTCAGTCCTACTTTATCATGCACTTCCAAGTATCTGCGATCTCATCTTTAATAATGGACTCTCAAATCTTGCCAATGACTGAAGTCAGGCTAACCAGCCTATAATTTCCCATCTGCTGCCTCCCTCCCTTCTTAAACAGTGGTGTTACATTAGCTACTTTCCAGTCCTCTGGAACCCTCCCTGCCTCCAGTGATCCCTGAAAGATCACCACCAATGCCTCCACAATTTCCTCAGCTATCTCTTTTAGAACCCTGGGGTGTAGTCCATCCGGTCCAGGTGATTTATCCACCTTCAGACCTTTCAGTTTTCCCAGAACCTTCTCCTTAGTGATGGCCACTACACTCACCTCTGCCCCCTGACTCTCCTGGAGCTCTGGCATCCCACTGGTGTCTTCTACCGTGAAGACTGATGCAAAGTAACTATTCAGTTGCTCTGCCATTGCTTTGTTTCCCACGAGTATTGTCTTACCTTTTTTATGAGGCCTCAATATTTCATCATTTATACTGTGCCCCACTGCGAAACTGTTCGTTTGGAGAACTATATATTACTCCCACCAGGGACTTCTTTCCCTTGCCATTCCTTATTTCCACCTAGATTTATTCAATGTCTTGATTTCCAGCGCCTGTGTCACTTTTCATTACAGCACTGATCTCTTCCTTCATGAGCAAAGCTAAACCAACTCCTTTTCCTTTCTGCCTTTCCTTCCAAAATACTGAGCACCCTTGGATTTTCAATTCCCAAACCTGGTTTCCCTCCAACCATGTCTCAGTAATTGCCACCAAATCATACCCATTTGTCTCTATTTGTGCTGTTAACTGATTCATTTTATTCTGAATGTTTTGTGTATTCAGATACAAAGCCTTTAAGTTTGTTCTATTTCAGTTTTCCCTACTCTTGCATGATTCATTGGTGTAATATGATGTTTGCATCTTCTGTCCCTCATCAGTAACCTGCACACCTACCTTCTCTTTTAACTTTGATTTTTTAATTTTCCATGCAACTGCCACCCCCCCCCCCCCGCCCCCCCCCAATATTCAGTTTGAAGCCCTATCTACAGCCCTGGTTATGCAATTCGCTAGGATTTTGGTCCCAATGTGATGCAGGTGGAGCCCCGCCCCAACAGAACAGCTCCCTCCTTCCCCCATTACTGGTGTATGTTCCATAAATTTGAACCCATCTCTCTCATGCCAATCGTTTGACCAGTATATGATAGGCTGAGTGCTGTAATCTTTTCTACATTTTCTAAATATCTGAAAAGGTGGAATGTGTAGAGATGTGGGCTAAGGGTGGGTGAGTGCCAGTACATGAATTGCCCTTTAGGAAAGCAGGCACAGGCATGATGGATCGAGTGGCCTGTGCTGTAACGATTTTAAACAAACGTAGCAGGAGAGAAGCAGCTTAGGCTGCAAGATACGTAACTACTAGAATGGTAGCTTCTTTCAAATTTTATCAAGGCACCTGTTCTATATATATTTGCCAGAGTGTGATTTGATAGTTTGTACATGACTCCTAAATAGTTTATTTGCCTCAGTATTTACCAGGGGAATTAATGGGCATTAGAAGAACAGATCAAAAAGGATGTAAAGACATTTAAGGCAGGATGGATCTTGGTCAGGATAAAACACCTGGTCCGGATGGATTGAAACATAGAAACATAGAAAAACTACAGCACAAACAGGCCCTTTGGCCCACAAGTTGTGCCGAACACATCCCTACCTTCTAGACCTACCTATAACCCTCCATCCTATTACGCTCCATGTACTCATCCAGGAGTCTCTTAAAAGACCCTATTGAGTTCGCCTCCACCACCACTGACGGCAGCTGATTCCACTCGCCCACCACCCTCTGTGAAAAACTTACCCCTAACATCTCCCCTGTACCTACCCCCCAGCACCCTAAACCTGTGTCCTCTCGTAGCAGACATTTCCACCCTGGGAAAAAGCCTCTGAGAGTCCACCCGATCTAGGCCTCTCAACATCTTATACACCTCTATTAGGTCTCCTCTCATCCTACGTCTCTCCAAGGAGAAAAGCCCGAGCTCCCTCAGCCTATCCTCATAAGGCATGCCACTCAATCCAGGCAACATCAAAGAACAAAGAACAATACAGCACAGGAACAGGCCCTTCGGCCCTCCAAGCCCGCGCCGCTCCCCGGTCCAGGATTGAATCCTGAATCCAGGATCCCCGCCCAATTTTCCAGCCTATCTACATCCTAATATCCTATCCACCGAGCTGTCCCTCACAGCTACGATGCTTTGTTCATCACAACCTATTAACTCACCCCCACCCCCCCATTCCAGACCATGTGATCTCCAGGGAGAGGCGAAAACCCAGAGTGAAAACCCCAGGGCCAATATGGGGAAAAAGAAATCTGGGAAATTCCTCTCCGACCCCCTGAGGCGATCGAAACGAGTCCAGGAGATCACACTGGCCCTGATCAGAAAATGCTTCCCAACCCTATTCATTCCTTGTAAATCTCCTCTGCACCCTTTCAATCTTTTCCACATCCTTCCTGTAATGAGGCGACCAGAATCCAATATTTTTAAAAAGTGGAACTTGCTACCGTAAGGAATTATTGATGCAAGTATCATCGATACATTTAAGGGTAGATAAGCACGTAAGGGGTAAAGGAATGGAAAGATATGCTATTGGGGTTAGATGAAGAAGGTTGGGAAAAAGCTTGTATGGAGCAAAACACTGGCATGTGCCAGTTGGGCTGAATAGCCTGCTACTGTCTTGATGAAAATAAAGGCCAGATGTTTTACATCAATGAGCAGGCATGGACTCGACTTGAAAGCACATGAAACCACGGGAGAAGAGATCGAGCGCGTGTCCCGATGTCATCACGCAAATGTGTGATATTTCAGTCGGCGGGCACACGCCAGAGTTGGAAATGCGTCCACCGACAAGCAAGAAGGCAATTTAGCCCATTAATGAGCCAATTGGATGCAATTTTACATGGCCATCTGCTTTTACGGCTGACAGGCGGCCTTTACATTTTAGCTTCACCCTCGATCCAGGGAGGGATGAACTGTCAGGGCTGCAATACAATTGACAGATGTGTCTGGGGACTGAGGTCTGTGCTGTCCAGACACTCATGGCAGAGCAATATTTATTTTTCACAGGTCTGCAACTCCCTGCGACAGCTCCACAGTGACTCCCAAGGAACTCAGGAACTCCGTCAGGAAGCACATTAGAAGCACCAGCCCCGCATTCTCCCTTTCTTGGTGATCAACCTCTTCCCGCTCTCTCTGGCAGCGCTCAGCCTTTCACAGCGTGCGTTTTGCACCGGACGGCCGTTAATTAGTCAGCCAGTGTGAAATTGCATTCCGGCACTGATCACGGCCAATAACATGTTTCAGGCCTGTTTCCAAGTCCACCAAGTGCACGCACCCGACAGGCAAAAAATTCAGGCTCAAGTCTTTCTAAGGGCGAGCATGGATTGGAAGAAAAAAATTGAAGCTTTGTGGATTTAAAGGGGCTGCAAATACAAATTTAAACCATGCACTTGTTTTCCAGAAAGGATTAAAACTACCCTACCATGAAGGTCTGGGAACTGGAGCCATGCGTGTATAGAAATTCATTAGCAAATGTATTAGATTGTCAAACATCACTTTGTATCTGGAGTGATTTTTATCTTTAGAAACCAGGTGGAAGTCAACCATTAGATGCTGGTCTGATCCCAGTATGATTAGCTATTGCTCAGCTCTGCATTAGTTGAGTGTTTGCATTGGACCCTGTCTTCTTAATCCATCTGATTGAAGAGTGTGGGAATAAAAAAATGCAATTAAGCACATTCGAGAGAGAGGACCTCCATTATGTTTTCTCAGATGGATTAACACCCTATTGTGTTTTGAGGTTGTAAAGGCCTAGATTTTCTTCCTTTATAACTATGAATGGATGGACACTTTACTCTGAATACTTTAAGGTATAGGTTATGTAACTTTGAAAAATAATAAGTTGTTAATTCCTCTGATCACATATCAGACTTCCTTTTCTGAAAGGAAGCCTGGAAAGTTGCCTTTGCACTATTTTATATTGGAGATGCTGTTTTGAAATGTGGAACATCTTGCCTCATACAATCTCACATATTTAGTTTAAACTCAATCTGCTTAATTTCTTTCCCACTGATCTGTTCTTTCAACTTTGAATAACTCTTTTACTGTGATTTCTTGCATAACTTAAAAATACTGTGGATTCTAGTGTCCTGCATGTTAATGATGTAACTTTAATGTTTAGATTGGAGAAGACTTCCACGGGAGCTAAAGCCGAGGATCAAAAAGTTTAAAAAACCAAGTAAGCATGATTTGTAACGTGACATTTGGTTTGTGAAAATAACTTCCATTTGTGTGACAAGGACTTTAACTAACTTCCACAAATGTTTTCTCTTGTTCCCAATGTACGTGTTAGGGAAGCAGAGCATTATTAGTATTATAATAGTGTTAATGCTGGTGCTGTTGCCTTTCAGTATATGCATTTTGTGTTTTGTATTAAACATGAAGGATATACAGCTGTTGAAAGGCATCTTCCAGTATTTTACATTGTGGATTCTATTTATCACATTGTAAGATCATCTCAACTTTTTACTTCTTGACACTGGGTGGAAGATGTAGCCCCATATTCAATGGAATGAGGAACGAACACTTGAATCATAGTTAATTTCTTCAACAGCCTACATTGCATCATGGGCTGTGCTAAATTGACGTTGTCCATGGGAAGCAATAAAATCAAATTTGCTCAAGTATTGATGCAGCAAAATATCTCCAGTATTTATACAACAACTCTGCAATTCAGAACTATTCATGTCTGAGCAGCTTGTAAAACAAAACTTCAACATATAATTTGAGAACACATAAATTATTAAAACAAGTAACTGCAGCTTGTTCTTGGACCCTGTGACCGTTAGGTTTTAATTTCATCCATGCTCATAGAGTCATAGAGGTTTACAGCATGGAAACAGGCCCTTCGGCTCAACTTGTCCTACCGCCCATTTTAAAAAAAACTCCTAAACTAATCCCAATTGCCCGCATTTGGCCCATATCCCTCTATATCCATCGTACCCATGTAACTATCTAAATACTTTTTAAAATATAAAATTGTACCTGCCTCTACTAATACCTCTGGCAGCTTGTTCCAGACACTCACCATCCTCTGTGTGAAAATATTGCCCCTCTGGACACTTTTGTATCTCTCCCCTCTCACCTTAAACCTATGCCCTCTAGTTTTAGACTCCCCTACCTTTGGGAAAAGATATTGTCGATGCCCCTCATTATTTTGTAGACCTCTATAAGGTCACCCTTCAGCCTCCTATGCTCCAGAGGAAAAAGTCCCAGCCAAACCATCAAGTCTTGGTAGCATCCTAGTAAATCTTTTCTGCACTCTTTCTAGTTTAATAATATCCTTTCTATAATAGGGTAACCAGAATTGCACACAATATTCCAAGTGTGGCCTTACCAATGTCTTGTACAACTTCAACAAGACGTCCCAACTCCTGTATTCAATGTTCTGACCGATGAAACCAAACATGCCGAATGCCTTCTTCACCACTCTGTCCACCTGTGACTCCACTTTCAAGGAGCTATGAACATGTAGCTATGAACATGTACTCCTCGATCTCCCCAATGCCCTACCATTAACTGAGTAAGTCCTGCCCTGGTTCAATCTACCAAAATGCATTACCTTGCATTTGTCTAAATGAAAACGCCATCTGCCATTCGTCAGCCCACTGGCCCAATTGATCAAGATCCCGCTGCAATCCGAGATAACCTTCCTCACTGTCCACCTTGCCACCAATCTTGGTGTCATCTGCAAACTTACTAACCATGCCCCCTATATTCTCATCCAAATCATTAATATAAATGACAAATAACAGTGGGCCCAGCACTGATCCCTGAGGCACACCGCTGGTCACAGGCCTCCAGTTTGAAAAACAATTCTCTACAACCACCCTCTGGTTTCTGGAAAAAAGCCAATTTTGTATCCATTTAGATACCTCACCCTGGATCCCGTGAGATTTAACTTTATGCAACAACCTACCATGCGGTACCTTTTCAAAGGCCTTGCTAAAGTCCATGTAGACAACATCAACTGCACTGCCCTCATGCTGCCTCATTCTTTTTCCATGTATGATATTATTACAGTCAGGAGGAGTTCTCAACATTGATTCTGGACCCCATGAAGGCTCTGATGAATCTGTACTCCTCCATATTGAACGCCACTTGGAAGAAGCACAGAGGATGGCGAGGACACTAAATGTATTCTGGGTGGGGGACTTCAATACCCATCATCAAGAGTGGCTCAGTAACAGCACTGATTGGGTCTCTATACAATCCTTGTGCAGACAAAGCCCTGTCTGTACATTGAGGGTACCCTCCATGGTATTATGCAGCATATTCTCAATTCTCTATTCCCCCAATGGAATAGATTTTGAACAGATATAAGCATCCATGAGGTGCTGTGGGCCATCAGCAGCAGCAGAATTGTGCTCCACCGCAATCTGCAATCTTGTGGCCAGGCACATTCCCTCTCTACCATTCCCACCAAGCCAGGGGTCAACCCCGGTTCCATGAAAAGTGTAGGATGGCACACAGGAGTAGCACCAGGCATAACTAAAAATGAGATGTCAACCGGGGGAAGCTACAACACAACTACTTGCAGCCCAACAGCAGGAGCAGCATACAGTTGACAGAGCTAAGCAATCCAGCAATCCATGGATCAGATCAAAGCTCTGCAGTCTTGCCTCATCCAATTGTGAATGGTGATGGACAAGAAGAGGCTCCACAAATATCCCCATCCTCACTGATGAGGGCACCTAGCACATCAGTGCAAAAAAACTAGGCTGCAGCATTTGCAGCCATCTTCTGCCAGAAGTGCTGAGTAAATTATCTGTATCGGCTCCTCTTGAGGACTCCAGCATCACAGATGTCAGTCTTCAGCTAAGTTGATTCACTCTGCGTGATGTCAGCGTGAAACAGCTGAAGACATTGGGCCTGGTGGGCGCGAAATCGCGGTAAAGTTGGGCGTCGGGCCTTTAACCCGATGTGCACCCGAATCCGAGCAGATCGCGGCTTTACCAACACCCGATTCGGGCACGGGTCCGGCGTGCGCCCGAATCGGGCGGCCCGACGATTTAAGTGCATTTGCATGTATTTAAATTGACTTAATGAACCGCGCGCCCAACTCTACCGCCAAATCCCACTTTACCGTCTTCTGGCCCGATCCGCGTCCGCGCTGTTACCGACCTGCAAAATAAAAGTCTGAAGTCGCTGCTGCAGCCTCCGAAGAGCCGGTCAGAGACTGTAACGGCTCTCTGACCCAGGTCACCCTCTGGTCGGAGCGGGAGGGGGGTGGGAGGAGGAGAGGGGGTGTGACGTCTCATCCCCTCGTGGGGTGGGGCAGGACCCCCCCCCACCCAGGGGATGATCAGGCACACCCCCTCTTCCCCCCCCCCCCCCCCCCCCGGCCTCCGGCCAGAGGATGACCGTCAGAGAGTCACTCTCTCTACTTTCTGCTTTTTCTTTCGCGCCCGGGCGCGCTCTGTCAGATTTTTTTCGAACTGTGCATGCGCAGTTCAGAGCTCCGATTGGTCCGGCAGCGCTAAGCCCCGCACAGAGCGCGGATCGGGCCGGAGCCGGCAAAACGTGTATGGGCACCCTGCAAAGAGGATTCGAGGCGCGGATCTATTTGACGCCCAGATCTGGCACTTAGACTCAAAATGGTAAAATTCCCCCCATTGGATATTGCAAAGGCAATGGGCCTTGACAACATTCCAGCAATAGTACAGAAAACTTGTGCTCCAGAACGTCTGGTGCTCCTAGCCAAGCATTCTGTATAGCTACAACACTGGCATAGAGTCATAGGGGTTTACAGCATGGAAACAGGCCCTTCGGCTCAACTTGTCCATGCCACCCAGTTTTTACCACTAAGCTAATCCCAATTGTCCACGTTTGGCCCATATCCCTCTATACTCATCCTACCCATGTAACTGTCTAAATGCTTTTTAAAAGACAAAAATGTACCCGTCTCTACTATTACTTCTGGCAGCTCGTTCCAGACACTCACCACCCTGTGTGTAAAAACATTGCCCCTTTTGTATCTCTCCCCTCTCACCTTAAACCTATGCCCTCTAGTTTTCGACTCTCCTCCCTTTGGGAAAATATGTTGCCTATCTACCTTATCTATGCTCCGCATTATTTTATAAACTTCTGTAAGATCACCCCTCAGCCTCCTCCACTCCAGGGAAAAAAATCCCAGTCTATCCAGTCTCTCCTTACAAGCCAAACCATCAAGTCCTGGTAGCATCCTAGTAAATCTTTTCTGCATTCTTTCTAGTTTAATAATATCCTTTCTACAATAGGGTGACCAGAACTGTACACAGTATTCAAGTATGGCCTTACCAGTGCCTTGCACGACTTCAACAAGACATCCCAACTCCTGTATTCAATGTTCTGACCGATGAAACCAAGCATGCCGAATGCCTTTTTCACCACCCTGTCCACTTGTGACTCCACTTTCAAGGAGCTGTGAACATGTACCCCTAGACCTCTTTGTTCTATAACTCTCCCCAATGCCCTACCATTAACTGAGTAGGTCCTGACCCTATTTGATCTATCAATATGCATCACCTCGCATTTATCTAAATCAAACTCCATCTGCCATTCATCAGCCCACTGGCCCAATTGATCAAAATCCTAGATAACCTCCTCACTGTCCACTATACCATCAATCGTGGTGTCATCTGCAAACTTACTAACCATGCCTCCTAAATTGTCATCCAAATCATTAATATAAATTACAATTAACAGTAGACCCAGCACCGATCCCTGAGGCACACCGCTGGTCACAGGTCTCCAGTTTGAAAAACAACTCTCCACAACTTCTGTCATTAAGCCAACTTCTGTCTTCTGTCGTTAAGCCAATTTTATATCCAATTAGCTTGCTCACACTGGATCCCGTGAGATTTAACCTTATGCAACAATCTACCATATGGTACCTTGTCAAAGGCCTTGCTAAAGTCCATGAAGACAAAGTCGATTGCACTGCCCTCATCTACGTTCTTGGTTACCCCTACAAAAACAATCTTGTCAGGCATCTCCCTGACAAAGCTGAAAATTGCCCAGGTATGTCCTGTCTACCAAAAGGAGGACAAACCCAGCCTGGCCAATTACCACCCCATCAGTATACTCTCAATCATCACCTTCACTGCTTAGTTTGGGTTCTGCCAGTGGTACTCAGCTCCTCATCTCATTACAGCCTTTGTCCAAACATGGACAAAAGAGCTGAACTCATGAGGTGAGAGTAACAGCCATTGACATCATTGAATGTAGCATCTATGAGCCCTAGCAAAACCTGGACTTAGTGGGAACTGGGGAGAGGGTGCATACCTAGCACAAAGGAATATGGCTGTGGTTGCTGGAGGTCACAACTCTGTCCCAGGACATCACTACAGGACGTCCTCACAGTGTATTGTCCTAGCCCTAACCTGCTTCATCAATGATTTTAGTACCATCGTAAGGTCAGAAGCGAGGGTTTTCACTAACCATTTGCAAGTCCTCAGATTCTGAAGCTGTTCATTCCTGTATATAGTAAGACCTAGGTAATTCAGGCTTGGACTGAGAAGTAGCAAGTAATAGTCGTGCTACACAAGTGCCAGGCAATGATCATCTCCAAAAAGAACAACCCTTGAAATTCTCCCCATGACATTATCATTGCTGAATCTGCCACTGTTAATGTTACCATTGACCAGAGCTGAACTGGACCACCCATATAAACACTGACTGCATGAGCAGGTCAGAGGCTAAGAGTTCTGCAGAGAGTAACTCGCCTGACTTTGCAATGCCTGTCCACCATCTACAAGTTAGGAATGGAGTGGAGTACTCTTCACTTTCCTGGATGAGTGTTGCTCCAACAAGACTCGAGAAGCATGACACTGTCCACGAAAAAACTGCCCACTTAACTGGCACTTCCCCACACCACCTTCAACAATCACTGCTTCCTCTGCCACTGGTGCAGAGTGGCAACATTGCAAGATGCATTGCAGCAACTCACCAAGGCTCTTTTGACACTTTAGAACTCTTTCAGAACTCTACCACTCAAGAAGAACAAGAAACCTTCAACCTCTTCAAATCTTTTTCCTCCTGCTACAACCCCTATCTTCACTTTCTTAAATTCACGGAGTACAAACTTGAGCTCCAATGGCCAACTGGCTTCATCATTCATAGTCAGATTTTGGTAGACTACATCAGGCTCTACCAGGCCCCTCTCTTGAATGCCAAGACTGTCATTCAGGAGTGTGAGAACCTCTTCGCCATGACGTTACCATGGCATTCTTTGCCTTCTCAAATCAATAAATTCAAGGAGCTTTTGACAAAGATGAAGACCATCTAATCAGCTGCTTCTATTGCTTTGTCATCTTACCCACCAAGTCAAATCTCTCAAGTCCTTCCCTACTTTCAACAACCTTTGACAATATGTCACCTTTTTCTGCTCTCCTATAGTCTAATCCTTGCCTATCTGATTACAGTCAAAACTTCAGTCCTAATGGCTTATCCTCCTATTTCTGTACTTTTGGCCCTGGGAGTGAAGTAGTCATTGACCTCATCTCCATGCAGTCCTTTTGTTGACATTGAGGACTCAAATCACATATATTCTGACAGTCGAAACGTTGCCAATTTTGATCCGTCTAGTGCCTTGGATCTTGTCAGTTTGCTTGTCGAATATAAAGATCTGGGCAATCCATAATTTCTACCAGCTAAACATTTGAAACACTGCACCTATTGTTTTCAACCCTGACCACAAACTGTACCTTTTAGCATTTCCCTTCCTCGGTCACTATCACTCCAACTGCACTAAACCAATCTCATTAACCGACTTGACTTGCAGTATGGCTTCTGACTCCGTTGGGGGGAAGTTTTGAGCTTACACTCTCCATGTAGGGGATTGCTGGTGCAAAGTCTGAAGAGAATCGGGAAACATGTTTTACGATCTTTCTCCGCCTCTCATTGGCTCGCTCATAGTCTAACCCTTGCCTATCTGACAATGGGTGGGAACCTCACTTAAATAGATTTAAATGTATTTAAATATTTAATGGACACACAACAGATTTGGCCAAATGAGTAACAATTGAGGGGATCCCTTCTGTAGTGCAGAGGTAAGTAACCTGGCAGTGCCAACTTGTGCTGGGGCAATGCCAAGGGCAGACCCTAGTGGGAGCCTCATTGGAGGTGAGTCCATCAAATACTACCCTGGTGTCAAGGGCAGTCATTCTCTTCTCACCTCTTGGGTTCAGCTCTTTGTTCATGTTTGACCAAGACTGCAATGAGGTTAGGAGCTGAGTGGCCCTGGTGGAGTGTCAGTCAGCATGTTATTACTGAGTAAGTCACACTGGATTGCATTGTTGAAAACCCCTTCCATCATTTTGCTGATGATGAAACATACATAGAAACATACATGAAGAGTGGACTGATGGTGCAGAGATTGGCTGGGTTGGATTTGACCTGCTTTTTGTGTATAGGACATACCTAAGAAGTTTTCCACATTGCCGGGTAGATGCAAGTGTTGTAGTTGTACTGGAACATGGTTAGGGGTGCAGCTCGTTCTGGAACACAAGTCTTCAGTACAGTTGTTCAAATGTTGTCAGGGCCGATAGCCTTTGCAGTATCCAGTGCCTTCAGCAATTAAATTGGCTGAAGACTGACATCTGTGATACTGTGGACCTCGGGAGGGGGCCGAGATGGATCATTCACTTGGCACTTCTGGCTGAAGGTGGTTGCAAATGCATCAGCCTTATTTTTTTTTACACTGATGTGCTGGAGCTACCCATTTGTGTTAGAAATAAATTTATGAATGAAGCATTTGAACATGATATTTACAGTATCTGTATTGTACCAATATTCGAAAAAGAAAAGGTAATTTTATGCAGAAGATTACTTGTTGCTTCATGCTTAAGAAATTGTACCTGAGCAATAAGATTACACCTATAGGGTACAGTTGTTTTATCTTTTTTAATTATATTTGCAATCCTATGCAAGAACAAGTGTCAAACAGAAAATATCTATAATTCGTACGAATGTCTTACACTTGGGATAATAATTTTAGTTGAATTCTGGTGGAATTCACCCTCCAGCTATTCACAAATGCCATGTAAATGACAAAAGAAAATTAGAATGACCTTTATTAATATCCCAGTCTAATGTACCCCACCTTTTTGGTCTGAATTATCCAGGCAATTACTTTCCATGAATCGCGATGTCTATTTTAGATGCATGGATGGGATTTTGAATGCAACCATTGAGACTTGCTGATTTCATTTATGGGAACCGATTATTATTTTGTGCAAATGAAATATTTTTCTGCTGTCAAGGAAATGTTAATAACTAGAGTGAACAATGATGAAACAACTGTGTGGTGAACAAACGGTATTTTGAGTTAAGAGAGTGATAAGATTGACAGCTAATGAAGTGTTTTTTATAAAATTACTTTTTGTCAAATAGCAATGCAACATTCACTCCCAGTGTAGCTTTTATACAATTACCATTATGAACTTCGTGTATTTTAGAGAACAAACAGCTAATTGTTGCTTTCTCTATTCCGTTATTTTATTTTTTGCAGAAAATAGTACAAAAGTACCCTTGGTCTCCAAAATGAAAGCTCCTAAAGCTGTAGTTAAAAAGTTGAATGAGGATGTAATACAGACACTGGAGGTGAGAAGCAAAATAACAAGTTCATTTTAATAGCTAGTGTGTGACTTACAAACGTTGTGTTTCGATTTCGTTAATATTACCAATTCAGTAATCCAAGAGTACACCTGTAATAAATTAAAAGTTATTTTAAACAACGATCTTTGCAACTGGCCCTGTCGCAGTACTGAAATTTCTCTCAAAGTAACAAATAGCATCCTGCGTAACTGTGACAAATGTAAACTATCCTCCCTGCTCCTTCTGAATTATTCAGAAGCCTTTGACATGGTTGACCACACAACCCTCCTCTAACACCTCTATATGGTACTCAAGCTAGAATGCACTGACCTGTTTCCAAATTCTTTTCAATCTTATAATACCGAGAGAATCACCTGCAATTATTTAACTTCCCACTGCTGCACAGTTACTGCTTATGTCTCCCAAGGATCGATCCTTGGCTTCCTCCTATTTTTCATATACATGTTGCCCGTGGTGACGCCATCCAAAAACACTGCATCAATTTCAACACGTAAGCTGATGATACTCAGCTGTACCTCACTGTCACTTCTTTCACCCTTCTAAATTGTCAGTCTGCTTGCCTGACATCCAATTTTGAATGAGCAAGACTTTCTTCCAATTAAATATTGGGAAGGTTGAAGCCATTGTCTTCAGACTCCAGAATAAACATTTTTTAAAAATTCATTCATGAGACATAGGCATCGCTGGCTGGCCAGCATTGATTGCCAAGCCCTAGTTGCCTGAGGGCAGTTGAGAGTCAACCACATTGCTGTGGGTCTGGGGACACATGTAGGCCAGACCAGGTAAGGAAGGCAGATTTCCTTCCCTAAAGGACATTAGTGAACCAGATGGGTTTTTTCTGACAATCGACAATGGTTTTCACGGTCACCAGTAGATTCTTAATTCCAGATTATTGAATTCAAATTTCACCATCTGCCATGGTGGGATTCGAACCCAGGTCCCCAGAACATTAGCTGAGTTTCTGGATTAATAGTCTAACGATAATACCACTAGGCCATTGCCTCCCCAACATTCCCTTACAACTGATTCCATTGCTTTCATTGCAACTGCCTGAGGATCAACCAGACTGTTTGCAAGCTTGGTGCCCTGTCTGACCTTGAGATGAGCTTCCAAATACATCTCTGCACTATTACAAACATTGCTCCACCCCACCTCAGCTCAAACCCTCATTAATGCCTGTTACCTTAAGACTTGACTTTTCTAATGCACTTCTGGTGCCTCCCATATTCTACCCTCTATAAACCCGAGGTAATCTAAAGCCATGCTGTCTGTGTCCTTAATCACACCAAGCCCAGTTCACCCATCATCCTTGTACTTGCTGACCTACCCCAGTTAACTAACATCTCAATTTTTCAAATTCACATCCCTGTTTGCAAATCCCTCCATAGCCTTGTCCCACACTGTCCAAACTAGCTGCATGCCTCTATTCCTTTATTGTGACATTTGAGAAGCAACTGGTCACAGTTGCAGAAAAGGCTAAATATTCCTCTAAATACTTTTTTCCCCACTTGCTACTTGCCTATCCTCATCATTGTCACTATTTCCTGCTCATAACTTCCTGCTCCTTGGATTAATCATTTGCAAAAAATCAATAGGTACGAATAGCTTGCGAAATATTTAATTTAGCAGTGGAGTCCATTGAGCCCATGGCAGATAGATGAACAAGTTGTCTAGGTTCGCTGAATGCTAAGTGTCCTTATAATGACCTTCTATGCTTTAATGACCATCTGTATCTTACAAACGTCATATGTATGGTTAAAGGATCCGGTCTTGCTGGAGTTAGCATATTGTGTGAAATTTGCATTATCCTATTGTTATTCCATTTGGATAAGCTGTTTTAACTAATGAAGGAATAAGAGCAATTTTCAGTTTTCTTACATTGAAGATAATTGTTTTTCTGTAGGTTCTAGAGAAGAAGGATGCAGAGAATAAATCTGATGAAGAAACTGAAGAGAAGGAGAAAGAAAAAAGTGATGAGGAGGGGGAAGCTGTGGATGAAGAATATAATGAGGAGGAGTGTGAAGAGGTGCAGTATTTAGTATTTTAAGCCAGTGAGGGTGGCTAATTGATGACTTGTTAATATTCTGCTACATGGGTATTGCTGACCAGAAAAGTACTCATCTATGTTTGTTCAGTACTCCTCTGAAAATACAAAATAATAAGTAAATGCTTGACTATCACTGATAAAATTATTTTATTATTGGAAATTTATGGTCTCGGTAGCAAGGTATACATTTCCTGCTGGTGCTTTTTGCCAAGAAGTTATTATGCATTATTGTAATTTTTTAAAAATTATTTTCTTTGTGCATTTAGGAAAATGACTACATTGCATCATACTTTGAAGATGGAGATGACTATGGAGTTAGTGACGATAATATGGACGAAGCTACATACTAGCGGTGCCTGACAGCATATGCAGTTAATGTATACTGTGAAAGTATTCAACATTCTAGCAGGATTACTTTAACTTTCCTCAGGTCACTGCAGGATTTTGTTTTGCACATGCAAAGGAATCCAAATATGAAATATTGTTTACAATGAAGATAAATGGGTTCCATCTAAGCCTCAATAAGCATACACTAGTACTGGTCAGTTTGGACTAGTCATTGAAACAGATCTTATTTTAAATGCATTTGGGTTGGCGGTTGCACTAGCGTTCATGTACTACTATATAATTATGCAAATCTTGTAGGAAAGAGAGGAACATGTCAAAATATCTTCCTTGGTGGTAATTTGCATGTGAACAATGGTTATTGACAGTGCTCATTGGTTGTTTATGATGAACCCTAAAGTGCTGTCAGTGAAAGTGGATCGCTTTTTTGTATCTTTGGTGTGGGAATGTATGGGTTCACATTGCTTGTTCTGACTTGAATTAGCACAAGTAAGTGTTCGAAGCAATAGGTTGGAATAAATCTGATTCATAGTGACTGAATATTTAGGAGTGCTTCAGCTGCTGTCACTAGGGTTAAAGACTGTTATCGATTTGTGATTATCATAAGGAAACGCAATCATGTTTACAGAAACCAGTTGCCTCCATTGCGCAGGCATGTAACCTACCTCTTCTGCACTGTGCAAGTAAATGTCCTTGGGTACTTCAAACCTCCAAATCTGTATCACCTTTTCAATATTGTTTAGGTATTGCACCAGAGGTGATAGTAAAGTGCTTGGTAATTTATTTAAAAGAAAAATGCAATCCAATTTGGCCAGAAATATATAAATGCTACATTGCTATCCTCTGAGCTCTGGTAATTTAAAGGAGTCCTAACAGCACTGAATCATGAGAATAGATTTGATTGTTTTCAAATACACTAATATATTAATCAGAAGGTAGGAAAATACAGGATAGAAAAGGCAATGCAGTCCACCCTTCTGCTCCCCAAATTCTAATGCCGCTTAATTCCCACTCCGTCCGATAGATATCTGTTTCTCTCTTAAATATTTCCAGTGGTCTCTACACAGTTGTACCATATATTTACCACCCTCTCTCCATAAAGTAGTTAAATCTGGACTGTGTGCCTTCCCTCTCTTAATCTTGAGCCCACATCCGCTGGAGATCTGTCTATCTATTCCATTATGAATTTGGAATGATCTCTCTGAACTTTTACTTTGCCACGGTAAATAATTTCAAGCTCTTCCACCTATCTTACTTGGCTAATGTCATATGAGCTATTCTCAGTTTGATTTCGTTTTGTTTCTGGAAGCATTGCAGTGCGACCAATAGCTGGGTATCTTTACTAGAGAATGGCAACAAGAATTGTACACTATGCAGCAAGTATGGATGTATGAATGCCTCATCATCACCTCTTTGGGATACCCATCCTAACATCCATTAGCTATACTTGCTGCTGGTTCAGTGAGTTGTCTATCAAAATGACCAATTCTTCTCCTGTAGCCCAGATGTAGTTCATGTTCACACTTCTAATTCTGTTCCCAAGTCTTATTACCTAACTTTCAAGCCCACCTTTTCTATTTAAACCTGAGACTGCTTTAGTGACCCGAGTATTATTGTTCAACCTCTATTCAGAACGATTATTTATTTTCTCAGATCTCAGCAATATTCAATCCACTTTCCTCCTGTTCCATGCCTTGTGAGCGAACAACATGACCAAAAGCTTTGCTGAAATGGTAGCCACAGAGAGACTTGTCGGAATTTTGCCGGCACGCCCGCCCTGGACTCGGAGCAGGTGAGGCTCGCAGAATGGCATTCTCTGTTGGCCTTGGGCGGGATCTTACGAGCCTCAGGGGGGACGGCGGGGGGACCGGGGCGGGGGGACGGGATAGGTGGGGGAATGGAGGGGGGGGGCGGCGGGGGGATGAGAATGGGGGGAGGACGGGGGGGGGGCGGTAAAATTCGGCAACTGTGTGCCTTTCACATTCTCAGGACACTGAAAAACATTTCAGATCATGAATTACTTCTGAAGTGTTGTTTTGTAGATGAACCCAGCAAAGTCCTCAAAATGGCAAATCAGGTAAACCAGCAAATAATCTATCTTAGAAGCATTGGGTGAGAAATAAATGTGGGTTGTACACTAGGAGAACTCCCTGCTGAAGTTAAATACATCTAATATACTCATTCGCTTTTCCATTCTGAATTTAATCATAAACTTTAACTTGCTGCTAATAAGATTTCCAAGATACCCTTTGATGCCCTTTACTTATCAAGTACAATATTTTGGAATAGAAGAGAATATATTTCAGTCAACTTACTGCCCTCCTCCATGTGGCATGTAGCCACAGAATATATGAACAATTTTCTGAAAGGAAAATGGTGGTCAGCCTGGAAGGAGTGGAACTACCCCGACAGGATATTATCAAACTAATTACTTGAAAATAAAAGTGCAGTATTATTTTGCCTTGGAACTTTTTTAAATAGGTTTTGTTGTTTGAAGAAAATCGGTGTACCATAGCTTATTTGCATTTGATTTTTCTATAGTACATGCATATTTTTATGTGCAGAATAAATGATTGATATTTACTATAAAGTTTGCCAAATATTTGAAATTTCTGCAAATTGTTTATTTATTTTGAGGATCGACATTTTAATATGATTTTGTTTTGATGTAAACTTAACATACCGCTGTAATATTGTGTTAATAAAGTATTTGGATACCAAAATTCTCAACCATTTTGTTGTTAAGTGAAATCTGTTTTGTTTTAGGGATTTGCTTCATTTTGTCAGAAGTTTACCCTCAGACTGACACAACAGCAGATAAAGCAAAATTTATGTTGGTTACCTGGACATCAAAGTTTACAACACAGAATGGATTCATTCACCTGTATTGTTTCTTTCTAAGAGCCATCCAACTAGCTCCCACACCCCTACTCTTCTTCATACCCTTCACATTTGCTATTACAAACAACCTCCCTCCACCTTCACTCACCAAGACATGTAATTTTCATGCAGAAAGAAAAAAACCAGGATCAATTCGGGAAGAAATAGAAAATTTGCTTCCTATTTATTGATTTGATTTACTAATGTCACATGTATTGGTATACAGTGAAAAGTATTGTTTCTTGTGCGCTATACAGGCAAAGCATATGGTACATAGAGAAGGAAAGGAGAGAATGCAGAATGTAGTGTTACGATTATAGAACATAGAACATAGAACATTACAGCGCAGAACAGGCCCTTCGGCCCACGATGTTGCACCGACCAGTTAAAAAAAAAACTGTGACCCTCCAACCTAAACCAATTTCTTTTCGTCCATGAACCTATCTACGGATCTCTTAAACGCCCCCAAACTAGGCGCATTTACTACTGATGCTGGCAGGGCATTCCAATCCCTCACCACCCTCTGGGTAAAGAACCTACCCCTGACATCGGTTCTATAACTACCCCCCCTCAATTTAAAGCCATGCCCCCTCGTGCTGGATTTCTCCATCAGAGGAAAAAGGCTATCACTATCCACCCTATCTAAACCTCTAATCATCTTATATGTTTCAATAAGATCCCCTCTTAGCCGCCGCCTTTCCAGCGAAAACAATCCCAAATCCCTCAGCCTCTCCTCATAGGATCTCCCCTCCATACCAGGCAACATCCTGGTAAACCTCCTCTGCACCCTCTCCAAAGCCTCCACATCCTTCCTGTAATGTGGGGACCAGAACTGCACACAGTACTCCAAGTGCGGCCGCACCAGAGTTGTGTACAGTTGCAACATAACGCTACGACTCCTAAATTCAATCCCCCTACCAATAAACGCCAAGACACCATATGCCTTCTTAACAACCTTATCTACTTGATTCCCAACTTTCAGGGATCTATGCACACATACACCTAGATCCCTCTGCTCCTCCACACTATTCAAAGTCCTCCCGTTAGCCCTATACTCAACACATCTGTTATTCCTACCAAAGTGAATTACCTCACACTTCTCCGCATTAAACTCCATCCGCCACCTCTCGGCCCAACTTTGCAACCTGTCTAAGTCTTCCTGCAAACTACGACACCCTTCCTCACTGTCTACCACACCACCGACTTTGGTGTCATCAGCAAATTTGCTAATCCACCCAACTATACCCTCATCCAGATCATTAATAAATATTACAAACAGCAGTGGCCCCAAAACAGATCCCTGAGGTACACCACTTGTAACCGCACTCCATGATGAATATTTACTATCAACCACCACCCTCTGTTTCCTATCCGCTAGCCAATTCCTGATCCAATTTCCTAGATCACCCCCAATCCCATACATCTGCATTTTCTGCATTATAGATAGGGTATAGAGAAAGATCAGCTTAATGCAAGGCAGGTCCATTCAAAAGTCTGATGGCAGCAGGGAAGAAGCTGTTCTTGAATCAGTTGGTACGTGTCCTCAGACTTTTGTATCTTTTTCCCGACAGAAAATTGTGGAAGAGAGTATGTCCGGGATGCATGGGGTCCTTGATTACGTTGCTTTTTTGAGGCAGCAGGAAGTGTAGACAGCCAATGGGTGGGAAGCTGGTTTGACAAAGGATCATCTGGACTCAAACCCTCAGCTCTTTTCTCTCCTTACAGATGCTGCCAGACATGCTGAGATTTTCCAGCATTTTCTCTTTTGGTTTGAGAGATGGACTGGGCTTCGTTCGCAACCCTTTGTAGTTTCTTGCGGTCTTGGACAGAGCAGAGTGTCGGCATGGAGGGACCAGGATAGTTTGTTGGTGATCTGGACAGGTTGGTGGTGATCTGGACACTTAAAAACGTGAAGCTCTCAACCATTTCTACTTCATCCCCATTGGTGTAGACATGGGCATGTCCTCCATTACGCTTCTTGAAGTCGATGACAATCTCCTTCGTTTTGTTGACACTGAGGGAGAGATTATTGTCGTCACATTTTTGGGATGTGAACATAACTGGTAAGACTGGCACTTAGTTGCCCTCAAAGGTGGTGGTGAGCTGCCTTCTTGAACCTTTACAGTCCATGTGCTGAAGATACTTCCACAGGACTTTTGGTAGAGAGTTCCAGGATTTTGGTCCACTGATGATGAAGGAATGGTGATATATTTCCAAATCAGAAATAATATGTGACACTTTGAGGACACCTGGGATGAGGAGGAGATGTTCTCATACAACTACATCCTCATCCTTCTAATCTAGGTGATGGAGGTCATGGCTTTCGGAAGTGCTGTCAACGAAGCCTCGCCAAGTTGCTACAGTGCATCTTGTGAATGGTACGTCATTGTTGGAGGGAGTGAATGCTTAAGGTAGTGAATGGGTTGCCATTTGAGCAGGGTGCTATTTTATGGATGGTGTCGAGCGTCATGATTGTTGAACTCATTGAAGTCACCCACCCTACCCACTACATAAGGAGAGTAACCGTAACAGGCAAGTTACTGGAAGAGTCTACTCTAATTGAAGCCTCATCTTCAATGACCACCTCAACAAGCAGCAGTATGCCTTCACACCATTCCATGTTAAACCCACAATGCTGAGGAGTAAAGTCTCAGAACATTTCGCAAGAGAAAACATCCACCTGAAGCCACTTTCTCATCTAGACCCTAGCTGCTTGGCCACCTGGCTTTGCTTCTCATGGCCATAATAGGTCCTTTTCAGCTGTTTTCTGGTCTAGCCAAGGCCTCTGCAGCCACCCAACATCAGTGGGTCATCCAGGCTGCAGCTGTGATGCAGTCCAAACAAGGACTCTCACTGTCGAGAAGTGTCTGTGACTAAACTTGAAGGTGGGTTTAAAGAATTCCATCTAGTCACCCTCAGGACTATTGCTTAAAAAATAAGCAAGGAAAATAGACTTGCTGCAATTCTTGAAATCATTCCCTTACAAAGCATTAATGGGATTATCATTGGCAAATTATTTGCATTCACCCCTCGAATCCCCAAAGTAAAATTAGCTCAAAACCGTAAGGGCCCATAATGCATTTTTAAAATAATATTGCAAACTATTGTGTTTTGAACCAGACAAAGCCTGTTAATTAACCAATTAACCATAAAGCTTTATAATCTCCCCTTTTCAAAATATATGGTAATGAAATGGAAGACAACCATAGAACCATAGAAAATTACAGCTCAGAAACAGGCCTTTTGGCCCTTCTTGTCTGTGCCGAACCATTTTTTGCCTAGTCCCACTGACCTGCACTTGGACCATATCCCTCCACACCCCTCTCATCCATGAACCCGTCCAAGTTTTTCTTAAATGTTAAAAGTGACCCCGCATTTACCACTTTATCCGGCAGCTCATTCCACACTCCCACCACTCTCTGCGTGAAGACCCCCCCCCCCTAATATTCCCTTTAAACTTTTCTCCTTTCACCCTTAACCCATGCCCTCTGGTTTTTTTCTCCCCTAGCCTCAGCGGAAAAAGCCTGCTTGCATTCACTCTATCTATACCCATCAAAATCTTATACACCTCTATCAAATCTCCCCTTAATCTTCTACGCTCCAGGGAATAAAGTCCCAACCTATTCAACAAATTCAATAAAAACTTTGTTTCCCTGAATAGAAGGACAAATTAGATCGTATTCTGTTCAATCCACTTTTAATCATTTTATTTATGTTTAGTTGAAGTTTACAGGAATCAGATGCTGAATTTGAGTGTGATTTCAACCCATCTCAAGAACTATTATCCAGAAACATCTATACAACAGTAGATTTCCTATGGGAGGATATGAATGCAGCAAAACCTTTCAGAACAAAGAGAATTGCAACTTCTATACAATAGTTATCTCTCATTTACATTTATTTAAATAGATGCAAATAAATTTGCACAATCTCTGAATCCCTCACTTTTTAGAATTCCGAACTGGAGGCTTAGTAAATCTGATCGTTAATTATCCACAAGTAGTTGAAAGTATACGTGACTCACTTTAAATGAAGCAAAATATACATAAATGTTTCAGATAGAACTATATATTCAGCAGAATCTTCCATTCACCAACATTAATGGCAGGAACAGAAATTGCAGTGATTTCCACTGGCGGAGGTAGGTTGGAATGCGCGGACATTATATTTAAAGGGCACTGCATTCACTGCAGGACAGGAGCTTCAATCCCACTGTCTTTCAACACTGAATGAGATTGTCCCAGAGAAGAAAACAACATGCAACCCCAAGGTTCAACAAAGCCTCACTGGGGACACACCTGCAGGGCCCATCCAGGAAAGGCAGCAGGAGGCACTCCCGTCTCACCACGGTGGCCTGGACAGAGGTCACGGTGGAGGTTAGCACCCAGGGGCCCATCACCAGAGGTGGATTTACAATGAAACACACCGTGCTGTGGCGCGAGGCCCCAAAATGCTCCCAAAATAATGAGTGAGCGCTGAACTGTTGGAGGTGCCGTCTTTCACCTGAGACATTAAACTGTCTGCTCAGTTTTACACAAAAGATCTCCTGGCACTATCCGCTCTCAGGGGACTAAAACAAACCATTACGTAATTTGCGAGCTTGGGTGTGGCTGGAGAAAAGGGAGAGGAAGAGTTGGGGGGAGGAGGATTTGGGATGGGTGGCTGAGATCTGAAAGACAAAACTTTAAAGGGAGGCACACTCCAGTGGTGTCCCTGTAATGTTCGCTGCCTCTTGTGGCTTTTACATTCACTAGAAGCAATGGGCATGACATTCCATTGAAGTGTCATTCATTCAGAGGGAACTGGGTAGGAAAAGGGGGCTTGTTTTGATGTTCTCTTGAATCTTCAGCTCTCTTTGCTGTGTGTGTTAATGTGGGTTTGGACTAGCATTATTTTCTAGAAGAGCAGGGGAATTTTCCCTGCAGTCCCGCTGTCCGTCAACCAGTGTCACTAAAGCAAGCTATCCGGTAAAGGTCATCCGTTGTTTGTGGGAGCTCCCTGTGTGCAAGAGTGACTGCAACTCAACAGTATTGTATTGGCTGTATTGTCATTGTTCATGACCACTGGACGTCTTTGAGCATTATTACATTTCAGTCTTTTTTTAAAAACTGTAGCGTTAGGACAGGAAGAGAAATGAAAGAAAATCACAGGTTAAGTTAATCTGGAGGCCGTTAGTCAAGAAACTGCATGATGAGCCCTTCCTGCCCACACAACCTAATGCACTTCAAGAATTCTAATGCCTACTCCATATATTGATTCATTTCAAAAGTGGCACACTGGTATTGTTGTCACTAGACCAGTAATCCAGAGAACGAGGGTAATGCTCTGGCACCCAGGTTTGAATGCCACCACGGCAGTTGGTCGAATTTAAATTCAATAAGACCAGTGGACGTGATTTATTTAGATTGAATGTATTGTCTCCAAATTTGCAGATGATACGAAGTTGGGTGGGAGAGTGAGCTGTGAGGAGGATGCAGAGATGCTTCAGAGTGATTTGGACAGGCTGAGTGTGTGGGCTTATGCATGGCAGATGCAGAATAATGTGGATAAATGTGAGGTTATCCACTTTGGCAGTAATAATAGGAAGACAGATTATTATTTAAATGGGTATAAATTGAGACAGTGGACACACAACGAGACCTTGGAGTCCTCATGCATCAGTCACTGAGAGTAAGCGTGCAGTACAGCAGGCAGTAAAGAAGGCAAATGGTATGTTGGCCTTCATAGCGAGATGATTTGAATAAAGGAATAGGGATATTTTTCTGCAATTGTATAGGGCATTGGTGAAGCCACACCTGGAGTATTGTGTGCAGTTTTGGTGTCCTTATCTGAGGAAGGATGTCCTTGCTGTAGAGGGAGTACAACGAAGGTTTACCACGCTGATTCCTGGGATGGCAGGTCTGCCATATGAGGAGAAACTAAGTCGGTTAGGATTATATTCATTGGAGTTTAGAAGAGTAAGAGGGGATGTCATAGAAACTTATAAAATTCTAACAGGATTAGACGGTAGATTCAGAAAGAATGTTCCCAATGGTGGGGGAATCCAGAACTAGAGGTCAAAGTTTGAGGATAAGGGGGTAAACCTTTTGGAACTGAGGTAAGGAGAAATTTCTTCACTCAGTGGGTGGTTAATGTGTGGAATTCAGTACCACAGAATGTAGTTGAGGCCCAAATGTTGTCTGATTTCAAGAAGAAATTAGATATGGCTCTTGGGGCTAAAGGGACCAAGGGATATTGGGGGGAAGGGGGGGATCAGAATATTGAATTTATTGATCAGCGATGATCAAAATGAATGGTGGAGCAGGCTCGAAGGGCTGAATGGCCCACTGCTTCTTCTAGTTTCTATGATTCTAAAACATCTGCAATTAAAAATCTAATGATGACCATGAAACCATTGTCAATCGTTATTTAAATCACTGCTGGTTCACTACTGTCCTTTAGGGAAGGAAATATGCTGCCTTACCTAGCCTGGCCTACATGTGACTTAAGACCCACAGCAATGTGGTTGATTCTTAAATGCCCTTTGAAATGGCCCAGCAAGTCAATCTCAAGGGCAATAAACGCTGTGTAGTGTTGTACTTGTTAATTCTCAGATACTTTCGACCAGTTTGCTTACTCCAAGGTTTTACCCCGGTGCCCTTATTTGCAAGATGGACAAAGGACAAACACAAGCAAAGGTTCAACAAGTTTATTAATAATAACACTATTAACCCTTAAATTACCCACATAAAACAAGAGGATACCCCAGATTCAAGTATACTACCCGAAGATGGTTTGGTTAAACTGCAGGCTCGATTCTCTGAGTCCCTCTGGTCCGTCGTCACGAAGGTGAGTCTCGATGGCAGCTTCTTCCTTCCTTCCTTCTCTGGTCAGTCTTCTGAATGGTCAAGGTCGTCTCCCTCACTGCTGGTGTGTCTGAAAATGCGTTCCTTTATTCCCCCTGCCTGCTTGCCTTTCCAGAAACTTCTCTGGCATCCGGCCAATGAGGTCCCAGGAGGGTGTTCCAATACCCAGTGGGTTTCTTGATGTCTGCCTGACAGGACACCAGGGTCCGTCCCCAGGTGTCCATCTCCATGCTGTTGCTTACATGTAACTGCAGGAACTTTCGGTGACAGAAAGTCTGGCCCGATCTGGGCTTCTAACAATAGGCCGGTGCATTTCAATGAGGTGCAATGATCTCCTGCTAAGTATCAGTAGAGTGCAATGACCTTTGATGGGTGGTTGATGGGTCAGGCCCAGACATGTTTGTGTATTTGTACAATTGGCCTGCCCAAGGTTTGACTGTGTTTGATTTTAATCTGCCCAATTCTTTAATTTAGGATATCCAATTTTATCAGCCTTCAAAATAGGCCCTGTTCATATCACCACAGTAGCCAACCACAGCCACATCCTGTAAATGATTTTAAAAAAGACTATAAATAGGCTGTGAGACAAGCTTAGGTATAAGTTAACCATGGACTTTATTCTCTATCCTGAATGTTCAGCCTATTCATATTTTATATTACTGATAAGCGTGGCAACTTTTTTCGATCCTGGAGGGTGTGGTCGAGGGGTGGGGGGTGGGTGGGGAGGGGTGGGGGCATGGTGGAGGTCAGGGGCAGGATACAATTGAAGCTGAGCATAGGGCCACGCTAACTGTAAATCCACCACTGCCCAGCACAGAAATGCCCATCAGGGCATGAAGAGGATCTGCTGCTCCACCGGGGTAAAGTGCATCATTTACTTGCACTGTGAACTGACACATGTAAGGGAATCAGGCAGTCTAACAGGAATTGGGGTTGCAGTACTGACCAGCAGGTGGGACATGTGCACTGAATGTGTGCAAGCCACTTCATGCTCTCAATTTTCTATCAGTTGTAGGACATCCCTCTTATTGATCGATTACTGGGGAGGGCTCAGCAGCAGCCATAGGCATGCATGTTCCTGAATTGCTCATACAACCAATGGGATGACAATCTGTCTTTCTGCAAAACAAGAATGCCCACAATTGGGAGCAATCCCAGGCTGGAGGTGGAATTCTGCACATTCAAGACCTCATCTACTTCAACAAGCAGGCTGTTGAGATAGCCGGGGAGGAGCAGCACCATGCCTGCGCTGAAGGCAAGATAGGACTGTCCCAGAAAGCCAGTAAGGATGCCTCCAATCTGCAGTTGTCAGCTGCGCTCTCAGGGTAAAACTTTAATTAAGGAGCCTGCTTAGTCAATCGCTAAATCTTTCTTTTCTCTGTTCCAGGTACCAGCAAGAAAAGAGGGAGGCGAACAAAGAAGACCAGCCACAGCTACATGTCTATGCTACCTCGGAGGAGGATACCTCCAAAGTCTCAGAGGATGCACTGCCATGGCATTCACCTGCACCCTCCACCAGCATAGACACAGTCATCATAGTTGGTCCATGTTCTAGAATAGACCCGAAGTCATGAGCAGACTCGACCGAAGGCTGGAGCAGTCTTCCTACATTCCATCTGATGTTGTAGCTCTGTGGTGACTGTTTTCGAAAATGAGGTCCAGCGGAACGCACAGTAAATTCCAGATATGCTCTCGGACTTACACTCCATCATTCTACCCATGAGTGCAATGCAGTAATGGCTCGGTGGGAAGGTGGGGGCAGGGCACATTGACTACCTTACAGATGGCCTACCTCCTCAAGGAGTCTATGAAATGTCACTAGGCATCCACTGGGAGGAAGAGTGCCAGCCAAACACCTTGAGGGTTTCATCCCAGGACACTGCAAGAGCACCCTTCAGAATCCCCTCTGTCAGTGACCATATTGCCTCCAGTAGGTCAGGCCAAGGAGGGTGCACCTTCCCTTGAGTAGGTTACGCTGAGCAGGCTGGGGCCGATTAGATCTCGGGCCATCAGAGAACATCCACCAAAGTTATCACAGTCAACAGGCCATGGCAATCAGCAGGCTTCCTCCACCTCAACTGTGGATGTTGGGGCTGCACCTAGACATAGCGGTAAGTAAGGAACGATTAAGGAATATTGCAGGCACACAGGTGGCACAGGTGTACAACCATTGTATATAGTTTTGGCACTTGTAAACATTGCTGAAATCTTGCTGCCATTCATGCTGGTGGGATCTTACAGTCTGCTGATGGTACACCCCTGCCATGGGTTTCCCAGCAGCGAGGGGTGCGTTCAACAAGAAGTGCCCTTGATGACAGCAGGAGCATAAGATTCTGCTGCCAGTGAGCAGTGCACCAGAAACACGCTGCAGTGGGGGAGGATAATCCTGCTCTCTACGTTCACTTGAACTGTTTGGAAGTTTCCTGGATTCCGTCTTGCTGTTTGTCGTTTTAATGATCATGGACATCCAAGGGCCTGGAATGTAGGCTCCCATCAGAGTCTGATAATTAATTATTTTGATTCACATCAACATGGGGCAGCACGGTGGCACAGTGGTTAGCACTGCTGCCTCACAGTGCCAGGGGCACGGGTTCAATTCCCATCTTGGGTTACTGTGCAGAGTCTGCACGTTCTCCCCGTGTATGTGTGGTTTTATTCCGGGTGCTCCCGTTTCTTCCCACAGTCCGAAAGACATGCTGGTTAGGTGCATTGGCTATGCTAAATTCTTCCTCAGTGTACCCAAACAGGCGCTGGAGTGTGGCCACGAGGGTATTTTCACAGTAACTTAATTGCAGTTAATGTAAGTCTACTTGTGACACAAATAAAGAAACTTTAAAACTTTTGTCATTACACAATAATCACACGTGCAAATGATTAAGCACTGGCCATCATGAATGAATGTGCTGCCTGGCCAGGCATCATGCAAACAATAACTTGTAGCATACCATGTTCTGACCTTTGAAAATGTGTTCAGCGGGATCACTTCATTTCCTGCTTCTGATGTTGCTATCAAATTATGACCCAGAGAACTCGCTCCCCCACTCAGCCACTGAACCCTCAACCCAACAGGAAAGGTCCTGCCCTCCAGCCCACATTACCTCCCTGCCTCCCCCCAGTCTCTTCCTTGCCCAGACAGCCTCCATCCCCACATCCTCTTGCCTGCATCCTTTGTCCAGCTTCCACTCCACCATCCACACTACCTCTCCTCCAACCTTCACCTACATCCCGTGTCCAGCCTTCACTCAGCTCGTTTACTGGCATCCAATATGAGTTAAGTTGTGAGCGGTCCCCAAGATGGCCAAAGCAGTATCTATTCTACTCAAAGTGTGTAAGAAGTCAAGCCTTCCAGGTGCATGCAATTTACCCGTAAAAGTGAACATTCTAATTTCTGACTGGTGGAGGGAACTTCATTAATTTGGAGCAGGAGCTTAATTCCAGCAAGGTGACCTTTTATTGAACATCATGACATGATAACACATGCAGAAGGGCTTCTGACATCATTGGTCATATAGCTTGATCCACCTTTAAAGTCCTGAGAACACAGAATCCTACAGTGCAGGAGGCCATTCAGCCCATCGAGTCTGCACCCAGGCCCTAACCCCATGCATTTACCCTAGCTTGTCCCCCTGACACTTAGGGGCAATTTAGCATGGCCAATCCACTTAATCCACACATCTTTGGACTGTGGGAAGAAACCAGAGCACCCGGAGGAAACCCACAGACACAGGGAGAACGTGCAAACTCCAGTCACCCAAGCCAGGAATCAAATCCAGGTCCCTGGCACTGTGAGGCAGCAGTGCTAACCACTGTGCCATCATGCCACCCGAGAACAGAATTCTAAAGTTGATCCCACTGCCAGGCAAACAGATTTTTGGCCTCAAATGCCTGTCTGCCACGTTTCCATCTGCTGGCAAGACATTAAGATTCTATCCATTGTACTTGACTGAAAAGGAGAAAGTTAAGTATCTCTGGCTGGCTCAGACTGTTGCACCAGCGCTATGAACAGCTTTTAATTTTAAGCAGTAATTTCAACTATCTATGAAAAAGATGTAATATGTTCAGATCAAGAAAATATTTTAACAGAAACAACATAATGGACAAGTGTATTTTTCATTGGTGGTTGCCAACTAACAGACTCATCCTTTTCAGCTTTTTCTTGTTTAATGCGAGGGGGGGAAAAAAACAGGTCAGATTAATCTGGTAATCATATCAAACTGCAATTTAAAAATCAGAGTGCTCTTCTGAAGTTTTTTGTTTAAATTAAGGAAAATTCTTAAGTTGCTTCTCACTCCAAAATGGGTACTGAGTGGCAAAAGTAAGAAGCTACATTTGTTTATTAAAATTTAGCAAATATATATTTAGGAAGGGAAACATATTTCTAATAAGTTCAATTTTACACCTTTTGGTGGTTTATATGGTCTAGACAAAAACACATTTAGAACTGATTTTAGTGGTCTTTGAAACTCATGAGATCTGGGGGAGTTTTCCCATTCCGCCCGCCAAGGGAATCGTAGCAGGCAGGGGGAAGACCATGCAAAGGTCCGTTGACCTTACGGCGGTATTTTCCGGTTTTGGTGCAAGCGCGGCTAGAAATTTCTGCCCATTGTTGTTTTTGTTTGAGACGGTTAATCTTAAAAATAACTTGCACAGTGAAGGTGCAGTTGGGAAGCATATTATGGATGCAAATTCTGGAGGGTTTGCTGTTTTTCTACAATTACACCCGATAGGAGATTGGTACAACCTCCACTCCCACAGAAAACAACTGGCATCGGTTTATACTGGGTTACTGCTTATGATGTGAGTTTCCAACAGGTCTTTTAAGGGGTGGAAAGAAGCTTAATTATTATGTCAGGCTCAGTTTGGGGCCTGTTGTATCATTGGAGATAAGCAGTGAGTGTAATTGCAATGCCCTCAAACAGGATGAAAGTACAGATTCAATCAAGCATGGAATCCCTGACGGAGACATTTTAAAAAAAATCTTTCTGATCTGCCTCCATTTATAGGGCTCAAGCAGTTCACAGTTAAGTTTGAGCACAACCCTCCTGTTATAGGCTAGAAATGTTCCCTCCTGCACCGAAAATTAGCTGCCCTCCCAGTGAGCCTGCAAACTATGCCAAGTCAACGATGAGTGTAATCCTGTTTAGCCGGACCGGTAACAGGTTCGTGGAGGTGGTCTGAGAGAAAGAATTCACACTACACCAGTATTGCTAGAATAAAATGTGTCTCTTTATTCCCCACAATACATGGACAAGTTCTACAAGTATCATTCAATGGGCTAAGCCTTATATAGTTTAACTACCCTGACACGTGGACTGGAGAGCCGTCAGTCCAGGTAGAGTGGCTTACCTCCTTCCGGGCGTCCGTACGTAACCCATGGCAGACTCTGCTGTAGTAGGGACTTTCCCGCATATTTATAGAGAAAAGCCTCTCTTTGTTCTGGACATCTGAATATGAGTATTCGGCCCAGTACGTGATGTTTAGAGCAGTCTTGTGCAATACAAGTTCTATTGTTCGCAGCTCAAGAAAACAAGTTTAATGGTTAATCATTCACGCTATGTCTTGGGCACGGATCTAATTTAATTATGTTTTGACATGGTTATCCTTCCATGTGGACAGGCTGTCTCCATTGTCCGTAGCAGTTGTCAGCATACGAGATTTTGCTGACAGGGTTGAAATCGGGACATTAACTCTTTATTCTCCTAACATTCCACCTGTTGGACCGATTTCAATCACCATTTACCTCAACGCAGTGTGATACAGGGTGCTTTCCAAACCCTGTTTCACACGCCTGACATATACACAGGTAAGTACATTACAACAAGTTAAAACAGCAACAATCACAAATATCAATATCAGAGGAGGCAAAACATATCGCCGGGCCGTTTGTGATATCCCGGTTAGCAAGTCCCACCAATGATGGGCTGATTCATTCTCTATCATTCGCGCAGCATGTACTACCTGTTCTCCGGCTATAAAGGTAGAGACCATGACACGGGACACGTTAGACTTATGAGAGTCAATTATATGTTTTAGCTCCGTCGACTGATTCAATGCGCATTTGAACCTGTCGAGAGAGACTCGCCATGGCATATGGAGAACTTTCCACTGAGCCGTACTCAAGCGAGATTCAGTGCTATAATTAGTCAATTTGTAAGTCTTGTTTGCCCAATGCCAAATGTACACCCCCTTCAAACACCCAGAGAACGGTATCTGCGGCAATAATGGGTGGCGGTGTATGGTGGCCACACATACAGCGTGGGGCCCAATCTGCCACAAGATATCTCGTGGTTTCTCTACTCGCCACTCACATAATGCCGTGTCATCAGTTAAACATGGATCGCGATATCTTGTCATAGTTAAACATGCCAATCCTCTGTCAGTGTCTTCACATGTTGACAAATCATAAGTCCAATTGTTTTTAGGACTAAACCAGTTACCATTAGTTCTCAGAAAGTAAAACCCATGCAGGGTAATTACAGGCAGTACATGGTATTTACATACAGATATTACATCTGCCACATTCATCAAGGTGTAATGTCCAGTACATGCTGTTTTGTTACAAACAGTTTTATCTGAGCGGGCTTGCACCCACAAAGTGTCCGATATGTTCCAGAGTTCTCGCAGTTCATGAGAGTTACCCGTAGTAACTATTCGGATAAACCTCTCTTGTTGCACTCGCATGTGCACTCCTTGGATGTTGCAGATAGTCATATTAAGTGCCGCCGTGATGTTATGCATAAGTTCCTGTGTCGCATTCCACATTCGCTTCTCCCAGTCCAGAGTTCGTAGCAGAATCCGTGCTGTTTCCACTTGCGTTTTCACAACCGTGGGCATCCATATTCCGACAGTATGGAGCCCGTGTGATGTCGAATATCCAGTGTCCGATAACATAGTTCTGGTAACTTCATTGTCAGCCGCATTAGAGATACCTAGTACTGTACCAGTCCCACCCAACAGCGTATCATACCATGCTCGCCGCCTGCGGGTGCCAGAACAGGTAGGTAGCGAGGGCAGAATGACAGTCCAGTGTACCTCAGTGTGCGTGAGCTGATTCGCCATCTTTCGACAAGTATGTAGGACTGGGGCGAATTGTGTTTGTTCTATTATAGGCTTGTTTGGTAGGAACATTATTGCATATAGGAATGTATTGCGGCCTTTTATTTCTGTACTGTTCTGGAACCATACCAATCGAGGCCTCTCACCTGTCACAGCAATATTCCAGGTGGTGCCATTTTCCTTACTGGACATACAGGTTCTATTCCTTCTTGTTTGTATCTGGCAAAGTGGAGCTCCTGCCGTTATGGTAACCGTACAATTCATAGCAGTTGTGGGGAGAGCTTTGTTGTTGTCCAAGCATTTTTCACAACGATATAGCTTACACACACTCGTTATATTCGCGATTCCGCACATTCGATTCGCGCCACAAGTGAACTCCCCTTGAGTTCTATTATGGGTGGAGTTCTTCCATGCGAGGCGAAAACCGCCAAGCTTTTCGGTCAATTGATGACCAGGGGTCCCCTCAACCCATATCCACGAGATCAAGAGTATTCCTGCTATCAGTATCAACGTCAATCGTTCCATGCTGTTTTATTCCTGTAAAAGAGATCAATCTTCAAGACATAGTTAATCTTCTCGTAGATAACATTTCTTAGCAGGGACATTAACCCATTTGGGCTCACCAGGGTACATTACCGTTACGGTTCCATCACTGCCTTGAGCAATGATTTCAGCAGCTCTGGGTGGGCCAGTTTCCTGTTTCACCCAGACTTTAGCTCCAGGTTTATCTGTTGAGCCAAAACCACCAGTTCCTCTTTCAGTCACCACCTGTGGGATACCAACTTCAACGGCCGGTGCCATCTCACAGGGTTTAATCACCAGTTGGGCGATTTTATCATTTGCAGTCACAGTATAGGGATCAGGTTTAATATTACACAGAACCACCCCAATTTCTCCTTGATAATCTGAATCAATGACTCCTGCCATAACAGTTATCCCCTTCAGGGACAATCCAGAACGGGGAAGGATGTGCCCATAAGTTCCCTTAGGGCACTGCAATCCCAATCCGGTTTTAATAACAGTAGGTGTATCTTGTGGCAGGGTCACTGTTTCTAAGGTTCTTAGATCTAAACCGGCCGAGCCAGGCGTGGCTCGCCGCGGTAATTCTGCTTTATCATCCAATTTCCACATTTTGATTGATTCTCCTTGTGGGGTTTCACATACATGGACCATTCGGTTCAAAGGCGTGACTCCCCCACCTAGCGGTCGATTATTAATTTGCTTCAATACTTGATTTAATTTCACCTTCCAATTAGACAAATCATCAGAAGTACTAGCCTTTCGCAATGAGGTTTTCAGTATTCCATTCATTCTTTCAATTAATCCTGCTGCTTGGGGATAGTACGGAATATGGTATATCCACTCCACATGATTGTCAGTGGCCCATTGTCGGACCAGGTTTCCCGTAAAGTGGGAACCATTGTCACTATCACTCCAAATGTTTCCATCCCACGTATCGGGATTCCAGCCGCTCCCGTCCCCCAATCTAGCTACAAATGCTTTAATTTTCACCATTTCCAATTCTCTAGGTTTTTTACGCTTCTTCCTCCGATTTATTCTGGATACATAACCCACTGCCTGGCCAGCCAGGGTTTTAAGGGCTTCTAATTCTGTTTCTAACTTTATTATTTTTTGCTTTAACAACGAATTATTACATTCCTGTTCTCCCAATTGCTGTTTCAGTTTAAGAGCATTCTGCTCGGCTTCCTGTCGTTGTTTAAACTGATTCTTCCACGCTGTTGCACATACCCACAGTCTCCGCTGAATTCCCTCCACGGGGGTCTTCAGAGGGACGGGTATTTTTAACAGAGTAGATAATACTTCTCCGGGAGATCCATCTCGGGTCTCCTCTCCCCAGTTTTCAGCGCGACCCCCTCCGTCTCGGAGGCACGCTGCAACCGGTCTCCACGATCCTTCCCATCCCGGAATGATCGCTTCCTCTCCCTTTTCCTCCTCCTGTAACTTCTTAGTTTTGCGAAACATCTTTCTCCAAGAACCCCCCACCGCCAATTATCACCGGATCCTGCTGATTACGCCAAAATGTTTAGCCGGACCGGTAACAGGTTCGTGGAGGTGGTCTGAGAGAAAGAATTCACACTACACCAGTATTGCTAGAATAAAATGTGTCTCTTTATTCCCCACAATACATGGACAAGTTCTACAAGTATCATTCAATGGGCTAAGCCTTATAGTTTAACTACCCTGACACGTGGACTGGAGAGCCGTCAGTCCAGGTAGAGTGGCTTACCTCCCTCCGGGCGTCCGTACGTAACCCACGGCAGACTCTGCTGTAGTAGGGACTTTCCCGCATATTTATAGAGAAAAGCCTCTCTTTGTTCTGGACATCTGAATATGAGTATTCGGCCCAGTACGTGATGTTTAGAGCAGTCTTGTGCAATACAAGTTCTATTGTTCGCAGCTCAAGAAAACAAGTTTAATGGTTAATCATTCACGCTATGTCTTGGGCACGGATCTAATTTAATTATGTTTTGACATGGTTATCCTTCCATGTAGACAGGCTGTCTCCATTGTCCGTAGCAGTTGTCAGCATACGAGATTTTGCTGACAGGGTTGAAATCGGGACATTAACTCTTTATTCTCCTAACAAATCCCAATGCCAAGAATGTTGGGGCTAATGTCTTGACTCACTGAACGTTAAATATAAATGAGAAATACATTGTGCATAAAAGGGTTTTAATTTTTATTTTAAAAGTTAAAGAATACAATTTTGTTCGAAAGCTTTAAGAAAATATAACCGGCGTAAATGTCAGAGTTTCATTCTTCAATAGCCACATTTTGATACGCAATATCAGTAATTTAGAGTCATTTAATCCTTTCTTCACAATTATGATCTCCAGCTTTGAGCTACAGAATCAATAACTTACGTATGACATTAACTTTCAACAGCTCAACACAAATAAAACATCCGCATGTTCTCAATTATGGTAATTTAAGTCAATAAATACGTTTTTATATTAAACTATTAATTTTTACGTAACAGAATTCCTTTATATGAACAGATAAGATTAAGACAACATGTTTTGTGACATTTGGAATGTGTGCAGGAGGCGGCCATTTGACCCATCAAGTCTGCACTGACTCTCCGATACAGCATCTTACCCAGGCTGACCCCCCATCCTATCCCCCTAACCTCACGCATTTATCCCACTACTCTGCCTAACCTGCACATCTTGCGACACTATGGGGCAATTTAGCATGGCCAATCCACCTAACCTGCACATCTTTGGACAATGGGAGGAAACCTACGCAGGCACGGAGAGAATATGCAAACTCCACACAGTCATCCAAGGCTGGAATTGAACCCGGGTCCATGGCACTGCAAGGCAGCAGTGTTAACCAATGTGCCATCCTATTTCATTAATCATCGCTGGTTTTACAAAAAAACACAGGTAAGATGAAGTGAAAATTAAAGTTTATTTATTAGTGTCACAAGTAAGCTTACATTAACACTGCAATGAAGTTACTGTGAAAATCCCCTCGTCGCCACACTCTGGCACCTGTTCGTGTACACTGAGGGAGGATTTAGCATAGCCAATGCACCTAACCAGCATGTCTTTGGACTGTGGGAAGAAACCCACGCAGGCACAGGAGAACATGCCGACTCTGCACAGACAATGACCCAAGCTGAGAATCGAACCTGGGTCCCTGGTGCTGTGAGGCAGCAATGCTAACCACTATGCCACCATGCTGCCCCATGATGATAATGCTAAATGCAATTTTTGACATTGGTTTTAATTTTTAACATTTTAAATTACATATTAAAATTTTACAGAATCCTTAAACACAAATGGTGTTGCAATTCAATAGCTAATATAATTTCATTTGAGAGGATAGTTGGACCACAGAACAAATCTTGATCACTTCAAACTTAGAAATGCATTTAACAAAGCTAATCAAGGACAGGTAGTTATTTAAAGGAAGACATTGGTTAATGAATAACACAAAGTGGCTGTTTAGAACTACAATATTAACCAAAGTTCAATTATTAATGCTATTATCAATTGACTAAGGCACAAAATTCTAGTTGCTTTAAATTCAGAAAATTCAATATGTTATTTTGTATGTTACCATGTCCCATAACATTGGAAGGCAAGTCTCAACTGCTCAATCAATTATTTTGCAAAAAGTGGTTCACTTTTGTGCTAAATATATGAACATTTGTAGCATAATGCAATTTCCCCAGTTTCTCTCCATTGCAACGAGAGGCTATTGGACAAAGTATTTTTACATTTGCATTGCACATTGCGTTATGTGCTGGATTGTTAAGGTCAGGTGACAGTCATGTGAACTTTTGAGTTCACATGCTCAAGGGCCTCCTTTGAGGCCACTTTAGTCCTTTTCATGGGATTAATTTCAAAGGTATACTTTGGCTCTTGCTGTGCAGGCTGAGTAACAGGTAGGTTTGTTGATTCCACGGTAGAATGATGGCTTGTCTCAACTTTTACCAGGACTTCATAGTAGAGAAGATAAAACACAGGTGTAACAATTCCAACTACTAACATTATCATCACTGCATTCCACCAGCCTATACCCCAATCAGCTCCATAATGGGGATCTTTTCGTGGCAAGGTTTTCCGATCAGCTGCTTGATAAAACGGTTGTGTAGATAAAGCTGAAACGACCTCATTTAAATGCTCTCTAGTGGTATCATTTGATTTCACTATCCTTTCTATATCTTTATCAACCTCTCGGAGAAAGTTATCAGCATTTTCATTTGAGGAAGAGGAATCGACAGCAGTATTAGATTCCTGAAGCTGTGCATTAGATTCCAAGGCAGGACGTGGAACTAGTCTTGATTTGACTGGGCTGTGCGTGTCGCTCAGTAAAGTGATCTTTTTCACAGGAATCTTGACAGATCTGAGAGCAAAGAAGTCCTGGTCATTGATAAGATTATTAACCCTCTTGATATCGGCAACCTGAAAATTAAATTTAAATATTTAGTAACAAAACAATCATTCCAGGGCTGTATGTCCATTTTATTATTTCAAAAAATTTTTCACCCACATCTCTTCACCATCAGGAGGGGGAATAAATGCACATCAATCAGATTACGATTCTAACATCAAAGTTGATAAGTATTTCAATCTCAGATAAGCAACTGCACATAATTATTGAATATATTAGATGATACTTTAAATCAAAATCCTATTAACAATTTGAGACAGCAAATACGAGTTGTTGCTGCCAAAAGTATTACATCTGTTCTTTTATTCTTGGGGCCCAATTTTGATTTGCTGTAGGTAAGATTTCTGTGCCTGTATTTTGACCCTCCACCATTTTCCTGCTCCTCAAGATTCAGATTTTAATCTTCGATTTTGCTACTCTGCATTCTCAATGGAAAAATAAAAATAACTTTCATCATTTTGATTGTGATATCCAGTTGCATTGTTGAATCCATATTTTTATTTTTTTTCAAAATGGACTTAAACAAGTCAACTTGCAACTTTGTTTTAAGATTATTAATCACCGGAATTCTCTCCTTATTGGTTACAGATGCTCCATCGTTGACTACATTTAAGACTGGGATAGACAGATTTTTGGGCTCTTGGGGAATTAAGGGATAGGGGAGTGATGGGAAAATGGAACTTAAGTCCATGATCGTATTGAATGACAGAGCAGGCTCAACTAGCCTTATGGTATACTCCTGCTCCTATTTTTGTGTTCTTTATTGAGACAGCATGGTTTGTTTGAGTGGGATTTTTCAACTGTAAGCAAGGGGGAGTGGGGACTACAGGAGTAATAACTGAATTAGGAGAATGAGGTGAGAGAGATTATGATATTATCAACTATCGTGGTAATCTTACAAGTATATAAAAAGTAAGCTTTTAGCTAAAGTAAACACTGGTCCCTTAGAAGCAGAGAAATTGCCATGGGAAATAAGGAAATAGAACATAGAACATAGAACATAGAAAGCCACAGCACAAACAGGCCCTTCGGCCCACAAGTTGCGCCGATCACATTCCCACCTCTAGGCCTATCTATAGCCCTCAATCCCATTAAATCCCATGTACTCATCCAGAAGTCTCTTAAAAGACCCCAACGAGTTTGCCTCCACCACCACCGACGTCAGCCGATTCCACTCACCCACCACCCTCTGAGTGAAAAACTTACCCCTGACATCCCCCCTGTACCTACCCCCCAGCACCTTAAACCTGTGTCCTCTCGTAGCAACCATTTCAGCCCTTGGAAATAGCCTCTGAGAGTCCACCCTATCCAGACCCCTCAACATCTTGTAAACCTCTATCAGGTCACCTCTCATCCTTCGTCTCTCCAGGGAGAAGAGACCAAGCTCCCTCAACCTATCCTCATAAGGCATGCCCCCCAATCCAGGCAACATCCTTGTAAATCTCCTCTGCACCCTTTCAATGGCTTCAACATCTTTCCTGTAATGAGGTGACCAGAACTGCGCGCAGTACTCCAAGTGGGGTCTAACCAGGGTCCTATAAAGCTGCAGCATTATCTCCCGACTCCTAAACTCAATCCCTCGATTAATGAAGGCTAGTACGCCATACGCCTTCTTGACCGCATCCTCCACCTGCGAGGCCGATTTAAGAGTCCTATGGACCCGGACCCCAAGGTCCTTCTGATCCTCTACACTGCTAAGAATGGTACCCTTCATTTTATACTGCTGCTCCATCCCATTGGATCTGCCAAAATGGATCACTACACACTTATCCGGGTTGAAGTCCATCTGCCACTTCTCCGCCCAGTCTTGCATTCTATCTATGTCTCGCTGCAACTTCTGACATCCCTCCAAACTATCCACAACACCACCTACCTTGGTGTCGTCAGCAAACTTACCAACCCATCCCTCCACTTCCTCATCCAGGTCATTTATGAAAATGTACTGAACAAATAGTTTCTGCCTGTCTTCACAGTAGAAGGCACAAGTTACATAGAGAAAGAGAGTAACCTAGGACTAATAAGAGCAAGGAATTTGAGCCACTTAACATCTGCAGAGAAAAAATACAGAAGAAACTCAAGGGAATAAAATCTGACAAAACTTCATGGCCTACAAAAACCCAGTCTGTAGGTGCAACAGGTGATCAAGAGGCAAATGGGATGTTGGCCTATAACGCAAGGGGGATAGAATATCATAGAAATCATAGAAACCCTACAGTGCAGAAGGAGGCCATTCGGCCCATCGAGTCTGCACCGACCACAATCCCACCCAAGCCCTACCCCCACATATTTTACCCGCTAATCCCTCTAACCTACACATCCCAGGACTCTAAGGGGCAATTTTTTTTTTAACCTGGCCAATCAACCTAACCCGCACATCTTTGGACTGTGGGAGGAAACCGGAGCACCCGGAGGAAACCCACGCAGACACGAGGAGAATGTGCAAACTCCACACAGACAGTGTCCCGAGCCGGGAATCGAACCCGGGACCCTGGAGCTGTGAAGCAGCAGTGCTAACCACTGTGCTACCATGCCGCCCTTAAAAGCAGAGATGTCTTGCTGCATCTGTACAGGGCATTGGTGAGGCTGCAGCTGGAATACTGTGTGCAGTATTGGTCCCCTTATTTGCGGAAGGATATATTGGCCTTGGAGGGAGTGCAGAGAAGGTTCACCAGGTTGATACCGGAGATGAGGGGTGGTGATTATGAGGAGAGACTGAGCAGATTGGGTTTGTACTCGTTGGAATTTAGAAGGCTGAGGGGAGATCTTATAGAGACCTATAAGATAATGAAGGGGCTGGATAGGGTAGAGGCGGAGAGATTCTTTCCTCTTAGAAAGGAAACTAGAACTAGAGGGCACAGCCTCAAAATAAAGGGAGGTCAGTTTAGGACAGAGTTGAGGAGGAACTTCTTCTCTCAGAGGGTGGTGAATCTCTGGAATTCTCTGCCCACTGAAGTGGTGGAGGCTACCTCGTTGAATATGTTTAAATCACGGATAGATGGATTCCTGATCGGTAAGGGAATTAGGGGTTATAAGGATCAGACGGGTAAGTGGAACTGATCCACTTCAGATCAGCCATGATCTTATTGAATGGCGGGGCAGGCTCTAGGGGCTCGAGGGGCTAGATGGCCTACTCCTGCTCCTATTTCTTATGTTCTTATGTACATCCTAGGGATCGAAAAGAGATAGTTGCAGAGATGTGCTGGGTATGATTTTTCAAAATTCCATAGATTCTAGAATGGTTTCAGCAGATTGGATGTTCACACTTTTCAAGAAAGGAGAAAGAAAACAGGGAACTACAAGCCAATTAGACTGACATTAGGATTCTACTATTAAGGAGGTCTTAACAATGTACTTAGAAAAGCCAAGTATGATTAGAACAAGTCAACGTGGTTTTACAAAGGAAAATTTTGTTTTGACAAATTAATTTGATTTTTTGAGGATGTAACTTGGAAGGTGGGTGAACCAGTATGCGTAAGTTTACTTTGATTTCCAGAAGTTTCAGAAAAAGGTTAACACACAAGATAAGGGGTCATGCAGCTGTGTGTGTGTGTGTGTGTGTGGTGTTGGAGGGGGGGGTTTGAATATATTAACACGGACAGAGGATTGGTCAACATACTGGAAACAGACAGTAGGGATATACAGGCAATTTCAAATTGACAGGCTGTGACTCGTGAAATGCCACAAGGATCAGTGCTGAGCCTGAGTTATTTACAATCTATATTAATGACTTAGACATAGACAGAGAGAAATGTATCTAAATTTGTTGATGACACAAAGCTAGATGAGGCTACAAAGAGATATAGACAGATTAACTGAGTGTACAGCAAGTTGACAGATGGAGTATTATGTAAGGAAGTGTGAAGGTAAGAATAGAAAAACTGAATATTTTTAAAAACGTATCAAACTTGTTCAAACTTTCATTTTTGGCAGCTTAAATGTTGCACAATTTTAAAATAAGAACATGCATTTACTAGAATGCAAACAAAAAGCATACATGCAACCAACTAACTCAAGTTATTCATTATTTTTTGTTCAGATTTGAAAATATCCAATTTGTAAAACATTTACCAAATAGCATTATAAAATAGTATCACTGTATTCTTAAAGGTGCTGCTTTTGTCATATCAAACATAACACTGCATTCTTGATGCAGTTTTTGCTTTTAATTTAAAATGCACACACAAAAACATTAACAATTAATTACAAGTACACACAGGACTGCCAAATGGGCAGTGCTGCACGTTGGGATTTAAATTTGGATTAGAAAAAGGATTAACCCTATCAATGCCATATTTGGGGTACAAAGTCCAAAAGCAGAGGTTATGATGCGTATGTACAAGTTGGTGAGTGCAATCAATGAATAGTTTTGGGTACCCTGTCACAGAAAGGATATTGGTAACATGCAATACAGATTTACTGGGATGCTATCCAAGATGAGAAGATATGGTTATGATGAAAGACTTGGAAAAACCTGGACTTTCTGTGTTCTCGTGAATGAAGTTAAGGAGGGATCTTCAAACTTAATTTACTGCTTGGTGGATCAATAAGAGGGTTTCAACATCAGATATTTTCTTATTTTTTTCTTCAGGAAATGGGTGATGCTGCCAAGCATGTGTTTAATGCCTATTCCTTGTTGCATTGGAATGGTTGTGGTCCTTGTGGCAATAGTACTCACAATGCTCCCTTTTTTACAGCACTAAATGCCATATTCCAGCAAGTAAAAAGTTTAAGTATCCTAAAGCTACTTTGGAAAGCTACAGACAGAAAAATGTAAGTGGGTCAAAGGATGGGGTGGGTAAAGTGGCAGGTAAGTGAAGTGGCAGGTTGGTGAGTGGCTAACTGTTCTGGGGGTTAGTCAGGGTGGATCAGGGAATAGTTGAGGGTGAGGAGGAGTCAGGTGGTGGGCAGCTAGTCAGATCGGATCAGGGAGGCAGTTGGGGGCGGTTTGGAGGTTATTCAGGAGCAGGGTACACAGTCAGTGCGAGTCTTTGGGGAGGGTCAATTTTGTAATTACTTAGGTCTTAGAGTAGGTTATTTCCTAACTAACATTTCCTGGGGAACTAACCAGATAAGTAAGTTGGAACTACTCAAAGTCTCAGACTCTAACTGAAGAGTGGACAGTTTTTTGGAGGCTCCCAGGGGGCAGAATATAAACTTCCTGGGCAATTCTCACTGAATCCTTGCATTGGGACTTACAGATCCTGTAGCATATTTTGCAGTGTCCATTCTTTCTCTGAATATCCAGGGATCAGAAGACCTGGGCCATTTAGTCTTTTTCATTTTATTCCATTTACTATTTTTTTAAAAAGCAAAAAAAATGCAGGAGATGCATAAAAATGTTACTCTTATTTCAAGGCACTGATCTATTTTTGGAAAAATAAAGATTTTATTTGTGTTTTTATTCTAGTATTATTTCCTAAAGTATTGATCCTAACAATATTGCGAAATGTGTGATTTAACAAAAGCACTGCACTACAAAAATCACCAGTGGAACTCCTTTCTGCATTTTCTTACAAGTCAAGTTGGTGAAAGGTTTGTAGCGTATCTCCCCAGGGATAAGTGTTGGACCTTTGCTCTTCCTGCTTTATTAATGACCTAGATTGTGGTGTGCAGGGCATGATTTCACAATTTGCAGATAATATGGAGATTGAAAGCGTTGTCAACTGTGATGAGGGTACTCTTGAACTTCAAAAAGACGTAGGTATATTGGTGGATAGGGCAGACAAGTAGCAGATGAAGTTCAATGCAGATAAGATGAGATGATTCATTTTGGCAGGAAGAATATGTAGAGACAGTATAAAATAAAGGGAGAAATTCTAAAGGAGGTGCAAGAACAAATGGGCCTCAAGTACATATGTACACAAGTCATAGAAGGTGGCAGGGCATGTTGACAGAGCAGTTAATAAAGCATATAGGGGCTAATTTTACTGTCACACCCACCACAGGAATTGGAGTGAGCGAGGGAAGATCATGAAAAGATCCGTTGACCTTGGGCGGGATTTTCCGGTTTCCGGGTGAGCGAGGCCAGAGAATCCCGTCCATGATACCCAAGTTTTATTAATAAGGACACAGGGTATAGGAGCAAGGAGACGATGGCCTAGTGGCATTGTCTGTAGACTATTAATCCAGAAACTCAATTAATGTTCTGGGGACCGGATTCAAATCCCACCATAGCAGATGGTGGAATTTGAATTCAATAAAAAATACTTGGAATTAAGAATCTACTGATGACCATGAAACCACTGTGATTGTCAGAAAAACTCAGTTGGTTCACTAATGTCCTTTAGGGAAGGAAATGTGTCTTCCTTACCTGGTCTGGCCTACATGTGACTCCAGAGCCACAGCAACATGGTTGACTCTCAACTGCCCTCCAAAGGCAACTGGAGATGGGCAATAAATGCTGGCCAGTCAGCGATGCCCATGTCCCATTAATGAATTTTTAAAAATGTTGAACTTGTATAAAACACAAGTTGGCCTGATCTGGAGTCCAGTGCTGTGTGCTATACTTGAGGAAGGATGTGAAGGCATGGGACAGTGTACAGAGGAGATTCACAAGAATGATTCCAGAGATAAACAACTGTAGCTATAAAGATAGATTGGAAAGGTTGGGACTGTTTTCCTTGGGGAAAAAAGGCTGAGAGAAGATTTGATAGAGGTGTTCAAGATCCTGAGGGGGATGGACAGGGTAAATAGTGAGGAACTGTTCCCTCGTAATAGTGCATCAAGAACTAGAAGGCAGAAGTTCAAAATAATAGGCAAAAGGTGTAGAAGTGATGTGAAGAATTTTTTTTCACTCAGGGGTGGTGGCTGAAATCTGGAACAAACTTCTTGAGAGGGTGGCGGAGACAGGTTCGATTGCGGTATTCAAAAGGGGATTGGACTGCTATCTGAAAAGAATGTGCAAGGGTACGAGGATATGGCAGGGGAGTGGGATTAGGCAGAATTCCTGGAGAGCCAGTGCAGATTCAAGGGGCCGAATGGCCTCCTTCTGTACTGTAAAAATTGTCGATGAAGTCTGCGAGTCTCATTCACCTCTGCAGTTGTGAACTGAATGAGCCACTTTGCTGGGAGTGTGATCACTTTGCTGGGAGTTTGATCACTTTGCTGGGAGTTTTCTATAGGCCGCCCAATAGTAACAGGGAGGTGGAGGAGCAGATAGGGAAACAGATCCTGGAGAGATGCAATAATAGCAGAGTTGTGATGGGAGACTTTAATTTGCCAAACATAGATTGGAATATCCCTAGGGTAAGGGGGTTGGATGGGGAGGAGTTCGTTAGGTGTGTTCAGAAGGGTTTGGATCAGCAAGTTTGCTGATGATACAAAGATTGGAGGTGTAGTGGACAGTGAGGAAGGTTTTCAAAGCTTGCAGAGGGATTTGGACCAACTAGAAAAATGGGCTGAAAAATGGCTAATGGAATTTAACGCAGACAAGTGAGAGATATTGCACATTGGAAGGACAAACCAAAGTAGAACGTACAGGGTAAATGGTAGGACTCTGAAGAGTGCAGTTGAACAGAGGGATCTGGGAATACAGGTACAGAATTCCCTAAAAGTGACGTCATAGGTGGATAGGGTCGTAAAGAGTGCCTTTGGTACATTGGCCTTTATAAATCGGAGTATCGAGTATAAAAGTTGGAGTGTAATGGTAAGGTTATATAAGGCATTGGTGAGGCCGAATTTGGAGTATTGTGTACAGTTTTGGTCACCTAGTTACAGGAAGGATGTAAATAAGGTTGAAAGAGTGCAGAGAAGGTTCACAAGGATGTTGCCAGGACTTGAGAAGCTGAGTTACAGAGAGAGATTGAATAGGTTGGGACTTTATTCCCTGGAGCATAGAAGATTGAGGGGAGATTTGATAGAGGTGTATAAGATTTTGATGGGTATAGATAGAGTGAATGCAAGCAGGCTTTTTCCGCTGAGGCTAGGGGAGAAAAAAAACCAGAGGGCATGGGTTAAGGGTGAAAGGAGAAAAGTTTAAAGGGAATATTAGGGGGGGCTTCTTCACGCAGAGAGTGGTGGGACTGTGGAATGAGCTGCCGGATAAAGTGGTAAATGTGGGGTCACTTTTAACATTTAAGAAAAACTTGGACGGGTTCATGGATGCGAGGCGTGTGGAGGGATATGGTCCAAGTGCAGGTCAATGGGACTAGGCAAAAAATGGTTCGGCACAGACAAGAAGGGCCAAAAGGCCTGTTTCTGAGCTGTAATTTTCTATGGTTCTATGGGTTTCCTGACATAGCATGTGGACAAGCCTACAAGAGGCTGTACTTGATCTGATACTGACCAATGAACCTGGGCAGGTGTCAGATCTCTCAGTGAGAGAGCATCTTGGGGATAGCGATCACAACCCTATCTCCTTTATGCTTGCATTGGAAAAAGAGAGGATCAGGCTAGCTAGGAAAGCATTTATATGGAGTAAGGGGAAATACGAAGACATAAGGCAGCAAATTAGAGGAGTAAATTGGAAGGAGGTATTCTTGGGGAAATGTACTGAAGAGAGGTGGCAGATTTTCAAGGAATGTCTGTCCAGAGTTCTACAGGACAACGTTCCGAGCAGACAGGTTAAAGGAACCGTGGTGCACGAAAGCTGTGCGAGACCTAGTCGCGAAGAAAAGGAAAGCGTACAAAAGGTTCAGAGAGCTTGGCGAAGATAGGGATCTGGATGAGTATACGGCTTGTAGGAAGGGACTAAAGAAGGAAATTAGGAGAGCCAGAAGGGGTCACGAGAAGGCCTTGGCAGATAGGATTAAGGAGAACCCTAAGGCATTCTATAAATATGTGAAAAGTAAAAGGATGAGACGTGAAGGAATAGGGCCTATAAAAGTTGAAGGCAGGAAAGTCTGTGCGGAACCAGTAGAAATGGCAGAGGTGCTTAATGAGTATTTTGCCTCGGTTTTCACAGAGGAAAAGGACCTGGGTGGGTGTACTGCGGGCTTGCGGTGGACTGAAAAGATTGAGTATGTGGACTTTAAGAGGTTGTGCTGGAATCTTTGAGTGGCATCAAGATAGATAAGTCGCCGGGTCCGGATGGGATGAACCCCAGGTTACTGTGGGAGGCGAGGGAAGAGATTGCAGAGCCCCTGGCAATGATCTTTGCGTCGTTGATGGAGACGGGAGAGGTACCGGAGGATTGGAGGATTACGGATGTGGTTCCTATTTTCAAGAAGGGGAATAGGGATAGCCCAGGAAATTACCGACCGGTGAGTCTAACTTCAGTGGTTGGTAAGCTGATGGAGAAGATCCTGAGGGACAGGATTTATGAGCATTTAGAGAGGTTTAGTATGCTCAAGAATACTCAGCACGGCTTTGTCAAAGGCAGATCGTGCCTTACGAGCCTGGTGGAGTTCTTCGAAAATGTGACTAAACACATGGACGAAGGGAAAGCGGTAGATGTGGTTTATATGGATTTTAGCAAGGCGTTCAATAAGGTACCCCATGCAAGGCTTCTGGAAAAAGTGAGAGGGCATGGGATCCAAGGGGCTGCTGCCCTGTGGATCCAGAACTGGCTTGCCCAAAGGAGGCAGAGAGTGTGTATAGATGGGTCTTTTTCTAAATGGAGGTCGGTCACCAGTGGTGTGCCCCAGCGATCTGTTCTGGGACCCTTGCTGTTTGTCATTTTCATAAATGACCTGGATGAGGAAGTGGAGGGATGGGTTGGTAAGTTTGCCGATGACACGAAGCTTGGTGGGGTTGTGGATAGTCTGGAGGGATGTCAGAAGTTACAGAGGGACATAGATAGGATGCAAGACTGGGCGGAGAAGTGGCAGATGGACTTCAACTCAGATAAATGTGTAGTGGTCCATTTTAGCAGGTCAAATGGGATGAAGGAGTACAATATTAAGGGAAAGACTCTTAGTACTGCAGAGGATCAGAAGGACCTTGGGGTCCGGGTCCATAGGACTCTAAAATCGGCCCCGCAGGTGGAGGAGGTGGTTAAGAAGGCGTATGGTGTGCTGGCCTTTATCAATCGAAGGATTGAGTTTAGGAGTCTGGGAATAATGTTGCAGCTATTTAAGACCCTCGTCAGATCCCACTTGGAGTACTGTGCTCAGTTCTGGTCGCCTCATTACAGGAAGGATGTGGAAAAGATTGAAAGGGTGCAGAGGAGATTTACAAGGATGTTGCCTGGATTGAGTGGCATGCCTTATGAGGATAGGCTGAGGGAGCTCGGTCTTTTCTCCTTGGAGAGACGTAGGATGAGAGGAGACCTAATAGAGGTATATAAGATGTTGAGAGGCATAGATCGGGTGGACTCTCAGAGGCTTTTTCACAGGGTGGAAATGGCTGCTCTGAGAGGACACAGGTTTAAGGTGCTGGGGGGTAGGTACAGGGGAAATGTTAGGGGGAAGTTTTTCACACAGAGGGTAATGGGCGATTGGAATCGGCTACCGTCAGTGGTGGTGGAGGCAAACTCAATAGGGTCTTTTAAGAGACTCCTGGATGAGTACATGGGCTTAATAGGATGGAGGGTTATAGGTAGGCCTAAAAGGTAGGGATATGTTCGGCACACCTTGTAGGGCCGAAGGGCCTGTTTTGTGCTGTAGTTTTTCTATGTTTCTATTTTACAGCCACTATGACTCATTTTCTCCAACAAAACCTTTGTGTACTTGTCACCTTTAGCATATTCTTTAAACCAGATTGTACTATCCCTTTACTTCACTCTCTGCATATTTCAATCCTATTTTCTGCCTATAGCTTTGTTTACCATTCCTTCCACCTCTTCTTTGTAATAATCCTTTACGTTATGACTCAAATCATCACTTACAGTACAGCAGTACTGCAAAGCAAGTGCATTCAAGGTGTCACCCTCTTGAATTTCCCGGACCAGGTACACAATATCATCCAACCGATCTTTAGATGTACTTCGTATTTTCTTTCCTCTTGGTCTCAGTTCAAAACATTCTGCATCCTCTTCTGAAAGTTCATTTTCTGGCGGTGTGCAACTTGCAAACACATAAACATTGCTTCCCAATGCCGGCTGAACAGTAGCCGGCAGAAAACGAGTTTGACTTCTCCCTGCCATGGTCAACTGTAAAGAAATTTAATGCAGTTAGTTTAATACTGGCTTAAGAAAGATCATCAAATAATTCACTTGAATAAAAGTAGTACAGTTGAGTAAGACCAGTCAGCCCATTCTAAGACATTCATTTGAAACAAAAACTAGTCATCTTATCACAATACCCAGCTATATTGTAGACTTTCCCTATTTTCCTACCAAAACGTCAATTCTATCCATTGACTTCTCCATGTAAAGAATGTTTTTCACTTTACAGATAAATGCTTACGATTTATTTTTAAACATAAACCACTTCTATTAATTCAACATTTTATAACAAATACAGCGCACCTAGAACCACGTCAAATACATTGAATTCTACTCAAATGTACAACAATCTTTGGCCTCTTTTTAGGTCAAACCAAATAAACAAACTCAGATGAAGTCAGGACAAAGTAAAAGGGGGCAGCTCCCCAAAACGAGGGGGAACAGCCCGAACAAAAATCAAAGTACAAAGGAAATTTGAAAATATCAAATTAAAATGTGATTATCAGGGTCGATAACGCACCCCAACCCCTGCGGTGCCCAACGGGCGTGGAAGGCTTCAACCATGCCTGTGGACACTGCATGCTCCCTCTCCAGGGACACCTGGCCACGAACGTAGCCGCGGTACAGGGGCAGACAGTCAGGATGGACGGCCCCCTCGATCGCCACTGCCTGGACCTGTAAATGACGCATTTCGCCAGGCTCAGGAGCAGGTTCACGAGGAGGTCGCCATCCCTCCCCTCCCCGCACCAGGTGAGTAAGCCAGACATTCCTTTACATAATATTCATAAACACATTTTCACAGCTGCACTCACTGGATGTAGATGAGGAAGAGGAACGCTTTATTTTCTCTTCTCTGATCCAAGGGTGCTGACATCAGTTGGTGCACCTACCTAACTCCTGCGCTGACTAAGATCAACACAAACAAGGGGTCATATCTGACACCTCCTGTTTTCAATGACTAAACATACACCATATATTTATTTTTACCTAGGTTATGTATCCGTGATGGAATGTTTGACAGATTTTTGTGTACAACCTCAGAGTATTTTGAGTTCAAACAGATTTCTGAGATCCAAAATACCTAACTGTGTAATTAGTAACCCAAGATATATACGGTGGCACAGTGGTTAGCACTGCTGTCTCACAGTGCCAGACATCCGGGTTCAATTCCGGCCTGAGCTCACTGTATGGAGTTTGCATTTTCTCCCTGTGTCTGCGTGGGTTTCCTCTGTGTCCTCTGGTTTCCTCCCAAGCTCCAAAGATATATGGATTAGGTTGATTGGTCACGTTAAATTGCCCCTTAGTGTCAGGGGGACTAGCAGGGTAAATACATGGGGTTAAGGGGATAGGGCCTGGGTGGGATTGTTGTCGGTGCAGACTCAATGGGCCAAATTGTCTCCTTCTGCACAGTGGGGATTCTACAATATATACAAACATGCGGAAAAGGTGAGGGGCAACACCTGACCTCTGACAGGTCACCTGCCCCTTTGTTATTAGCTCAGAGACAATTAATAAAATTATTACTATTTACCACATCAGTCTCAAAATCCTCTGCCTCAAAATTCCAGTGAAAAAGTTCCCCTGTGTTTCCTTGGCCTTGCTATCACCCTGGGGAATCTGCTTTGCACCTTTTGAAATGTTTATATACCCTTCCCAAAATCTATTGCTCAAAAGATCTTCAAGCGCTATTTAATTCGGTTTGTGTACATGTGTACTTTTCTACTTTTATGCTCTCTATCTACAGATGCAACATCAAAGATGTTGTTAACCTACTGTTATGTTTCTGTTTCCCCAGGTACCTTTAATGGCTGGGTCATGTTCAAAACACAGTGCTACCTATTATACAGGAAGAGAATTGAGTGTATAATTCAGATCCCTCCTCTCGGAAGATTTTGGAGCCAATCTTATTCGTTTTATTTACAGAGAAGTTTACAATATTGCCAAAGTGTTATTTAAATGTTGTTGGATTTTACGCTTGGAAACACAGCTCCATATTTAGGATCTTTCCTGGGAAGGTGTTAGTCGCTAACTCTAGGACCCAGCCCACTGGATCAGGTAGCTCAGGGTCAGACACTGCTACACACTGCATCCCCACAGGGGCATCACAACTGACTGGATTGCCAGCGGGGACTTGGTGGGCTGAATGGCCCCCTTTCTTCGTCAGGGGCCAATCCTGGGGCCGGGGATAGGTGGCGGATGCTCCCCCTTCCTAGCCGGTTCCGTACGCCGTATGGAGCGGGGGCCGGGGCGGGACTCACCTGTTCGCTCTGCGGGCTTCCCCATCTCTTCACCGGGGGCCGAGCCACGTCGCCGGCAGCCGGCCGGGAGCAGACATGGCGCTCTGGACGCCGAGTTCCTGCCTGCCCGGGTTCAAGGTGTGAGGGCGGGGTCGGCTCTGCCTCAGGAGAGTCTCTCGGTGTCGGCCTCTCCCTCTCTGACTCTGTCTCTCGGGGCTCTGTCTCTCGGGGCTCTCCCTCTCTGGGTCCGGCCTCTGTCTCTCTCGGTGTCTCTCTGGGGCTCAGCGGATCCTCAAACTGCCAGGTCAGCCATACGCTGAGATCTCGCGAGGCTGAGAGCGCGAGCTGGCTGTGAGGGAGTTGGAACTGTTGATGTTTGAACGTCATCAGATTGGCATTGCTGGCTTTGGGATTATTGAGGCTGGGATTTGAATAATTAGGACTGTTGGGATTTTGGGGATTATTGAGGCTAGGATTTAAATTATTGGGATTAGAGTCATAGAGATTTACAGCATAGAAACAGGCCGTTCGGCCCAACTTGTCCATGCCGCCCTTTTTTTAAAAACCCCAAAACTAATCCCAATTGCCCGCATTTGGCCCATATCCCTCTATACCCATTGTACCCATGTAACTAAGTGCTTTTTAAAAGATAAAATTGTACCCGCCTCTACTACTATCTCTGGCAGCTTGTTCCAGACACTCACCACCCTCTGTGTGAAAAAAATGCCCCTCTGGACACTTTTGTATCTCTCCCCTCTCACCTTAAACCTATGCCCTCTAGTTTTAGTCTCCCCTACCTTTGGGAAAAGATATTGACTATCTACCATGTCTATGCCCCTCATTATTTTATAGACCCCTCAGCCTCCTACTCTCCAGAGAAAAATGTCCCAGTCTATTCAGCCTCTCCTTATAACTCAATCCATCAAGTCCCGGTAGCATCCTAGTAAATCTTTTCTGCACTCTTTCTAGTTTAATAATATCCTTTCTAAAAATAGGGTGACCAGTATTCCAAGTGTGGCCTTACCAATGTTTTGTACAATTTCAACAAGACGTCCCAACTCCTGTATTCAATGTTCTGACCGATGAAACCAAGCATGCCGATTGTTGGGATTATTGAGATTGGGATTTGAATGATTGGGGTCAGGATTTGAATTATTGATGTTATTGGGGTTGGGATTTGAATAATTGGGATTGTTGGAGTTGGGATTTTTGGGGTTATTGGGGTTGGGATTTGGATTGTTGAGATTATTGGGGTTGGGATTTTTGGGGTTATTGGGGTTGGGATTTGAATTATTGGGGTTTTGGGGATTATTGGGGCTGAGATTTAAATTACTGGGATCATTGGGATTATTGAGATTGGGGTTTGAATGATTGGGTCAGGATTTGAATTATTGGGGTTGGGATTTGAATAATTGGGATTGTTGGGATTATTGGGGTTGGGATTTTTGGGATTATTGAGGTTGGGATTTGAATAATTGGGATTATTGGGGTTGAGATTTTTGGAGTCATTGGGGTTGGGATTTGAATAATTGGGATTATTGGGGTTGGAATTTGAATTGTTGGGGTTGGGATTTAAATTATTGGGGCTATTAGGATTGGGATTTGAGTTGTTGGGGTTATTGGGGTTATTGTGGTTGGGATTTGAATTATTGGGATTGTTGGGGTTATTGGGATTATTGGAGTTGGGATTTATTGGGATTATTGGCATTATTGGGGTTGGGATTTGAATTATTGGGATTGTTGGGGTCGAGATTGGGACTATTGGGGGTTGGGATTTGAATGACTGGAATTATTGGGATTGTTGGGATTAGTGGGGTCATTGTGCTTGGGAGTTGAATTTGAATTATTATGATTGTTGGCGTGGGGTTATTAGGATTGGTATTTGAATTATTGGGATTTTAAGTTTAAAGTTTATTTATTAGTGCCACAAGTAGTCTTATATTAATATTGCAATGAAGTTACTGTGAAAAGATTAACTTTTCAATCTTTTGTGATTGGGATTTGAATTATTGGGATTAGTCGTATTCGGGTTATTGTAATTAGGATTTGAATTATTGGGATTAGGGCTATAGGGGTGATTGTGGTTTAAATGATTGGGGTTATTGTGATTGGGGTTATTGGGATTATTAGGATTTGAATTAGTGCAATTCATTTATTGGGATTAAGTTTACTGGGATTTGAATTAGTGCAATTGGATTGTTGGAATTGAGTTTATTAGAATTATTAAAATTTTGAATTAGTGTGATTGAATTATTGGGATTGGATTATTGGGAGTACTAGGATTTGAATTAGTACAATTCGATTATTGGGACTGGGTGTGAATTATTGGGATAGGGTTTTGAATGATTGGGATTGGGTTTCTTGGGATTTAAATTAGTGCGAATGAATTGTTGGGATTGGGTTTATTCGGATTTGAATTAGGTTGATGATTGCAATGAAGAGTTCTTTGCACTGTTTTTGACATTTTTATACTTGTATGAAAGGGAGGTGTGGATTCCTCTACCTAAAAGCTCTTAGGTCTGGTACTAAAGATACAAGGTATTGTCTTGGGAGAATGTAGTTACATTCAATGCACCCCACCACCTTCCTGCTCAAAGAAAGGCAAATATTTTTAGTTTCAAAACATAGAAATATATATATAAGTAAACCTAATTAAAGACAAGCCAAATCTTTTCTGATTCATACATTTCAGGGAGATCGTGGCTTGGTGGTTATTTCATTGAGTGAGTAAACCAGAGATCCAGACTAATACCCAGATGGTCATAGGTTCAAATCCCACTTTTGCAACTGGTAGAAATTAAATTCAATTAACAAATCTGGAACAATAAAGCTAGTCTCAGTAACGGTGACCATGAAACTATAATCGAGACATGCAACAATTTGCTTGACTCTTAAATGCCCTCTGATTTAAAGGGAAATTAAGGAGGGGCAACAAATGCTGACTTTGCCGGTGTCACCCACACCCCATGAAAGAATAAAATGGAGGATATTTTGGAGATTGTTAATCAAGGGAAATCAGTTAGTTCTGTACTGGTGTATTTGGGTAAATCCTACTTATTAATTGGGATTTATGTTAAAGCAGAAAATTGACAGCTACAAAATAGTATTGAATGAAAGACAGACCTTTCAATTAATTAAAAATGTTGTTTGGTGTAATAGCAATTATATATGATAATAATTAAACTATCAATAAGATAACTAAGTAAGATAGTTACACCCTGAATCCATGAGAGAATAGGAAAATGAGTCATTGATAAAGGATAAGTCAATTAAAATCTCCTTTTATGGAGTTGTATTTGTCTCTAATGCAACACAGAAGTGTGTAGATCACCGCATGAAAGGAGTAGGGGGAATTTATTAAAAAATGATATTTCTAATGATCATTTGGATTTGGTAGAGGAATGAGATAGAGAATCTGGTGAACTGGTGCGGCAACAATAATCTTTCCCTCAATGTCAACAAAACGAAGGAGATTATCATAAACTTCAGGAAGCGTAAAAGAGAACATGCCCCTGTCTACATCAATGGGGACGAAGTAGAAAGGATTGAGAGCTTCAAGTTTTTAGGTGTCCAGGTCACCAACAACCTGTTCTGGTCCCCCCATGCCAACACTATTGTTAAGAAAGCCCACCAACGTCTCTACTTTCTCAGAAGACTAAGGAAATTTGGCATGTCAGCTACGACTGTCACCAACCTTTACAGATGCACCATAGAAAGCATTCTTTCTGGTTGTATCACAGCTTGGTATGGCTCCTGCTCTGCCCAAGACTACAAGGAACTACAAAAGGCCGTGAATGTAGCCCAATCCATCACGCAAACCAGCCTCCCATCCATTGACTCTGTCTACATTTCCCACTGCCTTGGCAAAGCAACCAGCATAATTAAGGACCCCACGCACCTCGGACATTCTCTTTTCCACCTTCTTCCGTCGGGAAAAAGATACAAAAGTCTGAGATCACATACCAACTGACTCAAGAACAGCTTCTTCACTGCTGCTGTCAGACTTTTAAATGGACTTAAATGGACTTAAATTGCATTAAGTTGATCTTTCCCCACACTCTAGTTATGACTGTAACACTACATTCTGCACTCTCTCGTTTCCTTCTCTATGAACGGTATGCTTTGTCTGTGTAGCGTGCAAGAAACAATACTTAACTGTATGTTAATACATGAGACAATAAAATCAAATTTGTAATGATTGAAAAAAGTGTACAAAACTGACATATTTTAATCTGCTTGTATTATCTTCTTAAGTTCATGCAGAAGTATAACTGCAAGCATATACCTAATAAAATTATGAATACTTGAAATTCAGTGTAAAAGAATATTACTGTTTTGAGAAGTCAATTATAAATAAGAACCAATATTTTAAAGTGTTAACCTGAGGCCAGATCAGTTCAGGTGGATATAGAGGATACTATTGCATTATTCTAAGAAGAATTTGCTAAACGTTTATCTCCCAATCAACACTACAAAATTACACATTACGTGGATCACTCCTGACATGGTAGAGAGGCTTGTGTGCTGCAACAATCCCTTGTGCAATGCTGCCAGAAGCTCATTGCTCCTGGTAGGGTATTTTACTGGTTGCGAAAGCAAAAGAGGGCTGCAGGAGCATGGTCCTGGTCATCGTTGTTCAACATGTTACTGAAAGATGACCTCCACCCATTGAGATCACATAGACATCGATGCCATTCCCAAGGTTCCCACTTTAAAAATAGTCATGTGCAAGACTATTGTATCAGGGTCCATTTGCCAAGTCTAGTAGCGATGGGGATAGGGCTGTGAACCTGCAAGTCCTATTCAAGAAACTGCACACAGGTACCCAATGATCTCCATGCACCTGTCACATATGTTGAGATGAAATGGCTTTGCGCAGCAGCATCTGTGACTGAAGAATCCTCTTCGGGATACCCTCTGCTCACCCAAATGTGGAGAGGCTCAAAAAGAAACCCTAAAAATAGTCACATTTTCCTGGCAGGAGAACCACAATCTGCAGGATCATCATCTCTGTGGTCAAAGAAAAAAACATTGAAATGTTGCAACTTGGAATAATCTCAAGAGTGACTGTCTGGAAAGAGCTGCAGTTTTATGTGAGCAATCAAGAATCCAAATTGACACCGCTGAACCTCAGTAAGACTGCCTTATTGGTAAAGGGAGTTGAAGGAACAGGAGAAACACCTTTGACTGGAAAAAAAAAGGTTGATAGTGACCCTGATGTCCATGGATTCAGTCATACAGCATAGGATCTTGGATGCTCTGTAGAAATCTCCAATTGTAGAAATGAAAGGCTCATGACAATTCACCTACAGCTCAACCATAACAAATATACCACAATCACCAGTATTTGTGCACCAACCCTTAACTCTGATGAAGATGTTAAAGTAAAGTTCTGCCCTGACTTTGATGAAGTCCTCACTGCTGACTCCAAAGGAGACAAGATCATTCTTCTGGGGGACTTTAATGCCAAGACCATAATTCCAATGTCTGGAGCATGTGATAATGCTGTGCTATTGATATAGAACATAGAAAAGCTACAGCACAAACAGACCCTTCAACCCACAGGTTGCGCCGAACATGTCCCTACCTACTAGGCTTACCTATAACCCTCTATCTTACTAATTTCCATGAACTTATCCAAAAGTCTCTTAAAAGACCCTATCGAATCCGCCTTCACCACGACTACCAGCAGCCGATTCCACGCACCCACCACCCTCTGAGTGAAAAACTTACCCCTAACATCTCTGTACCTACTCCCCAGCACCCTAAACCTGTGACCTCTTGTGGCAACCATTTCAGCCCTGGGTAAAAGCCTCTGAGAATCCACTCTATCAATACCTCTCAACATCTTATACACCTCTATCAGGTCACCTCTCATCCTTCACTTCTCCAAGGAGAAAAGACCTAGCTCTCTCAACCTATCCTCATAAGGCATTCCACCTAATCCAGGCAACATTCTTGTAAATCTCCTCTACACCCTTTCTACATCCTTTCTGTAATGAGGCGACCAGAACTGGGCACAGTACTCCAGGTGGGGTCTGACCAGGGTCCTATACAGCTGCAGCATTATGTCCCGATTTCTAAATTCAATTCCTCTACGCCTTCTTAACCACAGCCTCTACCTGCAACGCTGCTTTGAGCGTCCTATGAACCCGGACCCCAAGATCCTTCTGATCTTCCACACTGCCAAGCGTCTTACCCTTAATATTATATTCTTTCATCCTATTCAACCTGCCAAAATGAACCACCACACACTTATCTGGGTTGAAGTCCATCTGCCACTTCTCTGCCCAGTCTTGCATCTTATCTATGTCTCGTTGCAACTGCTGACATCCCTCTACACTATCCACAACACCACCAACCTTTGTGTCATCAGCAAACTTGCCAACCCATCCTTCCACTTCCTCATCCAGGTCATTTATAAAAATCACAAAGAGCAAGGGTCCCAGAACAGATCCCTGGGGCACTCCACTGGTGACCGACCTCATGCTGAAAAAGACCCATCTACAACCACTCTTTGCCTTATGTAGGCAAGCCAGTTCTGAATCCACAAGGCAATGTCCCCTTGTATCCCATGCCCCTTCACTTTCTCAATAAGCCTTGCATGGGGCAGCTTATCAAATGCCTTGCTGAAATCCATATAAACTACATCTACCGCTCCTCCCTCATCTATATGTCTAGTTACATCTACAAAAAATTCAATTAGACTCGTAAGGCATGATCTGCCTTGGACAAAGCCGTGCTGGCTATTTCTGATCGTATTATTCCTCTCCAGATGTTCATAAATCCTGCCTCTCAAGATCTTCTCCATCAACTTACCAACCACTGAGGTTAGACTCACTGGCCTATAATTTCCCGGGCTATCTCTTCTCCCTTTCTTGAATAACAGAACCACATCCGCAATCCTCCAATCCTCCAGAACCTCTCCCGTCTCCATTGATGACGCAAAGATCATCGCCAGAGGCTCAGCAATCTCTTCCCTCGCCTCCCACAGTAACCTGGGGTACATCCCATCCAGTCCCGGCGATTTATCTAACTTGATGCTTTTCAAAAGCTCCAACACATCCTCTTTCCTAATGTCCACATGCTCAATCTTCTCAGTCCACTGCAAGTCTGCACTGCAACTACCAAGATCTTTTTCCACTGTGAATACTGAAGTAAAGTAATCATTGAGTACCTCTGCTATTTCTACCGGTTCTATACAGACTTTCCCACCGTCACATTTGATAGGTCCTACTCCTTCACATCTTATCTTCTTGCTCTTAACATACTTGTAGAATGCCTTGGGGTTTTCCTTTATCCTGTCTGCCAAGGCCTTCTCATGACCCCTTCATGCTCTTCTAATTTCCCTCTTATGTTCCTCCCTACTAGTCGTATACTCTTCTACATTTCTAACATTACCTAGCTCCCTGAACCTTTTGTAGGCTTTTCTTTTCTTCTTGACTAAATTCGTTACAGCTTTCGTGCACCATGGTTCCTGTAACCTACCATAACTCCCCTGTCTCATTGGAACGTTGCTGTGCAGAGCTCCAGACAAATTTTCCTTGAAAATTTGCCACATTTCTTCTGTACATTTCCCTGAGAAAACCTCCTTCCAATTTATGCCTCTAATTTCCTGCCTAATAGCCTCATAATTGCATTTACTCCAAATAAACACTTTCCTCGCTTGACTGATCCTATCTCTCTCCAATGCTAATGTAAAGGAGATAGAGTTATGATCACTATCCCCAAAGTGCTCTCCCACTGAGAGATCTGACACCTGCCCAGGTTCATTCCCGAATACCAAATCAAGTACAGCCTCTCCTCTTGTAGGCTTATCCACATACTGTGTCAGGAAGCCCTCCTGAACACACCTAACAAACTCCTCCCCATCTAAATCCCTTACCCTAGGGATATTCCAATCGATATTTGGGAAATTAAAATCTCCCATCATGACCACTCTGTTATTATCACATCTCTCCAGGATCTGCTTCCCAATCTGCTCCTCCACATCCCTGCTACTATTGGGCGGCCTATAGAAAACACCCAGTAAAGTTATTGATCCCTTCCTGTATGTTTTATGTTTCTGTAGAATATTTTAAGATCCAGTATTTTTTTTATAGTCAGTGTGTCTAGGAAACATGCAGCTCAGATGCTGGACAGCAGGATAATTATTCATTTTAGCCATGTAGTGTTTATTTAGGAGATAGCTAATGGATCTTTGTTTGTAGATGCAAAGGTCCTCTGGGTTTTTTAATTAACGGAATGGCAGCTGTTTTTTTTGATATACAGTGACAAGTGATGATTTGGTCACTGGGAGATATGGACATTGGGAGGAGCTAGGTTTGTAGCAGAGAAACAGCTTTCTGCTTCATTTTTAGAGTTCAGTTGCTGACTGGAGCTGTTGAAAGACAAAAGTCTACTCTGTCTCTCAACAAAATCTCTCTGGAAGCTCCAAGGCTGTTAACCTATGTTAGAGCAAGTATATCTGTGATTGTGAACTGTAGCTAAAGTGGGATGTAAGTGTCTAGGAAGAATGTTGATTATTTGGAACTGAAATAGTGATGTCAGAAATTAGTGTTGTTTCTTTTCATGGTTACAAATTGTTCAAAATGTTAAGCGTTAAACTACTTCATTTTGTTAGAGTTAGGCTTAAACTGTGTTATAAATCAAGCTCATTTTGATAAAGAATCCCTAATTTGTCAGTGGAATTACTCCTGGAGTGAAGCATCCTTTCTTCACATTTACACCAAAATGGAAAAAATGTTGGGAACTAATCTGACTTCATAATATACCTTGGGGTTCTGATCAGAGATCCTCACAAGCAGAATCATTGGGGAAAAGGGGGTGGAAAAATCAATGCAAATAACGTGAAAAGGTGTGCTCAAGATGGCCTCATTATAACAAACACTCTCTTCCACCAGAAGACCAAATACAAAACTACGTGGAGGCACCCCAAATCAAAGCATTGACACCTCCTGGACTATGTCATTGTTCTGGTCAAAGATTTAACTAATGTCTATCATTCAGTTTATGCATGGCACTAATGCCTGCTGGACAGATCAGAGACTTGTTTGATCGGTGATGAACATCTGCCTAACACCAAGACACTGCGTGCCCAGAAGTCCAATATCTCAGCCCCTAAGCAGCCTGACTGAAGAGAAGAATTCCAAGGGGAGCTCACAGAAACTCTGGAAAATCTTCACACTTCCAGCTCAATTCCAGAACGGTGGGATCAAATAATTCAGCTGTGCTAGATCTGTGCCCAAACAATTGGGCTCGGGCATTATTGTCACCGTGACTGGTTCAATGAAAACAATGCTGAAATGTGCTGAAGATCGTTGAGCTCTGATGAAGGGCCTTCAACGTGAAACAGTGCTGTTTCTTTCTCCACAAACTTGCTGAGTATTTCCAGCATTTCCTGTCTTTATAGTAGTTATCAATCAAACAATAACACAGGAGCAAAAAGGTCCAAAAGCTTATTGATGGTAAAATAGTATTTGGAAACCAATAAAGTTATAAACTGACCACAGGAGGTTAATTAATCTTTTTTATTATGTATTCCTTATGCAGTGCAATAATGATGAAGACTTTTGGATAAAACTGTGTTTCATGGACTTTCCAATTTGATGAGAAATTTCTACCTGCAGCATGGTGCCTAGCTGAATGAAATATAGACTAAAGTTGAACAGTTTTATAACAAAAGAATCTTTTCATGTCAAAGGTTTTAGCTACGCTTAACTGCTTTCCTCTCAGGCATATCTCTTGGTTGGACAGCAAGTCTAGATAATAGCCATGATAATAGCCAATGCATTCATTGCTAGAATTATCTGTCATTTCAGCTGTTCAGTTTCTTTTAGCGCATAAATCTGGCCAGAAAGATACCGTTTTTAAAAAAAAATTCATTCACAGGATGTGGGTGTCACTGGCTAGGTCAGTGTTCATTTCCCATCCCTAATTGCATATGAGAAACTTGTTATGAGCTACCTTCTTGAATCACTGTAGCCTCTGTGGTGTCAGTACACTCATGGCACTGTTAGGAAGGGGGTTCCAGGATTTTGATCCAGCAAAGTGAAGCAACAGCAATATACTTCCAAGTCATGATTGTGTGTGGCTCAGACGAAAGCTTGCAGGTGGTGCTGTTCCTATGCATCCACTGCCCTTGTAGGTGGTAGAGGTCATGGGCTTGGAAGTTGCTGTTAAAGAAGCCTTGGTGAGTTGGTGCCATGTATTTGTACTTGGTACACACTGCTGCCAGTGGGGTTGGTTCGCCCAGTTGGCTAGATGGCTAAAGTGTGATGCAGAATGATGCCAATTGCGTAGGCTCAATCCCTGTAGTGTTTTATGGAGGCCTTTTCTTGCCCCATGCTTGTGGCATGGTGCCCTTCAATATACGAGTTCCAAAGTTATCTCTCTCTCATGAAAAGAGATACCTATGGTCCTTTGGGACTTTTGCTAGATGGTACATACTACTGCCACTGTGTGTTTGTGGTGGAGGTAGTGAATGTTTAAGATGGTGAACGAGATGCCAATCAAGCGGGCTGCATTGGCCTGGATAGTGTTGAACTTATTGAATGCTTTTGAAGTTGCAGTCATCCAGGCAAGTGCAGAGCATTCCATCACACTCCTGACCTGTATCTTGTTCATGGTGGCTAGATTTTGGGGAGTCAGGAAGTGAGTTACTCTCTGCAGAACTTCCATCCTCTGACCTGTTCTTATAGCCACAGCATTTATATGGCTGGTCCAGTACAGTTTCTGGTCAGTCACTATATAACCCCCCAGGATGTGTACAGTGAGAGATTCAGCAATGGTAATGCCATTGTCAAGGAGAGATGGTTAGATTTTCTCCTGTTGGAGATGGTCATTGTTTGGTTCTTGTGTGGCACAAATGTTACTTGCCACTTATCAGCCCAAGCCTGAACTTTGTCCAGGCCTTGCTGAATTTGGACACGTACTGCCTCAGTATCTGAGGGGCCATGAATTGTGTTGAATATTGCACAATAATCAGCAAACATCTCCACATCTGACCTATTATGGAGAAAAGGTCATTGATGAAGCAGGTGAAGATGGTTGGGCCTAGGACACAACCCTGCATCGATGTCCTGGGACTGATGATTGTCCTCCAATGACCAAAACCTTTGTGCTAGGTTTAACTCTAATCAGTGGAAAGTTTCCCCCGATTCCCATTAACCTCAGTTTTGCTACGACTTCTTTATCCTGGACCCTGCCAAATGCTGCTTTGATGTCAAGAGTAGTCACGCTCAACTCATCTCTTGAGTTCAGCTCTTTTGTCCATGTTTGGAGCAAGGCTGTAATGAGGTCAAGAGCTGAGTGGCCCAGGTGAAACAATAACTGAGCATCCGTGCGCAGGTTATTTTGAGCAGGTTATTGCTGAACAAATGCACTTGGTGTTGTTGAAGACCCTTTCCAACACTTTACTAATGATCAAGAGTAGACTGGATGGGTGATAATTTGTCCTGCTTTTTTCTGTTCTGTACATACCTGGGCAATTTTCTTCATTGCCAGGTGGATGCCACTGTTGTAGCTGCAGTGTAATAGCTTGGCTCGGGGCAGAGCTAATTCTGGAGCACATCTTCAGTGCAATTGTTGGAATGTTGGTAGGGCCAATAGCCTTTGCAGTACCAAGTGTTTTCAACCATTTCTTGATACCGTATGAAGTGAATCCAATTGGCTGAAGACTGACATCTGTGATGCTCAGGACCTTTGGAGGAAGTTCAGATGGGTTACTCGTTTACACTTCTGGCTGAATTCTCAGTCTTAGTTTAATGCCTTCTTTTGAAACATGGCATGATCAGGCATGCAGTACATTCTCAGTACAGCACTGAATTGTCAGCTTGTGTTATTTGCTTAAAACCTACAGTTGGACTGGGACCCGCAGCCACTGAAACAATCATATGCACATTGTAAATCATGCCTGATATAAAAAAAGGTAATAAAGGTTTTTTTTTCGGTGTATAGGAAAAGGTTTCCCACCAGTAGCAGCGAAAAGAAATTAAATGTAATTTCTTGATGTGTGATTGGTAGTCAAGACAAAGTTCTGTGCGAAACGGCAGTCTATGATATATGATAGGGGAGATTCTCCCAGCCCACTGCACTGCTCCAGCAGCGCAGCGGGCAGGAGACATAAGCAAAGACCGTGTAGCGGGCTTCCCGCGGGGCGCCACGGCTGCTGGATTTATTGGCGTCATCAGCTCCGCGCCAGAAATCGGCGTGGAGCTGATTAAAATATTTAAATTCTAATTTGAATCTGATTAGTGGGCCTGTGACTGAAACCTCCTGGCACTGCCCAAGGGGCATTGGCAGTGCCAAGGGGGTGGGGCCAGAGTGGGGCGGGACCTATAAGGAATGAGATCTCTGTGGAGGAGATTGGTGCGGGTGGGGGTGTCCCGTTGCCACTCTGCAGTCGGGATCAGTGATAGAGGGAGGGAGGCCAATGATCGGGGCTGGCCATTGGGGTGGGGTGGGGTGGAGGGGGGGGGGGGGGTGTGGTCAGGTCGGGAAGACCGGGACTGCTGGCGGGGGAGCGGTTAGATCGAGGAATTGGAGGCGGGGCTTGGGCACATCTGGGAGGCCAGCTATCAGGTGATGGGGAGCTCGCATGGCCAGCGATGTGGGGTCGCGGGGCTGGCCAGTGATCGAGCTGGCCAGCAATCAGAAGGCCAGCAGTGTGGGCTACTGCACATGCGCTGATCTCAGCACTGACAGATCGGCGCATGCGTAGTGGCCCACTCAGCATTATGCTGCCAGCCTCTCCAGTGGGAATAGGCCCTGCCCCCTGATTTTTAATGAGATTCACGCTAGTGCACGCTGCAGTGCTCAGAGTGTTGGAGATGCATTTTTAAAATCCCGCGGAAAAAAACAGCAACAGTTACTCTAGTTTTTACACAAATTCGACACTTAGGATTTCTTTGGAAGAATTCCACCTGACATCTTTGCAAAATATAGAGGGAAATTTTATAAACTGAGAATTTTATTAATGGGGCTGATGACACTGAAAGCTAGAGGTGTAAACAAACTTGCTGGCATTCTCGGAGTTGTTAACAATCCTGGGTTTCCAGAAATGATATGAACACATCATTTATTATGCTCACTATAATATGCAATTAAATAAATAAAAATAATTTTAAAATCTTACATCTATGCACTGTTCCTCTACAAAAATTTACAGTCTGCCATAATGCATCTCGTCATGACTTTTCTATTATTAATTCCTATGGTTATAGGAACTATTAAAATTTAATTGCACAATCCAGCCACCAGATGGACCCATCTTTATTCCACAAATTGTTCAATATCCTTTTCGAAAATGTTCCCTCTGACGTTGCCACATCTGAAAATTTTCAATCAGTATTTTTTCTCAATACTATAAGTACCCAAGTATCGAAAGTGTAAGGATTACAATTTTCACAATAGCTGCTTCAATTTACCAATTGAGTTCTCTTTTTTGCCTTTAATGTCAAAGTTTGTGCCTCTCCCAAAAGTCTGAGCTTGGATTTAGACAGAGCTGAATTTGGGATGTGCAGGATACATAGGGTCCCAGGATACATCAGTGCCATTCAGTCAAATATTTTTCTTTAGTTTTCAATAGTGTCTGCTGTCAGGGGGGAGGGGGGAACTGCACTTGCGCGGCTGGTGAAGTGGGGGCAAAGGTGAGAATCTTAAACACACACAAAGAAACTGGAAGCAGGAGTAGGCCATTCGGCCCTTTGAGCTTGCTCTGCCATTCATCTTGATCATGGCTGATCATCAATTCAATACCCTGATTCCCCCTTCCTTCCATATCCCTTGATCCCTTTAGCCCCTAGAGCTATATCTAATTCCGTCTTGAAATCAGACAACATTTTGGCCTCAACTACATTCTGTGGTAGTGAATTTCACACATTTACCACCCTCTGAGTGAAGAAATTGCTCTTCACTTCAGTTCTAAAAGGTTTACCTCTTATCCTCAAACTATGACCCCTACTTCTGGATTCCCCCACCATTGGGAACATTCTTTCTGAATCTACCCTGTGTAACCCTGTTATAATTTTATAAGTTTCTATGAGATCCCCTCTCACTCTTCTAAACTCCAGTGCATATAATCTTAACCGACTTAGTTTCTCCTCATATGACAGACCTGCCATCCCAGGAATCAGCCTGGTAAACCTTCGCTGTCCTCCCTCTGTAGCAAGGACACCCTTCCTCAAAGAAGGACACCCGAAAACTGTACACAGTACTCCAGGTGTTGTCTCACCACGCCCTATACAATTGCAGCAAAACATCCCTATCTCTGTACTCAAATCCTCACGCTATGAAGGCCAACATACCATTCGCCTTTACTGCGCTCTTACTTTCAGCAACTGATGCATGAGGACACCAAGATCTCGCTGAGTATCCACCTCCTTCAATTTACATCCATCCAAATAATAATCTGTCTTCCTATATTGCTACCAAAACGGATAACCTCACATTTGTCCACATTATACTGCATCTGCCATACATATGCCCACTTCAGCCTGTCCACATCACACTGAAGCATATTTGCATCCTCCTCACAGCACATCCTCCCACCCAACTTTGTATCATCCGCAAATTTGGAGATAATACATTCAGTTTCCTTTTCCAAATTATTGATATATAATGGGGTCCTAGTTGGGGTCCTAGCACAGATCCCTGTGGAACCACACTAGTCACTGACTGCCATTCAGAAGAAGACCCATTTCTGCCAACACTTTGCTCGCTATCTGCTAACCAGCTTTCTATCCATCTCAAGACATTACCTGCAATCCCATGTGCTTTAACTTTGCATAGTAGTCTGTTATATAAGAACTTGTCGAAAGCCTTCTGAAAGTCTAAATAAACCACATCCACTGGTTCTCCTTGATCAACTCTACGAGTTACATCCTCAAAGAATTCCAATAGATTGGTCAAGCATGATTTCCCTTTTGTAAATCCGTGCTGACTTTCTTTGTCTGGATCTCACATGCTATTTTGGAAGATGTGTGGTTCTCCAAAACCTTGTGAAAATCTGGACAAAATTCCAGTTTGTCTTGATCCAATCACATTTCAAAAGTTTCCCTGATTTTGCAATGTCATAGATTGGAATGTATGAGCAGAACTTTCAACATAGGAATTAAAAAAGGATAATATTCAAATTAACTTCAATAGGAGGGAAAATTAGGTGGGGTGTACAACGGATGGCAGATCTGTTATTGCCTGTTTTAGGTGCCGATGGGAAGCTTTCCTCGCGAAACCCAGTACCATCAGACAACCGAGCAGCAAGTTACCTCCTTTACATCCTGTACAAAATAACAGATACAAGTTGAAAAAAATGACATTAAGTATTAATACTTGATCCCTAATTAATTATACCAATTGATGAATAATGAGATGAATTATTTAAAGCAGCATTTACTATGGAGCTGATTTGTAAAGGTAATATGATAACACCAGCATTACTTAAATAACCAATAACTCTCAACATTGAGAAAGAAAAAAAAACTTGCATTGATGTAGCACTTTCAAAGCTCAGAATGTACCAAAGTGATTTATAGCTAATGATGTACTTTTCAAATTGAGTCATTGAAAGGAAATGCAGGTAATCCGGGGATATTCAGCAGCCACTTTGCAAGCAGCAAGGTTCCTCAAACAGCAATGTGATAAATGCTTGGATAATCTATTTTAGTGTTGGTTGATGGTAACAGATAAATGCTGATCAGAATACTGGGAGAACACCTATACTCGCCAAATACATTCATGGGATCTGTGCAGGGGGGGTGAGGCCTTAACTCATCATCTCATCTGAAAGGCAGTGGCCAGAATTTTACCACCCCGCCCACCACAGGAATCGGAGTGGGCGAGGGGCAGACAATGGGGAGGTCTGTTTACCTCAGACAGGATTTTACAGTTTTGGGACAAGCGAGGCCACAAAATCCCACCCAATATCTCTGACAGTGCAGCACTTCCTTAGTAATTCATTGGATTGCTAAACTCAAAGAGGCACTCAATTAGACTACATTAGCATCGTGATTATGTTAAGAAAGAGACATGAGTTCAAATCCCACTGTGACGGCTGAGGAATTTAAATGTATTTGAATGTCAAGGGGAGATAGCTAGGTCCTCTCTTGTTGGAGATGCTTACTGCCTGGCACTTGTGTGGCACAAATGTGCAGCAATTTTATGCAGCAATACATTGCTAACAGATTTCACTGATGTCTGCAGTGGCACAATGGATACAATTCAGGTAAAAATAAACATTTATGGCCACAGCAACCTTTCATAATCTGCCATTTGGCTGGATATGCACAGCTCAGTCATTGCCTCCTTTGTAAGTCGGGGTCTCCAGAAGCATTTCTCTTTATTCATATAGTTCTGTTAAGACTAGTATATTATTTTGGCAAAGTGATAATGTAGATGACAACTCCTCCTTAGATGTTGCTTCACTTCTCCAGCATTCAAAATTTCTTCCTTATGAACCACCTCCTCCAAGTAATGTGAGATACATTGTGGCCCTACCCTGGGGATACAGCCATTGTTAAAAAGGAAATGGTTCCAGCTGAAACAATGGTTGTAAGAAAGCTTTTCAAATCTTCTGGTCCCACAGGTGTATGGAAAACGAATCTCCGAGACTTCATTTATTTTAAATTATGCATTATTAGGCTCTCCCAATGAATTCCCAATATTTCAGAAATATCAAAATTAAGATCTGCACGGCATGATTATTTGCAACAAGCTTTGTGTTCCTTAAAAAGCAAGTTTAGGATGCTGAATGCACCAGCAAAACAAAATTCATGAATTAACCACAATATTTAATACAAGTGAAACAAATTTAGCTTTCATTTAATCTTGTAAATTTAAAATGTAGGCCAAGGAAATAGATTACTTTCAGCTTTTTCAGTAATTAGGGACATGACTATTTAAAGAAATTGCTGGACTTTGGGGTCACTTATGCAATTTCAGAAAAATTTTTTGATGATGGTGGGCAAGAATGAGATGGACTTGACCCATCAATTCATATATACAGAAAGCACTTCTTATTTTTGTGAGCTGGTTGGGTGGGGATTAGTGGGAGATGAGAGTGATGAGGAAGTGACCTCTGACCCGACAGATTATGGTGGAAGGAGAGGAGAACTGCCAAAGGGGACATTCCTCTGTCAAAAACTTTTTATTATGTGAATGAGTCAGTGAGGGATGGTGATAATCTGATTGCTTTTTAAATGTTACAACAGCAGAGACTGGACACAGGAGGAGTCTTTGAACCATGACACCCCAGGGTGTCAGCATTTCAAAGCAAGCTGCAGACGTGAATTAATTAAACACACAGCATCATTGCACTGACTCCCTGTAAAGCTTTGTAGCTTTTCAGTTCCACTTCTTTTTTAGCAACTTTTCTAGACATATTCATTGTACATCTTAGGGGAACATGCTCTTCAGCTTTCAGAGCCTACTAAGAATAAAATGAACAATGCAGGACATTCAGGGTGACTTTTTGTTTATAGTTAACCTGAGACAAAGGGGTAAAATTTCTTTGGGAGTTTTCCCAGTCTCTCTCCATAAATTCAGTGGAAGATCCACATAAACCTGGAGAAATGGTATGCACAGTCCTTCACGCCATTTCTCCAGGGTCCCCTCTGAATTTCTGATGAAAGATCAGGAGAACCTTCTTTCAGAAATCAGAAAGTTTACTCCAAGGAATTAAATGGAACTTGCAGAATATAATTGGACAGTTTCAAACATGTATGATGTTCCAACATTTACCTTTCAAATTAGACTAAATTTTGTGTAAAAGTTAATAATTGCAGATGTAGGAAATCTAAAACAAAAACAGAAAATGCTCGAAATATCGTTATCATTTGTGCAAAGAAAATGTAACACTTCAAATAGACTGAAGTGCGCAAGTTTGTCTTGAATAAATTACAATAAGATGTCTCACAACACCAGGTTAAAGTCCAACAGGTTTATTTGATAGCACAAGCTTTCGGTGCGCTGCCTCTTCATCACTCACCTGATGAAGGAACAGCGGTCCGAAAGCTCGTGCTACCAAATAAACTTGTTGGACTTTAACCTGGTGTTGTGAGACTTCATACTGTGCCCACACCAGTCCAACGCCAGCATCGCCACATCTTGAATAAGTAACTCTTACAATGAATAGCCCGACCCTTAGCTCATCATTTTTGATGTATCCAGTCTTCTTGGCTATTCGTACTAACTGCTAACATAAGCAAAATTTTAATGTAGCATAAACAAATAGCATAGCCAGCCATATTTTCTACAGATTTAATCACAAGCATATTTTGTTATCTCTTGATGAACTGAGTAAATCAGTCTCCTTGCTAACACATTGCCAACGTTGCAGTGTGTTAGCAAGGTGAACAAACTGAATCATTCTTTGGGTTATAATATGAGTGGATTTAGAAAAATAAATTAAGGCACAAACAAAGGTAACATTGCCACAGTACAAAAGATTGGTGCCGGTGCACAAATTTTAATTGCAGTATTTGGAATAGAGCCAAATGCTACTCTATAAATCATATTTGAGATTATTTGAGCTTTTACAGAGCTCTTAATGCTGTGGCACTTGAGATGGATGATTTATTTACTAGTATTTCAAAACATTTTTTTCTGAAACCAAGACAACAATCTATTCTGAACCTACAGTTTTCGGTTTTTCCTCAAGTAGCATGTTCAAATAGTGCAAATATTGATTCAGGGAAATGAATAGCTGCATCATTCATTGGGCTCTGACAAGTGGACAAATGCTTCCATGGTTACTTTTTGATATTCACAGTGGACACGGTGCTTTGTCTGCTTCTTTCGCTGCTGTTGATGTAAAATAACAATCCATAGGGAACCGCCACACATGCTGAACAGAATTCAGGAACAAGTTTTTTGGAAAAAAAAACAGCATTGGCTCATCTGACATGGATTTTTAGCGAGAATGAATTTCTTTGGATTGCTATTGCAATTAGCCAAAAGAGGTATTTAAACGTTCCAACATTTTGAAAGCTATGAGTTATTTATCAACATGTGTTTGCAAACTTTAAACTACATAAACATTGTGGTTGATTGAGATGCCATTTTATTTTGCTTTTCTCCCCAGAAGAATACTATAGGATTCCTGTTCAAGAAAAAATCTGAAACAAGTACATATGATTGCTGATCAGTTGCAATATTCAGTTTAGTGCTTAATATTTCAAGCACCAGTTTTAGCTTGCTACTTGCAAAATTCATATCATTGTTTAAAATAATAGGAAACAGTGAGTATGCTTCTCCATATTCAGCTGGAAAGAAACCTCAAAGACAAAGATGAGACAGAATGTGTACCGTTTGTAGATGTTGCCAGAGAAAAATCCCCTCTCGTTAAAAATCCCTGGTATGCTCACTTGCAAATCATGTCCCTGATGCTATTGTTCCACAAGGTCTGAAGTTAAAATGGGCAAAAGCTGCCAAAAATGCAATAAATAATTTCTGGCTAAATTTTTCACCACTAAACCTGGATTTTTTTCCAGTAATATCTGGAGCCACATTAGCTGTCCTATTTAATATATTTATAAGAAAGAACAGTTTTCATATATTTAATGCTTTTTGGGACCATCGGACATCCCAATGCTTATGAAATATTTTTTGTAATAAAAACAGAAAATGCTGGAAAAACTCAGTAGATCTGGCAGCATCTGTGGACGAAGAAACAAAGTTAATGTTTTGATTCCAATACGATACTTTGGAACCATTGAATATTTTTGAAGTGTAAATTATTAAAACTTTCAAATATTTTTGAAGTGTAGTCACTTATTATTTAGGAAACGCAGCAGCCACTTTGCATGAGGAAATTCTATTTCAGGCTCCTTCCTTTCTTGTCAGGTATGATGTGAGAGTAAGGTTAGGCAGCCAATGAAGGTGTGATTACAAGAAGAAATTAGATATAATTCTTGGGGCTAAAGGGATCAAGGGATATGGGGGGGGGGGAGGTGGAATCAGGATACTGATGATCAACCATTATCAAAATGAATGCTGGAGGAAGCTCGAAGGGCTGAATGGCCTACTCCTGCTTCTAGTTTCTATGTTTCTAAATTGTGAGGATCATGGAGTTGGGGTGGATTTCTACTGGTTTTGTGGGTGAAATTTTATAATGTTAAAAACTGGCTTTTAGTTGATGACCTCAAGGATGGTTGATTTATTACTAACAACCAACCTAGTTACTAGTAAAAATGTTATCAAGTGGTCTGTGGATATACATTGGGCCTAATCCTTGCATTAGTTGGATGCATAGACTCGACAAACTCAGTAGTGGATCTTATGCCTTTTCAGATTGGGTGAGTGTTGCACCACTGTTAGATAGTTATACATTTTTCCGGCTTGCCATAACACAACCCCTGCCCCACTCCAACCGCCCCCTCCAACATGACCACCTGCTCCTTGATCAGTTTTACTCCCACTGAGTACTGACCTTTGTTCTATCAACATGTGCTGCTATGTTACCTTTGCCACTATTAACACTCTCCGTTCCTGAATGGCACCATTAACATCCCTCTTTGTCTTCTGCCCATGACACATTTGTCAATATCTCCTTTGCTCTGACCTATCCCTGTTCTTCTATTCAGCCTTACCTCGTCAACCCACCTCTCCAACTATATAATTATTTGCATTTCCACCTCTCTTCTATCCCATAGAAGGATCATATGGACTCAACTATTTCTCTCTTCACAGATGCTGCCAAACCTGCTGAGTTTAGAACATAGAACATAGAACAGTACAGCACAGAACAGGCCCTTCGGCCCACGATGTTGTGCCGACCTTCATCTGAAACCAAGATCAAGCTATCCCACTCCCTACCATCCTGGTGTGCTCCATGTGCCTATCCAATAACCGCTTAAATGATCCTAAAGTGTCTGACTCCACTATCACTGCAGGCAGTCCATTCCACACCCCAACCACTCTCTGCGTGAAGAACCTACCTCTGATATCCTTCCTATATCTCCCACCATGAACCCTATAGTTATGTCCCCTTGTAATAGCTCCATCCACCCGAGGAAACAGTCTTTGAACGTTCACTCGATCTATCCCCTTCATCATTTTATAAACCTCTATTAAGTCTCCCCTCAATCTCCTCCGCTCCAGAGAGAACAGCCCCAGCTCCCTCAACCTTTCCTCATAAGACCGACACTCCAAACCAGGCAGCATCCTGGTAAATCTCCTCTGCACTCTTTCCAGCGCTTCCACATCCTTCTTATAGTGAGGTGACCAGAACTGCACGCAATATTCCAAATGCGGTCTCACCAAGGTCCTGTACAGTTTATCCAGCATTTCTATTTTATTTTATACTTTTTACTTGTTCAATGCCAGGAACATGGGCAGAATGCATACCAATTTCTACCCCTGCTGGTTTAAACTCATTTATATTTATCGGTGCTACAGTATGACTCCAAAATAATTTGAAATTTCTCGTGGGCAGCTCATATCAAATTCAATACTTTGTGGTAGAAACTTAACAGGAAATACCATGTTTGTGTGTGTACTGTATTGTCATCTGAAAATGTGATCAGATCTAAGGTTACATGGCATCTACACACTACTAGCATGGGATTTTCCTACTCTTCAAGATCACAGCAAAATTCAAAACATGTTGTTTTAAAGTTTGGTAGATTATGTTGGTGAGTTTGTAATGATTTATGTGAAATAAGGGGGAAGTTACTAATGGAAGGCCTGGGAATATAATCAAGACAAGAAATACTTCTAAACGTATTCAATCCGATAATGTTAATTGAACCGAGCTTTCTTTATAATCAGCAGTGAAACACTTCAGAAGCCTGAGAAACTGAACTTAAGAGAGCTACCATGGATCCTGAAGTACCTCATTAGTCCATGGAGAGAATGAGACTGAGTCATCCTTTTTGAAGAGAGGACTGTTTGTTGTTTCACACAACATCAGTTAAGGAGAACCTTAAACAAAATAAGGGTTTGAAAATTTACATTGAATCTCCCAGTGTTGTTTCTTTTCTATCTGGAACTAAAACATTGGCTTTGAATGTGTGTAGGTGTAGGATTCTGAGATGAGAATTATTTGAGGCATAAAGCCTGCACATTGAGAGGGACAGAATTGGGGATACTATGACACAAATTTTTTGGTCTCTGGATTTTAGGGGATCAGATGTACGACAGAAGATGCGTATCAGAACACTGTGGATACTCCGACGAGCAGACATCCATAGGAATTGCCCAGGAAGTTTAAAATTCTGATGGTGAATTCAGGAGCCACCCAGGGCCCTCTGCAAAAGTAACCACTACAGTGTGGGAGACTTGGGAACAGGTTACTGAGTTGGATGATCAGCCATGGGGTGCAGGGTGACACAGCGGTTGGTACTGCTGCCTCACAGTGCCAGGGACCCGGGTTCAGTTCCCGGCTTGTGTCACTGTCTGTGCAGAGTCTGCACATTCTCCCCATGTCTGCGTGGATTTCCTCCGGGTGCTCTGGTTTCAAAAAGACGTGCTGGTTAGGTGCACTGGCCATGCCAAGTTCTCTCTCAGTGTACCCGAACAGGCTTCATTGTAATGTTAATGTAATCTTATTTGTGACACTAATAAATAAAACTTTTTAAAAAGTTAATGAATGGCAGAGCAGGCTGGAAAGGCCAAATGGCCTACTCTTGCTCCTATTTTCTGTGTTTCTATGTTTCTATTATGGCACTGCAACCAAATGGAATCCATATTGCAGTATCTGCTTCAAAGTCTTTCTGAGGAGAATGGTACTGGGAGGTAAGGACTGGGGGGAATGACTTTAGAAGAAGCCATTGTAAAACCAGAAGATCATAAGGAATAGGAGCACACGTAAGCCATTCAGTCCATCAAGCCTGCGTCACCGGGATATTTTGGGACTCTTCAAAGGTCTAAAATTCCTCATTACTTCTTGTAATATCGTGGGCAGGAAAATCTTGGGAGCGATTCTCCCATCCTGATGCATTAATTTTTTAGCACAGCGAGCGGGGAGATTCAAGTGGCATTTGATACGTGGATTCTGCGCTGGACTTCCCACCTCATAGCATCTCCCAGTGCCGGATTTCCGGTGGCGTCAGCTCCGCACTGGAAATCGGTGGGGAGTTGCATATATTATTCAAATGAGAATTTAAATATATTTTAAATAGAATTAGTGGGCCCTGAACTGAAGTCTCCGGGTCCGCTAGAATATCCCCACCCCTCCCGTGAGGAGTATTTCATTCCAGCGAGGTTTACAGTAGCTCCTCAATTTTGGGGAGCTGGCGGCCCAACCCCGCTGGAGTGAAGGGGGGGGGGGCGCAATCAGGGCACCCCAGAGGTCAGGTGCTGGGGGGGTGCCCCCTGTAAATTGGCACCATGGCAAAGCCAACCCGGGCCCGTGGCAATGCCCAGGGGGCACTTTGGCACTGCCCACTGGGCATGGGGCAGTACCAAGGGGGCAGGGCCTCAAGGAGGTGATCGGTGGGGGGGGGGGGGGGGGGGGGGGTCCCAGGTCCCTTGTTGACTTGTTGTTATACAAGGTTCTGTTCAGCTGGCTGGAGGAATAGCCCCTCTTGTCATGGTGATTTCCAGACTGACTGGTTCCCCTTTCATTTTTGGGATCATAAGATTTGTTGACTACAGATAGCTGCCACTCCGCACTTTGGGTTGAGTGACAGAGGGAGGGAAGCCAGTGATTGGAGCTGGGTATTGGGATGGGGGGAGGGTGACGCCACACTGTTGGGCGGGTGGCAAAGGAGACCGGGGCTCCGGGGGGAGGGGGGCAATCGAGGCTGGGTCCAGGCATGTTAGGAGGGCCAGCGATCGAGTTGGCCAGCAAGCGGAAGGCCAGCAGTGCGGGAACACTGTGCATGCGCCGATCTCGGCGCTGACAGATTGGCACGTGCGCAGTGGCCTGCTCAGCGTTATGCTGCCGGCCTCTCCAGTGGGAATAGGCCCCACCCACTGATTTTCAGTGTGATTCACGCTGGTGCACTCTGCAGTGCACAGACTGCGGGAGATTCTTTTTGAAACTCCCACTGAAAAAAACAGCGTAATTTACTCCAGTTTTCATGCAAATTCAACTTAGAATTTTTTTGGGAGAATCCAGGCCAACATCCACACATGATTTCCATTCTTATTCAAATGATCTTGCGGGGACTGGATGTGCAAAAGAAAATTTGCACAATAATAGTGCATAAATGGCATAAGCATTGAAACGCAAATCAATCTTTCTCGTACTGTCACAAAATAACTATCACATAGAATTTCACTTCTTTTGGTTTGAATCCAGGCCAAGCTGGTGTGAAGAAAGTCTCCAACTTTTGGAGAATGAGCTTTGGGATTAAACTTCCAATCACAGTCAGAGAGTGCATTAGAAGATACTTTTCTGAGCTTGAGCCTGAGGCATTTAATTGGAGTTTATCATGCAAGAAAACAAGAGAGTGTCCACTGTATGCTAGTGGTAATCTAGTGAGTTTCCTAGAGGATGTGAGAAGTTCTTCCCCTCTGGATTCCTTTGTGAAAGCAGCAAAGCTCGAATGAGGTTGACGGACTCAGTGTTTACTTAGATCTGGGTGGGCTGTTGAGAAATCCATGGACTCTGTCTTGATTGCATCGATCATTTATTATGCAATGTGATGTGTTCAACCACAGCTTGCCAGTTAATTACCTCATATTAGCCCTGAATTTTAGAATCTAGTATATACAGTAAATTGTTTTATCCTTCTGTTCTTGTGTAGTAAAGTTTAATTTTGTTTGAGCAAAACCCTTGGAATCTTGTGGCAATATTTTCTGAGCAATTGTCTTGAATCTCAACCTTTTTCTACTTTAAACACTACATTGTTGGTCCCTAACTGGATCTTACCAGAACCTAGGGGGTCTAGGCTAGGTCATAACACCCTTCCATTGCCTTGTTGACTTGTAATGCAAGGTTCTGTTCAGCTGGCTGGAGGAATAGCCCCTCTTGTCATGGTGGTTTCCAGACTGACTGGTTCACCTTTCATTTTTGGGGTAATAAGATTTGTTGTCTACAGATAGCTTTGGTTATATGACTAATACTCCGTTGTCTTCCTATAATGATTCAGAAGTCTGAAGCCATTGCCACACAATGGGGAAATGGGTGGGTTATTCACATCTACTTATGAAGAACTGGTTCCTACATTGTTCTCTTTGTTAAGTTTCAAACTTGGTGACTACGGGCAGGATTTTTCAGGCACGCTCGCCTCAGGTCCGGAAAATCCCACCTGAAATCAACAGAACTTCTCATGATCTGTGTCCCACCTGCTATGATTTCCGTGGCGGGCAGGATGGCAAAATTCTGCCCATAATGTCTGGACAACAGAATGTGTAAGTTCACAAGTGGTTTTGCATAGTGGATATCTATTCCAGGGAGGGCAGTCCACCCACTGTCATTTACATTTTAAGGATATTCCAGAAGCATGTTCAGATATGAGGTAATTATTTGTCTGTCTGGAGGTCACCTGGTCACCAGTGGCCACTTTGAGCAGCATTTTGACCACCATTTAAAGTTAATTTTAAGAACTCCACATTGATTGAAATCTGAATTTGGCTGTCAGAGAGATGGACTAGTGGAATCTAAGTGAACTGTGCAATAATGAGGGCATCCCAGGCAGCAATATACTTCATTGCTGATGCATTGGCTGCAGGATCTTCTGACTCTGCCTCTTTCTCCTTGGAATCACTTGAAGAGGCTCTGTGCCACATTCCCCTTGTAGGTCTGAAATATGCTGTCGAACAACATTGTACAGGGTGCAGCACACCAGAACCGTTCTGGAGATCCTGGCTGGGGAGAATTAAAGAATGCCTTCAGATCTCTCCATGCATCTGAGCTGCATCTTCAGCATGTCAATGGTGTGCTCAATAGCATATTTTGTTGTCATATAATATTTTGTTGTATAACTGTGGTGAACCATCGTTGGTTCCCACTGGATAGTACTGAGCCAGGATCTGGCCAGTACTACAAGTATGTACATATGTTGCTGTTGGGTTAGGGATGGGTTGTGCTACTTGTTGCTGTTGGGGTTAGGGCGGGGTTGTTACACCTTTGCATTGTAGTGTTGTGGTACATCCCAGTCGGGCTCCGCCTCCTGGGAGAGGTGTAAAGGTCTCTGCTCTGGCTGGGACCCCTCAGTCTGGGATCGTGTATATAATTGTTAGCTGCTTTGTTACAGCAAATAAAAGCCTTTATTTCCTGAGCATCAAGCCTCGTGTATGATAACGCGCATCAATAACTCCTGGGGATTTCTCAGGGATTTCATTAACAATGTTTTAATTTTGCATCCCTTGTCTCCAAGCAGCTAACTGGTAAGGTTGCTTGAAGATATGAAGAGATCCGGGCGAATCGAGTGTGCAGGACAAAAGCATCATGGCAGCTGACTGGGAATCCCACATGCACTTCTACAAGCATCCTTTGTGGCTGCACGCTGCCCTAATGGAGTGGTAGCCCTTCCACTGATGAATATCTTAGGGTGCCTTATTTTCCACATATGCCCAGTCAATGCTGCCCTGCACCATTGGGAAACTAGGTAGAGCCACAAACCGAGTGTCCATTTATTCTGACTGGCACATTTTACATAACTGTCCAGCCCTGGCAGTCTTATACATGTGTCGACTGTTGACAGCGAGATCTTGTAATTGGCTTCTGCAGAGTCCTGGAAGAAAAGAGAGGCAAGGAAGTGGAGGGTTGTGGGAGCACTAACAAAGTTTGGCCAATATGTTCACTGGATAGTAGGTCTTGTTCCAGCAGACTGTAAATATATCCCCTTACTGGATGCAAGATCCTGAGTCTCCTGAAACACAGGTGTTCTGACTTGTTGTGGAAGCTTATCCTTTGCCTTTTTCCTGTCTCTGGGCTACAGCCTCCTGTAAGCTGCAATTCCCTGATCATCCTGTTTCATGTGGAGTCTCTGAGGTACAGGTTATAGCTCCTACTATTATTATTCCTGTCTCTGGTGTTCCTGTTGGTGGTCTTCCCACTGCTGCTGATGCTGTTCCTGCTACTGGTAATCTTGGTCCTCATCTGAGGTCCAACGTGGAACAGCATAAGCAACATCCTTGTTAATCTGATAGTTCATGGCTCTAAAGTAAACAAACCTCCAAAGTTGTGCAAGTCATCACCAACTTTGTGAAGACAACTTCTTCTGTGAACAAAGCCTTTTGCACAATCAGGGTAAGAAAGTAGCTGTTAGGAACTTAGTTACATATTTCCCTCTCGTGTCTTCTGCTTCCTTAATTGTCACTGTGTTCTTGTCTTACTTTCATTAGAAAGTTCAAGAAAGCCCGGAAACCTGTGCACATTCCAAATTCCATGTCAATATCACTTAGCGTGATTACCACACTGAAATCAACAGCCTGCCTCTCCCGCAGGGTTGATTGCGCACAGCCCTGCAATTAAATGCAGAGGTTTGGTGGGTGGAATTGGCACTGTGAATTTCCACACTTTTAATCCTCCCCACCTATTCCCAAATCCATGGGCTCCTGCAAGTTAAAATTAATCTTCTGGTTCCTGTCAATTTTTCAAAAAGCCAGTTCCTGATGTTGATTGTGCCATTGGGAGGAGGAACACAGTTCAGAGTGAGAGCCACTCTTAAGTTTTCTTCAAGCGGCTACTATCAGCTGACCATAGAATGGCACTGGCTGGTATCTTAGAACAATTCAAAAAAATAAATTCGACAATAATCGCAGTGAATGAATGTGTAAACTTTCACGTAATGCTTTTTGTGGCTCCACTTTTAATGCTGAAAGTATTTTTATTTATATTCCTTTTTCCTTAGGGAAAATGGAAAAGGTTTACATTTACATTAAGCCCATATTTATGAAAAGAAAATGGATTATGCCTTTCTCATTCGGCCAAATTATGCCTCTCCAACATGTGAATGGTAAAAAGGAACATAACAAACTCCCTCTGCTGTTAGACACCTTTCTTTACTATGGATGATCTGAAATCAGCAGTAAGTAGAAAAAAAACGAAACTGAAATATTCTAAATACAATTTTATTAATGTTTGGAAGAAAACATACCATCAGTTTCTTTTTGTCAATCTATTTTTCAAAGCAAATTAGTGGAAGGAATGTTTGTGATCTCTGGAGTGAAGTATCACTTTCAGGACCGTGCTACAGGTACAATATAGGAGGGCTAACAGATTTCCCACACACTTTCCTCCTTTACAGCCCAAACACAGCAGCCGAAGGCACAAAAACCCATTCTGTAGAGTTAGGAATTCTACCAGAAATAATGGAAAGTAAAGTCAAAATGGAACAAAAATGTACTTATTATTCCGGTCAATCACTGTTTTTCGTCCTCTTCTTTTAATCCATCTGCAGATACATTCTGAAATCCTGGATGCTATTTGTTTGGTTCATTCAAGGATTAGTCTAAAACACCGCAAGTAATCAGTTCATAACCATCTCCTTGTGCCAGCTAATTCACAAAGTTTCTCTAGCTCCAAGTGCAGCACAGCTTGCACTTGAGGATTATCCTGACTCTGATAATATGACAAAAAGCTGAGATCAAGTAGAGAACAAAGCCCAGCTAGAACTTTCCAGTGCAGACTGATCAAACAGCTTATCTGAAAGTTTGCCAGAAAGTAGTTTGTCTTTTAAAATAATCTTTTGCTGATCATGTTTAGTACCTATTAGCCATCTGAGCAGTCTAAAGAAAATATTCTAAATCCAAGAAAGGACAATGTCACGTTACTTCTTGAACTATTTTTATCTTTAACATCTTAGTGTTGGAGAAGCATGCAATCATGCACATTGTGATATTACATCAGTGACCTTATTAACTTATCAGGTGTTACTGGTTTATAATTTTCATTTCCATAATTTTACTATTTTTAATAATAACTATTTACATCACATTTCTATGGCAATATAACTTAATTGCCAATTAGTTAAAAATGAAAACAAATTGCCTAAATAGGACAAACGTTTTGAGTGTAGTGTTTTGAGAAATGTTCTTGTTCTTCCAGGAGCAGAGCTGCAGAAAAGAAATTCCCCTTTATCAAATATGTTGCTATGGTTTAGAATATCTGACAACCAAATAAGAAAGATAATATAAGATGGTTTGAAAAAATGGTTTTCAGTTTTGTTTATGTCTGAAAACCCTCTCAAAGTAGCCAGCGTTCTTACTGAGGACTTTGAGATAGAGTTTGACTTTGTGTGATAATGTAATATGAGTGATGGCAAATTGGCAGTCCATTTCAAATCTCTCATTATATCTCCATGAGGAAAAAGGTAGACTCTGCTGCTGATTGGCTGTGACTATTTTACACTGTTGGACAAAATCAAAATCTACCACATTGTTGTATTATTAATATATACACCAGAAATAATATGCTCAAAAAACAACAAATGCAGAAAAGTATATAATCTGATGGCCTCACAGAAGGTGGAACTTCTTGGCAGAACTTCAAAGACCTGGGGACATCAATGTGAAAATTGATGGGTAAATAATTGTACAGCAATTATAATTCCAACACATGAGTTCCCAAGAAAAGATCAAGTTCAGGAAAAGCCTTTTAAATATGAAGCCGTTTCAGAAGGGAGCTGGGACAAAAACAATGTGGTGGTGGGGAGGGGGCAGGCTAAAATTCTTCATTCACTTCTTTTCTCCCACAGGTCCTATTTAAAGAAGGCCGTGTGGTCAAAATATTATTTATGACCTTTTTGATTTTCAGCACCCACCCTGGAAACTTAGTTGAAATTACACATTCACCCTCTGTTGCATTTAGTTCTCTGCATCCAGTCTGCCATTTCAGTTGGGAGGCAGAGTTTAGCTATCAGGCACCTCTGTGAAATACTATTAATGCTGCTGTCATGGCCAACTTATCAGAAGATATGTTTCTGCAGGGTGGTAAACAACCCTTTTAGTCTTTAGCCCCAGCCAACGTTGCCCCAGAGGATCTTGCTAAGATGGTTGATGATCTAATTAATGACTCTTGGTTGTCTGGAAGTGTGTTATGTAGCTTAAAATGTCAAAGTGCAAAAATACATTATTTGGTAATATATCTTAACTGTCAGTTAGGATTAATAAAACTACATGGATGGGATTGCACTGAAATTTATGGTGCACACCGTCACAGATTAAATGTCACAGGAAAACCGTGAGAAGTGCCAGAAGATTTTTTTAAGGGAGAATGAATATAGGACGCAGATGATATCATTGTTACAGTATATCATTTTTACATTCACAAACATCAGCATTAGGTTAAAAAATAAACTCTGGTGAATAAACTGTAGCACTGTTCTCTCTAAGCTGGGGTGGGGTGGCCATACAGCTATCGTAACATACGATGCAGCACAATGAACTAGTTGTGGACAGCCAATGCTCCCGCTAAGATCTACTGCACAGTGCAATAAGAGGGCACACAACAACAAAATTAGAGGAGATAGTAATATGGTAACAGTTGAAATATTTTACTTCTTAATGCATATAAATAATTATGCTTTCCATGCTATGCTTACAAGCTTAACCTTGATATTCGTGTCTTCCTTCACTGTCATTTTTATTATTCGAGCTCACACATTTGGTCCAGAGTTACTAAATATGCCAGAGGCACAAAGGTTATATAAATGGCAATGGTTATAAATGCATTTAAAGATAAACTGCAGATTTCTTGCTGTGACAAGCCCTTCTGAATATTTTCCACAGATTTTGCCATTTGTGGAGGGCAGAAGCCATTAATGAATCTGAACAGTTCGTTGACTTTTTTTTTCTATGCTAGGGTCAGTTTCATGCAAGTTGGGTCAAGGCATTTCCTGATTACATCTGTTCACTTATTGTAAGATTAAACTTGCTTTGTGATTTGATATAGGGGCTCCACAGCTACCAAAATTACAATCCATCTACTGTGGAGTTAGCCATAAGTGGATCTGTTCCAGTTGAATAGAAAAGTGTAAAATCTGCCAACAGTATCTATTTTCTGGCTTGGCTGCAGAAATGCTATTACCAGATATAAATATGGTTTACAATGGCTTACAAAATAGCTAAAAATGCAGTGGGACTCACAAATCTAAAGTGTGGTTCTTCTCCTTCATTCTCAATGTTCTGGAGACGTGGCATGAAATCTCTGGTTCCTGTTCCTTATGATTACTTTGGGAGTGCATCAGCCAATGCTCCTCAGTTGCTGACACTGATTGAATGAACAGATGTGGAGATGCTGGCGTTGGACTGGGGTAAACACAGTAAGAAGTTTAACAACACCTGGTTAAAGTCCAACAGGTTTATTTGGTAGCAAAAGCCACACAAGCTTTCGGAGCTCCAAGCCCCTTCTTCAGGTGAGTGGGAATTCTGTTCACAAACAGGGCATATAAAGACACAGATTCAATTTACATGAATAATGGTTGGGATGCAAATACTTACAGCTAATCAAGTCTTTAAGATACAAACAATGTGAGTGGAGAGAGCATCAAGACAGGCTAAAGAGATGCGTATTGTCTCCAGACAGGACAGCCAGTGAAACTCTGCAGGTCCAGGCAGGCTGTGGGGGTTACAGATAGTGTGACATGAACCCAATATCCCGGTTAAGGCTGTCCTCATGTGTGCGGAACTTGGCTATCAGTTTCTGCTCAGCGACTCTGCGCCGTCGTGTGTCGTGAAGGCCGTCTTGGAGAATGCTTACCCGAATATCAGAGGCCGAATGCCCGTGACCGCTGAAGTGCTCCCCAACAGGAAGAGAACAGTCTTGCCTGTTTGTATCTCACATTGTTTGTATCTTAAAGACTTGATTAGCTGTAAGTATTCGCATTCCAACCATTATTCATGTAAATTGAGTTTGTGTCTTTATATGCCCTGTTTGTGAACCGAATTCCCACTCACCTGAAGAAGGGGCTTGGGGCTCCGAAAGCTTGTGTGGCTTTTGCTACCAAATAAACCTGTTGGACTTTAACCTGATGTTGTTAAACTTCTTACTGAATGAACAGAGCCAGTGGAAGGGCAGTTAACTTACATGGGGATGGGTGAGGAGGAGGAAGTTGAAAGCACGTTTGTGGGTGCATCACCAATACCTGCCTACCCAATGCACTGGAAAATCTGTTTGGCATCTGCAGGAAACTTGTCAGGCCACTTCTCACCTGAGCCGTGTCCCCTTTTGATTTCATTATTGTCACATGTATTGGTATACAGTGAAAAGTATTGTTTCTTGTGTGCTATACAGACAAAGCATACCATTCATAGAGTACACAGAGGAGAAGGAGAGGGTGCAGAATGTAGTGTTACAGTCATAGCTAGGGTGTAGAGAAAGATCAACTTAATATAAGGATGGTCCATTCAAAAGTCTGATGGCAGCAGGGAAGATGCTCTTCTTGAGTTGGTTGGTACGTGATCTCAGACTTTTGTATCTTTCTCCCGATGGAAGATTAGCCCCATATGCAACATTTTGCGTTTTAAAGGTGTGCCCTTTTTCCATGGATCCAGATCAGTTTCCTGTCCTCGGCTCCATCTGTACTTCCTATTATCTGGAGGCCAAAATGCCTCAACTCATTTGGCATGCTGTTTTACAAAGACAGACAAGTGGCAATTCCCAGTGCAGGATATCCCGACCTGTCCCATTGGACCCACCCCAATGACTATTGCATTAAGTACTCGGTAGAGTTTCACCCCCTGCAAGGTATGAAACAGTGAAGACCGGGAACAGAATCTTTGAGCATTGCTGGGAGCGGAAAAGAGGCTGGATGGAGCCTGGAAATGCTGCTGCCAGCCGGCCTGGTGGCTCCCTGATGTTATCCTCCATGCTGGCTGTTTTAGAGAATCAGGAATGGCAGCTATAGCCACCCCATGTGACAGGTAGCTGATTAGGATCATTTAGAGTTTTATTAACTCCAACTAAAGGAGGCAGTCTGAAAGTTTCCAGTTGGCCTCCAGTTTCCTGCCTGGGTTTTATTTAAGTGCCTGGAGGAGGTCATTCATTGGTAGACCAGGAGGATAGCAATCAGGGCAATCCTGAAGGTCCTTTCTGCCTGCCTGGGTATGGGAACAATCACAGACTGCCATGTAGAGGTGCACCATCCCACCTACACCAGTCCCTCCCCCACCCCACCCCCAACCCCCAGCACACATACAGTCCCTGCCAATGTATTTGACGGTGGGGATGGCATGTAAAATAAAGCAGATGACCAGCCCATCACCTTCACACTAATCCCCGACCTTTCCCCATTTTAAGGGGTCAGGTAAGATATCAGGCAGCTTGCCCACTTAGGCCTATGGACAATGAACAAGTGGACAATTAACTGCCACTTAAAGACCTCATTCCACCTCTGCCTCTGTCACAAATTCTTGGCCTGCAGGGAAAGACAAAGGAAGGTGAACAGCCCAGCAGCTTTGACAATGTGGGCTACTGCCAGACAGGAAGTGAGGTACCTCTTTTGGGGTACTTTTGGGGCACCTATTGCCCTCCAAGATCATGCCCTTGTTTAGGCTTCCCTCACAACCTCTCTAATACAGTCCCTTCCCCCAGCCCCTCCACACCACCCCTTTTCCCACCCTTACTTGGCTTTCACAGCTGTGCCTGCCCAAAATCTCCAAGCTTAGCTTAAGTCCGGTATCCATCTTCACCTCTCCTTTGAGATGGGTAAATTCCCAGCAGTCATAGAATCATATACTGCAGAAGAAGCTCTTCAGCCCATCAATTCTGCACCAACACGCGAGAAACATCTGACCTCCTACCTAATCCCATTTACCAGCACTTGACAAATAGTAGTCACCATTCCTCTCTTCTGGAGCTGCTGAGGCTACAAAGCTGCCTGACAATCAAATTGGCCGGTGCCTCTCTAGGATATCTCTCCAGGTTGAGACCCCCAGGCTCTGAGGGGGACCTTCACTTTAACTAAATAAGGCCAACCTCAACATAAGATCGCTGCAGTGTAACCGAATTTCATGTCAGCCCAAATGTCGACTAACGTTTAGGTCGGGGAAGGTGGGTAAATCGTCCCCCTGTAAAATCTACCCAATAAGCGGTAGACTGGCTGCAAGAGTCATCTTTTGTTTGAACTTTTAAAAAGGTTCGTGAGACGCCGCTTCCAGAATGAAACCCTTCTCTGTTATCTACTTGCCATCACAACCTGCTGCTCCACTCAAACTGAAGGCTGCTGATTGATCCTCCGGCTTCCAGAGTTCGCTCACCACCCTTCATTGGACAGGGAACTTGTTTCTATTCCAATTGATGAGGGACGAGGGGACGCCTCTGTGAAAATTCCAATGATTGACTGTTTCAATCCATCCCCTGGTACCAGCTTCTATCCAGAGGTACAGTAGGAAAATGGAGGACGCCCTGTAGATTTTCTGGCCTAAACTTTTTATTTTGTCCAAATTGTTTGCTTTCTACTATTTAAAACTTAACAAAACTACTGAAGGGTAGCTTGTTCATGGATGAATCATGAGTGGGCTGAGACAATAAACATCTCTGTCAAACCTTGCATAAATGTTATTAAGGTTGCTTTTATACAAATCTGAAAATAAATAAATATTGGCAGATTTGAATTGTTCTAATTTTTATAGTTCAGTTAATGCTCCTGTGGATAAAGTAATACTTTAATGTGAATATTCCCATGAAAGATCACACTGGGGAATAAAACAAAAACAGCCAGTGATTTTTTTTTGGAAGTTTATTGAAATGAATTTCAAATGAATGCCCTAGTTCAGTCTTATTCTGAAACATCGAATATTTTCAATATTTTAATAATTTCAGATTGACTTGCCGCCTTTTAAGACGACAAATTTATGACTGGGAGGAAAAATGTACACCTGAGTGTAAACACCGAACTTCAAGATGGCATTAGCGATGCAACTAAAACCTGTGACTGGAGCCACAGGATAATATGCTTTTAGCTTGCCACGTGTACTCCAATTCCATGGAAGCGAGCTATGATTATACATCCATACTCTTGGTTAGTCTGGTAGATGCATGGGAAAGACTTACTCTCATCCCTGGTGGTCTCGTGACAGAGTATGCATCTGATTTCCCAAATGGCATCAGTGAGCTGTTCAGTTTAGGCAGTGGGAGGTCTGCACATAATCCCTCCTGTGTGGATAATATATTCACATTCCCAAACAGTACAATGAGAGAAGATGTAACCTTCAGAGTGACTTCCCAAAGGACAAAAGTCGCTATACTTCAAAAGTATTCAATTAGCTATGAAGAGCTTTACGATGTCTTGATGTAGTGCGAGGTGCTGTATAAATATAGATTCTTTCCTACTGACTATTAAAATAATAAAATAATTGAATATTACAGCACAGAAACAAATCAATTGATCAAACAAGTCCTCATATTTTTTCTTCCACCTCTTACCACTCCTCATACCTTTTAATATTAACTTTGTTTTAAAAAAAGCTATTTTATTCTCCATTACAAAGATTTATGGACTCTGCAACATGATAGTTTATAACTGAGAATTACATTTTCTAACCATGTTCCAGATAGCTCTTTCTCAGTGAGCACAGACCTGATGGGCTACGTGGCCTCCTTTTGTGACGTAAATCTTTTATGTTTACGTATCAACATATCTTATGCCACTCAAATTGGAATGGGCTTTGTGAGTTTTACTACCGCTGATCTGAATTCTAGGATCATATCTGAATAACAATTGACTGCACCAGATCCTAGTGTGGACGTTATCTATTATTTTACTCCTTTTGGGGGGGAAACACAAATGATAGGGGAGGCACTGCCATAGTGGTATTGTCACTGGACTAGTAATCCAGAGACCCAGGGTAATGCTCTGTGGGCCCGGGTTCGAATCCCACAATGGCAGATGGTGAAATTTGAAGTTAATAAAAATCTGGATTTAAAAGTCTAATGATTACCATGAAACCATTGTCATAAAAATCTATCTGGTTCATTAATGTCCTTTAGGGAAGGAAATCTGTTGCCCTTACCTGTGTGGCCTACATGAGACTCCAGATCCACAGCAATGTGGTTGATTCTTAAATACCCTCAGGGATGGGCAATAAATGCAGGCCCAGCCAGTGACGCCAACATCCCATGAATGAATAAAACAAAATTGAATGGCAAAGCCAATTGTGATTGGAAGAATTTTGAATGAGGAATTTACATCAAAACTGTTGAGAATGGCCCATCTATATTAAATAAAAAGATGCTTAATCATAGAATCCCTACAGTGCAGAAGGAGGCCATTCGACCCATCACGTTTGCACCGACTCTCTGACAGAGCATCATACCCAGGCCCAGACCTGCCCTATCCCCATAACGCCATGCATTTACCCCACTAATCCCCCTAACCTACACATCTTGGGACACTAAGGGACAATTTAGCATGGCCAATCCGCCTAACCTGCACATTTTTAGACCGTGGGAGGAATCTGGAGCACTCAGAGGAAACCCGCAGATACAAAGAGAATATGGAAACTTCACACGGACAGTCATTCAAGGCTGGAGTTGAACCCAGGCCCTTGGCGCTGGGAGACAGCAATGCTAACCACTGTGCCACCATGCCACTCTTAAATCATCATCAAATCTGTATTGTGGAGGAATTATATTTCTTTGATGTTCATCACTAACAGAGTCGCAATGTGAAAAACCTTTCCTAACACAATCAAAATCCTTCTCCTTCAAATGGTTATCTTTTGGTGAAAGCTAGCAAATTCATGAAATTAAATAGGATGAAGAGGAAACTCAAATCTTTGGCAACTCTGAAGAGACTTTGAGGGGTGGGTTTGAAATCAGATCTGTTATTGCTGATGAGTTTTGTATCCACAAGGCTCATTCATATTCTTCGACAAAATTTGTTAAAATTGAACAGAAGTTAATTCTGCTCTTCAGTAAAACACATATATAAACATAAATATATATAATATATTTTAGAAAGACAAGTGCGACAATTACAGTGATGATTCCCAGTGTACTTTGAACAAGTTTTCCCACAAATTGGCTAGTCCAAAATGTTTCTGTTAGCATTTACAATATTTGCTAGGTTCTGTTGTGTGAAGGAAAACCTTATTTGCTTCTGGCAGTAACTGTAAGACTATAAGACATAGGAGCAGAATTAGGCTACTCAGCCCATCGAGTCTAAATTAAATTAACATAAAATTGTTAAAGGAGAAATTTTAAATCTGAATATTTCCCATTCACTTTCCTAACCATGTAACAATATCTCAAAATATAAGTTAAACTGAAGACTTGTAGTTTGGGCACTTTATTTGAAAGCAAGTGAATAAATTCAAAATGCATTTTCAAGTGATGAGTTTTGCATTTGAACCTGAAGAATCAGACCAGAGCTTCTTGGTCTTGCTATGGTCGACACTCATCCTTCAATTTTCTATTAGTCACCCTTCATCAATTCGCTTGATAGCTTGATGAAAGAGTGCATGAAAGTGCATTTACTCATGCTTGTCAGAATATAGTCGTCAGCAAAATACTCTGGGGTTTCAGCAACGTTAAGTAAATTCTTGGTGATGGAGGGGGAAAAAGTGTCTAATTAGTGTTCTGTCTTTTGTTGGGACCATGTCATTCCTTAGTGAAATGACTACCTAATCACACATTTTTTTGTGGCGCGATGCAGAAATAAATCATCCTTTTCCCTTACAACACTTGTCAGCAGTGGCGGGCCTTGTCTTGTGTATGTGGGCTCCGAATCACTCAAGCTGACCTTATTAAGGATTTAACACGGCCTTAATCCTACCATCTGCTATCTGTCTGCCAAATAAGCAAACTTGAAGGGTTTAGATAGAAGGTTAGAAATTTCCCACATTTTCAAAGGTGAAGCAAATAACAATCAATGGAAAATGAATATTTCCATTATAATATTTCTGAATCACGGTGATTCTGATCTTTGTTGAGAATGTTACAAACAGGCAATTGACATTTCAGCCAGCCAATTCGATTAAATGCACTGAAGTAATCTGGTTTGCAATTTGTCATTCTCTATTTGGCACTGCTGCTACATAGACTGTGTGGAATCCCTTGAAGGCATTTTCCTTTCAGCATTGTTATTGTTGCTCCTTCTAAATAGCTAATCAGCAAAGAGGCTAGCCAGTCCTGAACAGCCATGCGGCTAATAAAACAGCGTTTGCATTGTACTCCATTAAAAAGAGGTAGTTCAATTTTCATTGGATGTCAGAAAAGGAACTTGGAAAAGTAGGAAGATACAGCATTCTTTGTTTTATCTTATTTCTGTTTTCATAAATGTATCAACAGCTTTTTAAAATGTTGGTACTGGTAGCATATATTGTAACACAATTTAGATTAGTTTTGATGCATAATTGTAAGTAACTGCTGTGTACTTTTTAAAAAGTCAAATCTAATTCCATAGTTGCACATTAAAGTGATATATTTCCAGCATACGTTTCTCGACGTAACAATTTGCATTGATGCATTTTGAGCATTTGGACAGAAGGGGAGCAGGACAAGTTGGTAAAGCTGTTAAAAAAATGTGGTATTTTGGCGTTATTTGTAGAAACATAGAAAATGAAAGCAAGGAACTTATGTTTAATTTCTATTGATCACTGGTTAGTCCTCAGTTCAGTTGAGTGTTTAGTTCTGGGCAACACATTTTAGGAATAATATCGAAGACTTGGAAAGGGCAGAGAACAGATCAATCAGAATTATACCAGGGATGAAGGACTTTAGTTACGTGAAAAAAATTAGAGAAGCTGGGATTGTTTTCCTTTGAGCAGAGAAGGTTAAAAGGGGATTTAATAAAAGTTTTCAAAATTTTGTCAGGAAGGGTAGTGGAAGCAGATACAATAAACACTTTCAAAAGGGAATTGATAAATACTTGAAAAGGAAAATCTTCAGGGCTATGGAAAATAGCTCGAAAATGGGACAATTAAAGGCAACACAAATATAATGGGCATGATTTTACCACCTTGCCACACCTGGTGAACAGCTTGACAAGCCGGGAAACTAGCATGTGATGCTGAAAATCCAATTGGCGCCTGGCACCAAATGGTTTGCTAAGTTCCTGGCCCTCTCCACTGCTGCAAACCAGTCGCATTTAAATATGCATAGCCCATTCGGAACCAATGCACAGAATCTTCCGGCTTTTGGGCATGGCGCCAGAATGGTGAGAATCAGTACAGGTCTCCACTAGCGCAGACCTGGCACGATGGTCATATTGGAGACCATTGAAGCCCCCCGGGTGGTTGGGGGCACAGCCGGGCAGTGCCCGTCGGACAGTGATCACCAGGCGGTGCCCACCAGACATTCTGTCAGTGCCTACCATGCACCCTGGCAGTGACCATCAGGCATGCGGGCGGCCCCAGTTGGGGACTGTCAGTGTGCCAGTAGGGCACCACCATTGTGGCAAGAGCAGTGCTGGGGCATGATTGGGAGCCATGACTGTGGGGGGGCTATGCGAAAGGGATTGTGCAGGGGTGGATCGTGGAGGGGGTCATGGCGGGGGCACATGTTGAGGGTCATGATGAGAGGCCCTGATGCCCTGACCCGGGCACCACGTTTCAACAGGGCTAACATGCCGCTGATGGAGAGGAGAGTTCCTGATGTCTGTGGGGATGGGGAGGGCGAAGCGGTGCCCGAGCTCTCTGCAGCTGGGCTCACCGGCGTGTTTAGGACCCACCACCCACAGTGCCGGTGCAAAACTCCCATCTCGCCAAAAAATTGACGAGTGTCGAAAGATTGCAATGTGGAGCACACCTGAGAGACCAGCACGGTTCATCCATTTTTCTCACTGTTATGACATTTAGAAATCCTTTGGAAAAATTGCACCTGATAGCAGTGGTTCTCCTTCTGTTCTGTATCATTTTACAAACATAAAGGATAATAGTCTGGAGTCAGTAAAAGCCTTTCAGTCCATCAAGCCTATTTTATCCAGAGTTTGCTATGGATTTCCTTCACTACTTGTCAACTCCTAATTTTACAGAATACTAATTTTATGTAAATACAGTAAAATCAAAAACGTTTCCTTGGTGAATAAGTTTATAACTCTGTTACAGATAGTGCACACCTCATCTTCAAAAACAAATTCAAGTTGTGTTCCTAATATCTCGATAATCTTCAGTCCTGTTTCTCAACAGAAAGGTCCAGCCTCATTGAAAGTTTTCAATTGACCTCAAATCAATTATCATCTCCAAGAGTCTATTCTTCATGTTTATCACCTTGTGGTGATTTGTTTCCAGTGTCTAAGCTTGCCTCACCCTCAGATATTCTGTTTTATTTAGTCTAATAGTTCTAGTCAAATTATCTGAACTAAATAGCATGCTTGCGCAACTTTATGAATGCTTTTTATTATGTTAAAGATCGGTATCAAATCGAGTCAGTCACCTTTTCTTCAGCATAAATTAATTTAGCCATTTCAGGCTTTCCTTCAATTCTGGAAACATCCTGATTATTTTTCTCTGAATCTTTTCAAATGTGCCAGTATTCCATTTGAGATAGAGTCATAAAATCAAAGAATCTTAGAATAATACAGCACAGAAGTATGTGATATGGCCCATCGGGTCTGCCACCAACTCTTTTGAACAGAAATCCACTTAGTCCCATACCCGAGTTCTTTCCCCATCTCTCCGCAATATTTTTCACCTTCAAGTATTTATCCAGATAGGGCAACAAAACAGGGCACCATACTCTACATCTGGCTTCACCATTTCTCTGCACCATGTCAGTAGAATTTGTGTGACTTGTCTGCCTAAGTGCATCTGACAATCCAGTTTATCCTGTTTTATGCTTCACACTGGCAATATTCTTTAAGGGTTTATTCAATTATCACTCCAATTCGACGCAGGTTATTTTTAATGTCACTTAACTATTTCTATCTGAGTTACCCTACATTGATCCATATGAAATCCATCTATCTATTCCAAGTCATCTTCATGGTTGGTTAAGTTTCTGTGAATTGTCTTCTTTCTTCTCAATACAACAACATAACTTGTATCACCAGCAAATTTAATAAGATTAGAGACACACTGTACTGTACCATTCATAAATATTGCCTAAAATGAGCCCTGGTTGTATTTTCACTTACCCCCACCTTTTGTCTTCTGTTGTAAAGCTGATTCTCAATCCATCTAGAAGCCTCAAGTTTCTTTATCAGATTCCTTGTGAAAATCCAAATCATTTACATCTGCTTGATTGCCCTTGTCCAGAAGTAACTTCCATCAATAATTCCAATAGGTTTCTAAGATGTTTCCCACTGTTATTAAAGGCAAAGATCTGCTCCCAAAAATACCTCTGGTTTTAAGAATAGGACTTATCCACTAACATTGTACCTTTCAGAACATACCAAAGGGCTGGTGGAAGAGGGAATCACGGTAGGGTGGACTCAGCAACTCAAAAGTGGAATTATGAGGGATGATGAGAAGAGGACATTGAAGAATTGGAGGCTGCAGTTTAAACTGCGTGAGAAGTGAGGGAATTGGTCTTGGGTCACTTTGTGCACACTTCTGCAAGGGAGCCACTAAAGAGTTCATCTAGAAGGGATTAATTTGGATGAGGACTTTCACCTATGGAGGGACTCTTTCAGGGCAGGCTGACAGGAAAAAGTCACAGAGGGCAGTAAGCATGGGAAAAGTGCACACTGGTGGAAGTTCCTTGAGTAAGGAGCAGAGGAGAAGGAAGGGGATGAAGGTAGCTGGCAAGGGGCAGCAATAGCCAGCTGTCCAGCAAATTGTGCAGCATGGTAATGCAGAAGGGCCAGAAGAATGCAGAGAGCACCCTGTACAGCTCCCCCAAGGAAAAGAGTTTACCCTAAAGGAAAGGTATAACTCAAATTACCTTCAGCTGACTTAGCACCAATGTCTTAGGCAGCTGCACTTTAGTCCCATCTTTGACAAAGCTTTGACAAAGGGCTATCCGGACTTGAAATGTCAGCTCCTTTCTTTCCTTACAGATGCTGCCAGACCAGATGAGATTTTCCAGCATTTTCTCTTTTGGTTTCAGATTCCAGCATCCACAGTAAGTTGCTTTTATTAGATAGTCCCATCTCTTTGCAGCATGCTTGAAAGGGAAATAAGCTCAAATTGTATGGCTGGCCATTCAATGCTTATGACATTGAGGGTCACAGTTACATTGAGTTGATTTGATTTGATTTATTATTGTCATATGTATTAGAACTCAGTGAAAAGTATTGTTTCTTCCACCCTATACCACCAAGCATACCATACATAGAGAAGGAAAGGAGAAGGTGCAGAATGTAGTGTTATAGTCATAGCTAGGGTGTCGCGAAAGATCAACTTTGGTCCATTCAAAAGTCTGATGGCAGCTGTTCTTGAGTCGGTTGGTACGTATCCTCAGACTTTTGTATCTTTTTCCGATAGAAGAAGGTGGAAGAGAGTAAGTCCGGGGTGCGTGGGGTCCTTGATTATGCTGGCTGCTTTTTCTGAGGCAGTGGGAAGTGTAGAGAGAGTCAATGGATGGGAGGCTGGTGTGAGTGGTGGACTGGGCTTTGATCACGGCCCTTTGTAGTTTGTTGTGGCTTTGGTCAGAGCAGGAGCCATACCAAGCTGTGATACAACCAGAAAGAATGCTTTTTATGGTGCATCTGTAAATGTTGATGAGAGTCGTAGCCGACATACCAAATTTCCTTAGCCTCCTCAAAATGTAGAGACGTTGGTGGGCTTTCTTAACTATAGTGTCGGCATGGGGGGACCAGGACAGATCATTTCAAAGATCAGCTGAAGATGTCTGCAGCATATCACAACCAGCAGCTCATCATCCTGCTGCAATGTTCAGGAGGTGGACAACTTGATCAATTTCACCACTGATGAGGACAGGCAGGCTGAGAGAGCAAGAGGCTTTGGGGGATTTCCCCTTAAGTGAATGGGGCAATTGATTGCATGCATGATCCATCAAGGCACCCAGAGGACAGCCAAGGGAGTTTGTAAACTGAAAGGGACATCATTCACTTAATATGAATATCATGTGTGACCACCATCAGAGGATTCTGCAGCTACATGTATTTTATGCCTTGGTAGTTTATATCCTCAGACAATCTCAGATGCCAGAGCTCTTTTTGCCCCCTGTGTATCTGGATGGTTGGCTATTTGAAGACAAAGATTATCCGTTAAAGAGGTGGCTCATGACACCAATCAGGCATCCACATTCTGCGGCAGAGGAATGGATACAGTTCGAGCCATGCTTCCACCAGGGTGACCACTGAGAGGACTGCACAACTTTGGGTTACCACACCAGATGAGGCCATGATGTGGAGATCCCGGCGTTGGACTGGGGTGGCACAGTATGATGCCTCACAACGCCAGATTAAAGTCCAACAGGTTTATTTGGAATCACGAGCTTTCGGAGCACTGCTCCTTCATCAGGTGCACACCATATGACGGTCAAAGAGAGTGGGTGTTAGGGAGAAACGGAAGTCCCTGATGATGAGGCAATTCACTTCAAAATCTGGAGGTCTGTTGCCAACAACAGTAATGAAACACCATCTATTATCTATCAACAATAATTGGTAAGACAATGATGACATCTCAAAGGCCTGCATCAACATGTCACTCTCACAGGGAGTCTCTGAGGTCCATTGGAAATGGCCCTGAGTTTATTGCCCTGATCACTATCATATAGACATGAAACTCTCCCACAAAGATGACACAATCATGAGAAGTGATAATCACTCATTGAAGTGGATCACAACAACATAACATTCAGCCTAACATTATGTAGGAGCATCCATGATGACCCATGTGTGTCTGCAGTGATTTCTAAACTTGTTTTCATGGCTGTTGCAATCTGGTTCTCTGCCTTCATTGCCAGTCGTACTGGAGGGTGCTGCTGATCTTGATGCCCCATTGCTCTGGGTAGCCTTGGCAGATATCCACTGGCTCCTTGAGGCTGTGAAGTCCCTGGCATTTTTAGAGAGACCTACACAATGGCAGGAACCTCTTCTATTATCAGGGTACACTGAGGTACTCTCCTATTGTCTCCCCTCGTTTATCTGAAAGGGACGATGATCTAATGATCCAGGCACCTCAACCCTTCTCTCATTAGCACTGTCTGATTGAGTTCAGTGTCAATGTGTGGATTGAGGTCTGCACATATACCCAACCAATCTCTCAATGGAGGAAGTCATGCATTCAGAGAGAGAGAGTGATTGCAACACTCATGGTGTGGGTGGATTCTTCCAATTGTCCTTGCCAGGGCTCATAGTGTTTGGAAGCTCTGGCTTGGAAAGGAACTTGCAGGTGGTGGTCTTCTCAAGTATCTGCTGCCCTTATCCTTCTTGAAGGTAGAGGTCACGGTACCATTGAAACAGCTTTGCTGAGTTGCTGCAGTACAACTTGTATTTGGTACACACTGCTGCCATTGGTGGATGAGGGGCGATCAAGTGGGCCTCTTTATCCTGGATGGTGCTGAGTTTTTTGAGTGTTGTTGGAGCCACATTCATCCAGGCAAGTGGAGAGCCTTCCATTACACCCCTGATTGTGCGTTGTTCATGGTGGACAGACTTTGGGGAGTCAAGAGATAAGTCACTCTCTGCAGAATTCCAGTTTTTGACCTGTTCTTGTAGCCACAGGATTTGTATGGCTGGACCAGTTCAACTTCTGGTCAATGGTAACCCCCTGGATGTTGATAATGCAAGATTCAGTGATAGTAATGCCATTGATTGTCAAGAGGAATTGGTTAGATTCTCTCTTGTTGGAAATAGCCATTGGCTGGCATTTGTGTAGTGTGAATGTTACATGCCATTAATCAGCCCAAGCCTGAATGCTGTCCAGGTTTACTGCATTTGGACATGGATTGCTTCAGTACCTGAGGAATTGTGAATGGTGCTGAACTTCGTGCAAGCATCAGTGAACATCCCACTGCTAACCTGATGATGGAGCATTGATAAAGCAGATGACGGTGGTTGGCTTAGGACATTACCTCAAGGAATCCTGGCAGTATATTGAGATTACTGACCTCCAACCATCACAACCATCTTCCTGTGTGTTGGGTGTGATTGCAACCGGTGTAGATAGTTCCCCTGATTCCCATTGACTTCAGTTTTACTAGGGGTCCTTAATGCCAGACTTGGTCAAATGCTGCCTTCGTGTCCAGTGCAGTCACTCTTACCTCCAGAGTTCAGCTCTTTGTCCATATTTAGACCAAGATTGCAATAAAGTCAGGGCCTCAGTGGCCCTAGCCGAACCCAAAGTGAGCATCAGTGAGCATATTATTGCTGAGTAAATGTAGCTTGATATCACTTTCCATCACTTTACTGATGATGGCGAGAAGACTGATGGGGCAGTAATTAGCCGGGTTGGATTTTCCTGCTTTTTGTGCAGGACATACCCGGGCAATTTTCCACAGTGACAAGTAAATGCCAGTAATGTGGCTGTACTGAAACAGCTTGGCTAGGCAACTTCTGGAGCACAAATCTTCAGTACAAATGCTGGAATATTGTCAGAGCCCAAAGCCTTTGCCTTCTCCAGTGCCTTCAGCTGTTTCCTCATACCATGTGGACAAAAGAGCTGAACCATGGAAGTGAGGTGAGAGTGACTGCCCTTGACATCAAGGCAGTATTTGACCGAATGTGGCATCAGGGATCCCGAGCAAAACTGGAGTCAATGGGAATCAGGTGAAACCCTCTACGGGTTGGAGACATACCTAGCACAAAAGAAGATGGTTGAGGTGGTTGGAGGACAATCATCTCAGTTCCAGGACATCACTGCAGGTGTTCCTCAGGGTAGTGCCCTAGGCCCAACCATCTTCAGCTGTTTTCTTCCATCATAAGATCAGAAATGGGAATGTTCATTGATGACCGCACAATGTTAAGCACCATTTGCAACACCTCAGATACTGAAGAAGTCCATGTCCACATGCAGCAAGACCTGGACATGGATTGACAAGTAGCGTTTGTGCCACACATTTACCAGGCAATGACCATCTCCAACAAAAGAGAATCCAAACATCGCTCCTTGACATTCAATAGTGTTACCATACTGGACCCTGCCACTATCAACATCCTGGGGGTTACCGTTGACTAGAAATTGAAATAGACATGTTATATAATTACTGTGGCCAGAAGAATAGGTCAGAGGCTAGGAATTCTGCAGTATGTATCTCACCTCATAACTCCCCAAAGCCTGTTCAGCATCTACAAGGCATAAGTCAGGAATGTGATGGAACACATCTTCACAGTCTGGAAAAGTGCAGCTCCAACAACACTCAAGAAGTTTGACACCATCCAGGACAAAACAGCCTGTTTGATTGGCAACCCATCTCCAACCTCCTCCACCAATGACATAGAGTGGAGCAGCATGTCCCATCTACAAGATGCACTGTAGCAACTCACTCAATCTCCTAAGACAGCACCTTCCAAACCCATGACAACTACCTTGGAAAAGGACGAGGGCAGCAGGCACATCGGAACTTCACCACCTGGAATTTCCCCTCCAAGCCTTTCACCATCCTAACTTGGAAATATATTGCCATTCCTTCAGTGTAGCTGGGTCAACATTCTGAACTCTCACCCAAACAGCTTTGTGGGTGGATTTACAATACATGGATTACAGTCATTCAAGAGAGCAGCATACCACCACCTTCTCAAGTGCAATTCAGGATGGGTGATAAATGCTGGCCAAGCCAATGATGCTCAAATCCCATGAATGAATTTTTAAAAATTGGCTGGATTGTATTTGTCCTGCTTTTAGTGGAAAGGGCAACTATTGGTAGATGGGCAACTATTGGTAGATCCCAGTATTGTAGTCCCTCTGATGCTCACAATCCCCAGTACTAATTCTGGCCTCTCCTTGCCCAACTGAACTGCCCTTTCTTGAATGACCAGATCGAGGATGAATTCCTCCATCTTCGTCAGGACAGTCATGTTTGCCACTCTCCCCTTCCCGAGTCCTCTCAGGCACTTTGTGGGCACTCTTCTCCATTGAAGAGAATAAAATATTGATGATTTTCATATTTGGAGGGATCAACACCCCTGGGTGGTTCTCAAAGCACTTGTTCTTCTGTACTGTACATTGCATTGCACTCCTCATGCTATGTAACGTTCCCCATCCCAATGTCCCAGCCCCCAAGGACTTGGCAGGTAATGGGGCTCCTTAACCTGTCATTGTTGGTGAGCACACATGCACTTAACTGGCTAACTACTCCCACACACAACACGTTTCCCCTTCCACAGATCTATGCCGACATCAAGAATGTTGATCCTTATTCACTCTTGGTGCATGGAAAAGGTTGCTCAGTCTTTGGCAGAAGGATAGCCAAGTTGTATAGACAGCCCCACAGTTACTGACCTCCTCTATGAACTCCACACAGGCTTGTTTAGTCAGGGGATATTACCTGTCCTGTGGGAGTGGAACAACAGCAATCATTGGCCAAATAACCTGTCAATCGGGATGGTCTACATACCTGATTGGCTCCTTTGGGCATTGACCATCCTGAATGACAGGCTACTCTGCCATTGAGTGCCAGGCCCCAGTCATTTGGTGCATGCCGAACCAAAAACTCATTTTCCGATAATTTTGGCATGCAAACTCTTCTGCTTTTGCCATTATCGGACTTTTCCTGTGAATCCCCTGAAGTTTACGTGAACCCATTGGAGATTTGGGGACCACTGGATTAGATTGAACCAGTGCACCCATCTGGCAGCCACATTGTGAACCCACTTGGCTTCCTTCCCATTTCCCAACACAAGATTTTCTTACAATCAATAAACTATTTCTGTCACCCATTGCTCACCTTTAAATCCTATCATTCATTACAAGTGGGAACGCCACTTGCCAGGCAGCAGGCACAAAGGTACAATATAAGAAATATTGCAAATAAATATTTTTTTATGTGAATGAAAAATTGAACTGAAAATAACAATCTAACATTGTGCTAAATACTCAGTAGCATCCTCTTGTGCAACTTCAAATCTCTACTCTTCCTTTTTCTGCTACTCCTACGTAGTGCATCCTCTGTGGTTTCAGAAGAAGTAGAGGCAGATTGCTAATATCCCTGCCGTAACTAAGATTCTCTTAGCTGCAGTCCTTTAGACCGTGAGAGTCCCATAAGAGAATGCCGCATCAGGAGCTGAGCTGGGGCAGAGTTGGTCAGTAGGATAGGAGGCAACATGTTGGGCACTGACTGGCGGAATGGGAGGGGAGGCAATGGTGGAGATGTTCAGCACTTTCAGGAGAATTCCCACTTCCATTTCTCCCTTTTCCTTTCCATGGTCCATTTGCACTTCCCTGCAATCCGTTGGAAAGTAACTTGCTGTGCATCAGTGGGATGCTGAAGGGGCAAGGCTAGGTTGTCAGCATTCAGACTAAACAGGTCACTGGTGAGGGCTGGCATGCATTTGTTTCATTGTTTGTTTGATGCTCCATGCTGGTGGTCTCTCTTTCCATTGGTAAAAATATCAAGAAAGCCTGCAGCATCATGCTTGAGGCTGTCTCCTTCAATCTCTCTCCAAGCATGTACAATACAGCTAGAAATACTGCCAGTGCCTTGCACAGCTTTTGCTGCTGCTCCACTCTTATCCTCTTTGTTAGCAGTCAACCGCACGCAGCTGAGCAGAAGTTGGAGTGTCCTGTGTTCCCACAGGGACATTCCACCATCTGTTCTTCCTCATTTGTGAAGTGTGAGACACCCTGTGAAAACCCTACTATCTTTCTTGCAGCTCCCACTGAGGTGTGTGTAACTGAGCTTGTACACATGAGTTCTGTGAAGGGGCATCCTCAGAGGTAGTGATGTCTTCGGAGGAGTCTTACTGCACCAACTCTTGAGGGATGACCGATGATTCTGTGGATGGTGAAGGACATGAATGAGAGTTATCAAAGTACCAAGGCATTAAGACAACATTGTGCACATCTTCATGTTTCACTGGCTAAACCAAGCCTACATGAGTGAAGTGTGTGCACCATGTAATTGTGTGATATTTAATTAATCAAATTAATTAAATTTAAGTCAGATAGGTTGAAGGCCCTCAATACACAGAGAGAGGCAGGTGTACCTGCAAGGTCGGTTGGTACGATGAATGATGTGCAGGAGTATATTTGGAAAGATAGAGTGAGCTGTGTTGGTGTGAAGCACACATCAGGATGTACTTCAATGTGCCATTGTACTCACCTTTCCGAATCTGATAGGGTCAATAAACCTCTCTCAACAGTGCTTCAAAGAGTGTGGCCCCATGCTCCTGCTGCTAATCTCCTCAGCAACATCCAGCCATATCTTAAATAAAAACAGAACATTCTGGAATAACTCAGCTAGTCCGGCAGCATCTATGGAGAGAGAAATAGAATTAACGTCTCAAGTGCTGATTTTTTGGGGCGAAAGGGATCAAGGGATATGGGAGGAAGGGGGAAATCAGGATATTGAATTCGATGATCAGCCACGATTAAAATGAATGGCTTAGCAGGTTCGAAGGGCCGAATGACCTACTCCTGCTTCTAGTTTCTATGTAAGTCTGTATGACTCTTCTTTGGAGTTAAAGAGAGGGAGACATGTGATTGATTTTATACTGTTTATGAGGGAGTGGAACAGCTGAAGTAATATATCAGGGACAGGTGGGAACAAGGAGAGATTTTTTTTATTCATTCGTGGGACAAAGGGAGTATTAATGGTAGTCTTAAAAACTAAAAGTGCTGATAGTTGCATAAAGGTAAGATCGCAGAATTTGTTAATAGCAGAACAAGGGTCAGCACTCTGTGAAAGCAAAACTTAAGAACAAGTGATAGATGGTCTTGTGGGAGGGGGTGTGGCAGGCATTAGTACAAAAAAAATGGTTTTTAAAAGGGGGTCAAGATGAAGGAGAAAGTTCATAGTCTGCCATACTTTCTTATTCTCTGAAGCAGGTTTCCGCCTCCCATCAGCAGGGAAGAATCTCCCTGCAGATTCATATAGACCACGTCATCAGCTCTAGGGAGGCATCAGTGAAGTGATGTGCAGCTTTGCCATGTTGGGAATTCATTACAGCAGTTTCATCCTTTGTTCAAGCACTTGGACAACCCTTCAACCATTATTTCCTCAATGTCCCTTTAAATGGATCAGCTCCAATAGTTTCTTCATCATCATTTCTGTGTATGATAATTGGTCCGGAAAACCAAATGACAAATACAAAAGCAGTAGTTGGATTGAAAAGCCATTGACAAGTGTATAACAGAATCCATATATGGTATTGGGCTCTCCTTTTCCCAGCTTGTCACCAAGATAAAACTCAACTTCAATGAACAGGTGGTAAATGTATGGAATAGGCTCTTTAGAGTGTTGGTAGAAGAATATACTGTTGATTCATTGATCTGAAAATTGTATATGTATCTTTCTAATATTTTTTTGAGATACGGTACAGTGTATGAGTAAATTGTGACAAGACATAGGATAACTGTAGCATGCTTGGGAGGAAAAGGCAAGCTTGCCAAATTACTTATGGCTTCCAAACATTTCCACCATTGGTGTTTACTCCAGCTTATGCTTGGGTCTGTTGTAAATTAATTGATAGCTATCAATTGCCATAATTAAAAAATATATATATTTCCTAGGATGTGGGCAATGCTGGCAAGGCTAGCATTTGTCCTCCATCCTGCATAGCCTTTGAGAAGGTCATGGTGGTGTGACTGCCGCAGAATGGAGGAATCATGAATGTCAACAATTTTTGCCTCATTGAACTCACATTCTCCACTTTCTATGAGCGTCAGCTCATCAAATCTCTGCTGCCCATATCCTATGCTGTAAATATGTCCTTTCTCTCTATCACTTCTATCCTTGTTGAACCCAATTTGCTCTGAGTAGTCCCATGCCTCAAATTTTTGCCCTTGCACATGTTTTATATTATATTATATATTATAAAACATCCCTCCATATCTTATCCCTCTAACACCTTGCAACCCCCTGTAGTCTACAATCCTAAACTCTCCAATGATTTTCAAGATGTCTCCATCATCTTGTAATGCCCAGCCCACTTTTGTTCCAATATTGTTGGCCACACCATCAGCAGTCTCTGTCCCAGTGTTGGGAATGTCCTCCCTAAGTTCCTTCACTTTCCTCTCATTTAAAACTCTTTTTAAAAACCACTTTAAGGCTCTTTGATCAAACTTTGAACAAGTGATCCTCCAAATTTCTCCTCCTATGACATGCTGTATTTTTTTTGGATTATGTCTTTGTAAAATGCCTTTTCCGTCAACAGGCATAAAGGAGTTGGAGGGAGTCTTGAGGAATGGGTTCCTCAGAACTACCCATTAGCCAAAACCTGCACTTCCATCAAATAAGGCAACTATTTACACACAGCATTTTTCTCATTTAACTCTTCACATAAGCAGTTGCAGTGACTAAAAGGGACAAAAAAATCGAAACTGGAAACTGGACAAGAATTTCCTGCATGCACAAGACTTTTAATGCAAAAAAAGTTGTTATAAAAAAGCATCCTTTTCACTGACTGAAGCAACTTCTTAACTGTTTCTGCGTACTGTCAACGATCAGTATTTACTCGTCCATTGCCAGCAGGGAGATTTTACCTTCTCCACATCCATAGGAGTGCAGGTCAAAGTAGGAGGATGGGTTTTGGGGGTTGCCAGGCGAGAGACTCATTCAGTCAGCTCGCCATCCCTGAGGGCTGAGCGCATGCGCTCTCCCAGCTTGCCAGGAGCCCGCAGTTTGCGGAGAGAGAAAGAGGGAGAGCTTCTGCACACTTCCCACGGACCCTTCAACAGGGGACCGCGGCACCAGGCTGGAAAACCACTGCAAGTGAGTTTAAAGGACGCGGCGGGACGAGTTGAAATCCAGATGGTTTCAAACCAGTGTTGTCTTGCGGTTTGCGAGTATGTAGCGGGATAAAATCTATATCAGGAATAACGGGGGCGGCTGACAAAATAAAACGATACATGGGAAGGATTTATTGCCAACAGACAGATTGCGCAAGGTTGGAGGTATTGCAAATAAAAGAAAAGAAGGGTTTCTGCACCTGTTAAAGGTAAAGTAGTTCCAGGGATGAAGCTCACTCTCTGTGCCGCCCTCGGAACGTGTGTGTTCTTTATCTTGTTGAGTGTGAGTGGCCTCGCTTTACAGTGTCTCAAGGTGCTGGATAGAGATCACCACCTTTCTGAGTGCATGATTCAAATCGAAATCTGGGAGAAGGGGGTGGGGGGGTGGGCGGGGAGAGGACATCCACATCTATTCCCCCTTCTCTGAAATCTGAACCTTTTCTGAAGAGCCCTTTCGTACAGAAATTAGTTTTGTCCTTTGATGTGAAATAGTGCAAATTCCGATGAGAACATTTCAATGTTAACTGCGGGTGACAGCTGATGTTCAAGGGCAATTGCTGTAAATAGTCGTGCTCAAGATTGTACTCCTCTTTTGATTGAAATACCGAACCGATTCAGTGTCAGCTTCGTCAAACTTGGTGTGAAACTGGTATTTAAAGAGAATGCAATCCTGTTTCTAACTTGTCTTTGGAAAGTGTAGCTGGAGAAGTACATTGCATTGCCTTCGTACTACCAGAATATTTGTTTGTATAGACCTATAATAAGAAGTCTCACAACACCAGGTTAAAGGCCAACAAGTTTATTTGGAATCACGAACTTTCGGAGCACTGATCCTTCATCAGGTAGACTCACCTGATGAAGGGGCAGTGCTCCGAAAGCTCGTGATTCCAAATAAACCTGCTGGACTTTAACTTGGTGTTGTGAAACTTCTTACTGTGCCCACCCCAGTCCAACGCCGGCATCTCCACATCAGGCTTATAATAAAATAGCAACAATGTGTATAGTTGTCTTATTATACAATCAGTTAAATCTATTATTTTGTTCAGGCTTTATACTTTTATAATTGCTATGGTACCTTTTAAAAAACGTTTGGATAACCGTTGAGAAAAATAAATTCAGGTGAGTTATTTCTGTGCGGAAAGTTCACTTTATTTGGGGCTGTGCACTAACTCCGAAAAAGATAATTGTTCATTGCACAGAATTGAGCTGGGGTGGGAATTGGAATTACTCTGACATGTTTGTCATAGAAAATTACAACTCTGAGCATGAGGTTTACCAAATAGCAGGAAAATTAAACTAACTATATTGTAAATAGTTAGTATTTATATTGTAAAGTATAACACAGGACTAGGAAACCTACATAAAGAAACTATAAGGAAATCATCAAAAAAAACCACTGCAGGACTGTAATCTAGAATCCCCCTTCAGGAACTTCGGTCATTGCATTGACAGGTAACTTATGATGAAAAGTACTGGAAATAGACGATTAATGTTCACATTATAATGGCAAAGTGGAAATAATTTTATTATGTTGGTTGTATAAAAATTGGGAGAATTAGGCTGTGGGGATTTTCTTAACTTGGCGCTGAATAAACTTCCTTTAAGACTTGAAACATTGAATTGGATAATTGCATTTTTGGTTCTGAATACTTGTTGTAAAGGTGAACCGTTATTCTTAACAATTCAGATGTTCATATAATCTGTTGCCAGGCTAAGTTTTATAGGACACAAAGATTGGAAGAAATCTTGGGGAGTAGTATACTGCATTGAAATAATAGATTGAGTAAGTTTTAAATCCTTTCCCAGTTACCTTCAGTGCTGAAGTACAAAGAATGTTGAGAGTTGCTGAGCTTGTGATGGGGAGGGAGGTAATGGAGTGGGGGGTAGCTGGTTGTCTGGATGGGTGAACTCGCAAGGCAACCTGAAAAAGTTCCATGTGAAAACCTAATATTATGTTGACATATTCAGGTTAAGGTGATGGTCATGATCATTTGAGCTTGTCTCTTCCAGTGGCTGAAGCCATCCTAATGCTTTGCCAATGGAATTCAGTTCATTCCATGTTTTGACCAAGGCACATTGTCCTGGCAGCACCTAAGCAGCAGTGAGTAAATTATTGGTGAGTGTCACATGTGAGCACTGTTACTTTCTCCCTCAATCCATTTAGTGACGATTGGGCTGATAGGGCAGTAACTGACCAGGTTGGATTTGTTGTCCTTTTTCTGGACAGGACATACCTGATCAATTTTCCATATTATCTGGTATATGTTAGTAGTGTAGTTGTACTGGGACAGTTTGGCTCATGCTGAAGCACAGGTCTTCAGCACTATATTTTCTACATTTCCTTCGATGCGTCCTCTGAATGCAGTTTTTTCTAAAATTCACGTGGTGTGAATTGAATTTGATGACTACTGGCACCTGTGATTGTGACAACCTTGAAAGGAGGCTGAGAAGAATGATTTGCTGGCGACTTATGGATGAAGATGATGGTGAATATTTCTTTTGCATACACATGAGGGTGGAAATATCTGTGGAACCTCCTGTTCCTATTAGTTGCTCAAGTTTCCACCACTATTCAATACTGGCTATGGCAGGGCTACTGTGATTGCTTAGTTGTGTGATTGTTTAGCTCTGTCAATAGTGTCTACAGTTCATTTAGGGAGCCTGAGATGCTGGGGTAAAATGCACTTTTACATGCCTGTGATGGCCTGGCGCTATGGATAGTGATGTTAGAGGCTCCAACGTTCTTCCCATTGCATGGCTGACCAGGAATCTGTCCTGCTCTCACTGCCTGCCATTGGTGTTTGTTGGGAGGATATTTGCAAGTAGATACTCAACCTGTTTGGCTGGGTTATGAGCGTATCTTCTTTGGCCATCAAGTTCTGGGATACTACTTGAACTGAGAGCTTCTGGCTCAGAGACAGGGACATTGCACACTGTTCCACAAGGCCTCTAGCTATGTCTATAGCATGCTGCTTTTGCTGTTTAGCATGCATATCCACCTCTGTAGCTTCCCCAGATTTGTACCTCATTTTTAGGGATGTCTGATGCTGCTTCCGACATACTATATTCCTCTTTAATCAATATATGTGAATGTGATAAACTATATTCATTAATGTTATACAATTTTAGAGTGCCAGTGCCAGAGAAATATTAATAATGCCTGTAGGGCTAACCTTTCTTGTAATTCAATTATTGCATTACTAATTATTTCATAAGGAATTAAATAGCAGTTCCAATGAATTAAAATAATCAATACATCAAGCAGGAGATTACTGGGATGATATATTGTGCAGTTCATTCGCTAATTCAGATCCTGGAAAATATGGCATGGTAGAACAGTGGTTAGCACCAGAGACCTGGGTTCGATTCCTTGCTTGGGTCACTGTGTGGAATTTGCACGTTCTCCCCATGTCTGCGTGGGTTTCCTCCGGGTGCACCGGTTTCCTCCCACACTCAAAAGACGTGCACTTTAGGTGGATTGGCCATGCTAAATTGACCTTCAGGCCGGAATTTTACCAGCACGTCTGCCCCAATTCCGGGGGCGGGCGAGGCTCAGAGAACGGCATTCTCCGTTGGCCTCGGGCAGGATCGTATGAACCTCGGGGAATGTGCCGATAAAATTCCGCCCTTAGTATCAAGGGGATTAGCAGTGTAAATACATAGGATTGTGGGGATAGGGCCTGGGTGTGATTGTTGTCGGTGAATTGGCCAATTGGCCTCTTTCTGCTCTGTAGGGATTCTATGATTCTATGATGTTGCTCATATTGTATTAAAATAAACATTGTGATTTTTCCCAGCTTAGCTTATTGTGGAAGCTAGACCTTTGATTTGTATACTGGCTTTGAAATATAGGACGGGATTTTCCACCCCCTCCCCTGCCCACGGCATGTTGGGCAGTGACGGAGGCAGCCTGCCACTAGCCGGTGGCAGGATCTTCTGGTCCTGCTACTGTCAACAGGGTTTCCAATTGTTTGCACTCTCTATCACCGGGGAACCCACGGCAGGGGATCACTGTTACAGACTGGAAGATCCTGCTGGCAGGAATGGCCTGAAAATCTCGCCCATAATCTAAACAACCTAAAATTTATTCAATGTGATATTATCTTGTTGATAGTGCAAAAGTTCTAAATATAAATTTATTTAAGACATAGTACATTTTCATTATTAATCAATACATCAAGATATTTAATGGGATCTTCGTGCATTTATTCCATCCACAAAGTAAATGCGAAATGGTAATATTTGTATAAAACAAAGATAGTATTGTAAACAGCAGCATGTACCCATTGCTGTCTGAAGTGTTACTTGTTCAGACCTAAATATAGGCTTTTGAAAAGGTTAACGCAAGTTACTTTGCAACTCGTAACTATCTAATATTCATGGGACTTACAACATTGTGCGTAGGAAGGTGAGCAATGGCAGCTAATTGTTACTAGGTGGACTAGAAATACCAGGTGATTATTAATTGATGATACTATTATGAAACAACTTCTCTATTTCCAAGTGAGTAACACAAAGACTTCAAAATGACCTCTGTTTTGGCAGTGGGGCTAACCTTTCATGAGATGACTACTAAGGATCGTGTATCTCTGTATCAGTTTCCATATGCAGTTTAGTAAGGGAAGGAGAAAGGAATGCTAACTCATTGTGCTAGTGACCAGGTAGCATTAAAATGTTACTTTTACAATGGCTTTTCGTAAATGTTTGGGTTATGTGGAATTTAGTTACATAATTTCAGTTCTCGACAAAACATATGCGACACACTGGCAAATAAATAGTTGATTTGCTAAGGAACTGAGCCATATCTAAATATTTTGATGCCTTTATGTATTATATTCAGTGTTCCAAGTAGTGCAATTGGTTGAAGACCAGCAAGAGTGAAAAAGAGGTACTCGTGCTATAATGGGACACAAGGTGTTGCAGACAGAGCTCCCTGGGAGTAACTGAAGTGCTTTAAAAATTGGGTGTTAAATAGGAAAAGGGTGATGGCTCTGTGCTGTTTCCTCAAATATTTCTAGGCATGATCACATATCACACTGATCCAGTAATTCAATATGGCTCTTGCCAACTATCTGTTGGGATCTTCTTGCCAAGTATTGTCAAGTGCTTCATGCGGTAAAACCAAATTTCTATTCAGAAATATATCATGGAAATCACAGACGCATTATTTATGTGGCCAAACATCTTGATTATGTTTGTTAATGATCATCAGTATCACTATAAAGGTAACATATTTCTACAGATATCCTGGCTTAATGGAATTATTGGTTTCATGCAGGTTCTAATTTGGGCTCATGAGTAATGCAATAACATGAGTGAACTATGATTGTGTTCTGTCAGCATGCAGCTGCTATGTAACAATCAGCGCACACTAATGTGGCTGAATGGTAACTTCCTGGCACCTCCCACCATGCTTTCATTTTGAGGCAATCATCTGTGCAATGCTCACTTGATAGGAAAGGAAAAGCAGAAGGTTGGTTCCTGAGAAGCCAACGCCATCAGCCACCAGCATAGTTTATCATCCTCAAAACCAAAGGCATGCATAAAAAGTTTCAAGCCACAATTAGTATGGATATTGAAACAGAACTTTAATGTGTTGACTAATGGAGGAGGTTTTTTTACTTATGGTACAGTCCACTACAGCGTTTTAAAGATAATTTTAACTTGCTTGGTGCCTAAATAGGGATGTTTGAATATAGAGGAATAAAAACAGAATGCTGAAACTATAGCAAAGCAGAGAGCTGAAAGATTTGAGTCAGCTGCAAAGTCACAGGTATAGCAAAGAATTGTGGTGTGTGTATTGCTAATCTAGAACATCTCCCAATAAGTTCCAGAGCTGTCCCCTTTCTTAAACATGGAATTTGTGTAGTCACATATCTCTACTCTGAATCATGCCCTAGAATTTGTCGCCGAGTCCCTCAAATGTCATCTATTATTATCTTTTGTTGTGCTTCTTCTATATTGTAAGCAGTGACGCAACAATATACAGCACAGCATATTAATCCATTGCAGTGTACTTATTCCATCTATTATACATTCCGCGCATAGCTGAATAATTGTCCAGTTGTTTCACCTTTGTGCTTGCAGTTTGTGGCATGTGACATATAACCTGCTACTTGTCAATTATTTTGGTAATTAGAAGGCATAAATGTGCTGTCAGGTTGCATGGTTTCACTTGTTGGAATTGTAACATGCACTCCGCTATCCTTACATGTCAGCACTATCCAGTGCATTTGATCCTGCACACCTTTTGACACATGTACTATCACTCGTACAGGGATGCATGATTGCCTGAATGTGGCAAGATCACTCATCTGATTTGCAACGACTGTAGAGAAAACTCTGCAGTCGGCTGTTCCCTTGGTGCATCCAATTATCTGTCGAGAAGTAACACTTGGGAAAATTCGAGGTTGCCTATATCTGATTTCCAAGCATAGAGAAGTCGTGAAACTTTAAAATTAGGTTCCAACAGTGGCAGCATGAACATTTGTGTGTTGTTTCTTCTGTGCCTATGACCAAAGTGCTCCACTTGGTTAACACAGCAGTTGCTATGCACTCCAGAGTTGTGAATTATCACCCTCACTCTCTTGTTCTGGTCTATCTTGGTCCAATAGCAAGATGAGTCCAGATGATTGGAGATAGATCTAGATGGAGTGGGTGACCAGGGTGTTCTTTTATCTTTCGGACCTTAGATTGGTCTCATCTACCCAGTCCACCAAAATCAGTCTTCCATATGCTAAGGTAGACAAATCCTTAAATTACCAAGGGTAGGAGACTTGATGGCTACCCTCACCTGATTAGGCCCACCTGGGGTGTGGTCATTGTCAATGTAACAAGGAGAATCACAGGTGAGAGCCGGGTAAATGTGAGAACCAATACAGAGTGAGTCGCTCTAAAGAGTGCGGTGAGTGCCCGTGAGAGGTGTTGCCCTCCCTTATATCCTTACAGCACAGAGATAGACTTCTTGATGGACTACAGTAAAGACAAACACTAGATACATCACTGTGCAGGTCTAGATAGTGGACTGTTGTACACTTTGCTCCATATTCTGAATATGTGTTATTTGAACACCATGGGTGCGATTACCCTTTTTTAATCCAGACTTCTGATATGGTAGGAAATCCCCAACCAGACCCCATTTCCCTGAATTGGGGATCATTATTGTTGCTTGACATTCTCCCTGCAGAATTCTCACTAACAAGAGGGTGAGGTTTGGTGGACTGGCATTCTTTCATGTCCACTTATGGTTGGTGCTTGTCTTACAGGGAACAACACTGACCCACTGTAAGATTTCCTCCCATATCAGCTGCACATGGTGTTTCAGAGGAAGAGCCATCTATTCCATATATTTTCTCCTTCCTTTCCCAGATACTTTGCACAATGTTTTGAACACCTAGCACCCAGTCATCAAATGGGAACCTCTTTACTTTCTTTGCTCCACTGTGCAGGTAAATTGTCCATATATATACATACATATGCACAGTGGGAGTTGGCTGTCATAAACTACTTCAGTAATTTAAATGGCTAAATATTGCTGCCCCACTGGTTATCCAATTGTACGATTGTTACAACACATGAATATAAAACAGGAAAATTACAAGATCACAAGTATGTCCAATTCCATTGAAAAAGGTCAACGCTCATGACTCTCTGAAAGTGCATCTCACCCAGGCCCTCTTCTCTGCCCTATCCCCATAACCTTGCACATTTACTATGGCCAATCCACCTAACCTGCACATTTCTGGACTGTGGGAGGAAACTGGGGCACCAGGAGGAATCCCATGAAGACACAGGGAGAAAGTGCAAACTCCACAAAGACAGTCACCCAAGACCAGAACTGAACCCGGGTCCCTGGCACTATGAGGCAGCAGTACCAACCATTGTGCCACCATGCCGCCATAATGGCTTTCAGTCCATTGCCGTAGTCGCAATTCTCCCTCAGTGTATTCAAACAGGCGCCAGAGTGTGGCAACTAGGGGATTTTCACAGTAACTTAATTGCAGTGTTAATGTAAGCCTACTTGTGACACTAATAAATGAAAAAGAACATAATGGTATAAGGACCAGGGAAGGGAATTTTGGACACTCTTGAGGTATGCTTGTTGGTTAGGAGGAAAAATAATTGGAGCAGATGTACTGACTCTGGTGGGGTAGGAAGGAGTGGAATAGAGGTAGAGTCATTCTATGGCATCTAACATGTGTGGCATTTAACATGTGTGGCTGTGGCAGAAGTGGATATCATGGGCAAAACTTTTCACATCCACAGTGATGTTGAAGAGTATGTCTGTTGGTGGTAATGCAGAGACTGTTGATAGAGCACGTGAAGGGATTCTAGACCAAAGTGATTTGGATAAATTGAGGTGGGAGCGACAGGCACTGAGCTAGGAAAGGAGCTTGGAGAGAAAAGAAAGATTAGAGATGGACTGGTGGAGGGGCAGAAGGTGGGGTTTTGCAAAGGAAACTGGCTCTGGTAGTTTTGATGGGGGAAAGGAGAAATTGATTACATCTATGAGATGCATTGCAGCATCTCATCAAACCTTCTTCGAGAGCAGCTTCTGAACTCATGACTCGAGAACCTAAAGGACAAGGGCCACAGACATTGGGGGAACACCACCACCTGCCAGTTCTCCTCCAAGCAACACACTATCCTGATTTGGAACGATATTTCTGTTCCTTCACTGTTGCTGGGCCATAGCCCTGGAACCCCCTCCCTAACAGCACTGTGGGTGTATCTAGTCCACATGGACTGCAGTGTTTTAAGAAAACAACTCACCACCATCTTCTGAAGGGAAATGCGGGATGTGCAATAGATGCTGACTTTGCCAGTGATCCCAATGAATAAAAGAAATTGGCAAGAATTAGACTAAGAAGTTGTTGGGTTGAAGCTAGGTTGAGGGGGCAGCTGATATTTCTCTTGGAGATGATGAAAGGTGTGGTTGAATTGCAGAGAAACGGGTTGTTAAAGGCATCATGGAGACAGAAACGCACAAGGATCCAGAGGTAGTGGAGTGAAAAGCTTCAACCTTGTAGACAAAAAATCTGTGAGCTCCTCAAATTTGGTGACAGAAGTGAAAGTGGAGGGATCTCCAGAAAAGGGGAGTTTTTAAAAATTCATTTGTGGGACATGGGCATTGCTGGCTGGCATTTATTGTCCATCCCTCATTTCCCTTGTTCAAAGGGCAGTTGGGAGTCAACCACATTGCTGTGACTCTGGAGTTACATGTAGGCCAGACCAGGTAAGGACGGCAGATTTCCTTCCCGAAAGGACATTAGTGAACCAGATGGGTTTTTCCAACAATCGACAGTGGTTTCATGGTGATCAGTAGATTCTTAATTTCAGATATTTTTTTATTGAATTCAAATTCCACTATCTGCCATGGCGGGATTCAAACCCAGATTCCCAGAACATTAGCTGAGTTTCCTGGATTAAAAGTCTAGCGACAATACCACTAAGCCATCGCCTCCCCCTGGGTGAGGGGATTAGTAATGAAAAGGAGGCATTGTATAGGCCAATGGAATTATCATAGAATAAATAAGAAGACCAATATTAAAAATAATGAGAGAACCTTTTTTCCCAAGTGTCTTACAAAATTATTTGGAGAAAATTCTCTATGAATCTAAAAATATCTACTTAAACAATTTGTGCATTGTCACTGATCCTAGTTTAAACTTGTATTCTTTCTCTCATTTCTCTTTATAGGAATGCCTGCTGTTTTCTTGGTGGCTGAACTTGTTTTGGTTCTTTGTGTCACTCTCACTTTCGGAAATACAGAAGTAAAATTTGCAGGTCAAACAAAGTTTGTGGTGAATGAAACAAGCACCTCAGTTATACGCCTGGTTATTGAAAGGACAGGAACACCAGCCAATGTCACAGCACTCTTACTGGTAAGGGACAGAGATTGTCTCGGCAATCCTGCTGTTGAATTGCGACAACTTGTTACGCTTTCACTCGACATTTTACACATTGTAAATACCTGAAGGGGAGATCTGCCATAAATTATATTTGAAGCACTGGGGCAAAATATAAAATTTATCTTAATGCTTAATGTTCTGGAGAGTTCTTCTATTTTAAAATGGAAATATCAGTTCTTAATATGATTATGGCAGTGTAGCAGGGTTAATTTTATTTGTTTTTCTAAACGATGTTGTCCAAAGAGATTGGATACAATAAGAGACAGTGACTGAATCTTGTATAATACGCTGTTTTAGAAGTAGGAACTAGGCTTCAGGGATGTGCAGCCCCAGAATAGTAGGAAATCGGGAGGCTAAAGGGAGGGAGGAAGGAACTTAAACAGTCATGGTCACTCGAGAAAAATATAATGGGAAAACTAATAGGGTGAAAAGCTAACAGGTCCCCTGCAGCCTAGGCTCTTGAAAGAAGTGGCTACAGACATATTGAATGCATTGGTTGCAATCTTCCAAAACTCTCTAGATTCTGGAAAGTTTCAGCGGATTGGAAAGTGTAACACTGCTATTCGAGAAAGGCCATGGATAAGGTGCCGCATAAAAGGCACCAGCAAAGAGCCCAAGTATTGGGCCTAATATATTAGCATGGAATGGCAAACTAACAGGAAATGGGGAGTGGCGATAAATGAATTATTTTCAGGCTGACAAACTGTAACCAGTGGAGTTCCATAGGGATCAGTGCTGGGGCCTCAACTATTCACAATTACTTGGATGAAGGATTTGAATGTAGGGCAGCCAAATTTGCTGATGGGATCTCAGTAAGAAAGCAAGTTGTGAGGAGGATACTGTGTGCTAGATTCTCACATTGTTGGGAAGACTCCATTGGTCTTTAGAAATGGTGGACAGGACCCAGAGGTGGAAGTCCAGTCCCAATTTCTGACAGGTCCAGCTTTTGCCAGTAGGAAAAAAGGGGCAGGATGTGATTCACACAGGCAGGAACCCTGAAATCAGCAGGGCCAATTGATCTGTTCAGTTTAAACAGACCATATTTTGGTTGTTGTAAACATCTTAACAATTGATGGAGTTGAAATAAATGCTCTTGAGATCTATTTAAGTGCCACAATTTCAAGTTTTAAAAAATGCCTTGCTCTTTAAACATTAAAAAAACAGGCTGGAACAGTCACTGCTGAGTAAAAAAAAATCTTGTGAACTGCTTTGATTTACTAGTTATCTGATGTAGGTTAGAAAGAAAATTAGCATTTGGTGTGCAGTTTCAATAGAGTTCTTTGCTGGCATTTCCCGAGAGGGCTATTATGTTGTATGTTTATTTAGTAGTGTCACAAGTAGGCTTACATTAACACTGCAATGAAGTTATTGTGAAAATCGCCTAGTTGCCACACTCTGGCACCTGTTCAGGCACACTGAGGGAGAATTTAGCATGGCCAATGCACCTAACCAGCACATCTTTTCGACTGTGGGAGGAAACCAAGTCATTATGAATGCTATCAAGTATGTATGAGTGAGAGCTATATCAGATTGTTTGTTTATATTTTGTGAAGCGTGAAGGCCAGAGGGCCTGTAATGCATCTAGGATGAAGTTTCAGAGAATGAACGTGGGCCTTTTAACCAGCTTGCCTTGGCACTCGCCCTCCCCTGTGACTGCCTACGCTCTGCCTCCAGGGTCAGCAGGAGGAATGTGGAGTTTAGGCCACGATCCGATCAACCATAGTCTTATTGCATCATTGAGCAGGCTCGAGCAGCCAAATGGCCTATTGTTGCTCCTATTTATTCTGTAAATTTTAGTGCCAATTCCCTACTGGAGGATTGTAGCACCCAACAGTCTGAATTGTGGTATTTGTCATCAGTATCATTGTTGCAGATAATTCTGGTCCAAATTTGCTCTTTTCATGGTTTTTCACCTTGGCCCTTAACATTTTAACTGATAACCAGTAAACAAGTAAGTAAGGGTAAGCTGCACTCAAAAGCATATTCCGCTTTACCATTTTACCAACAAATTCACCCAAGTTTAAATACATGTACGTATACCTTGCACAGGTGAAGATTGAGTGCGCAGGGAACAGAATGGTCTGCTTCCATGCCTATAATTTCTATGATTCTATGTCCAATGATGGTGTTTATTGCTCATGTTTTTAAGTAAAGTAAAGTTTATTTCTTAGTCACAAATAGGCTTACATTAACACTGCAATGAAGTTACTGTGAAAATCCCCTAGTCGCCATACTATAGCGCCTGTTTGGGTACACTGAGGGAGGATTTAGCATAGTCACTCCACCTAACCAGCATGTCTTTGAACTGTGGGAGGAAACCAGAGCACCCGGAGAAACAACTGCTGCCACCATGCCGCCCCATTATTTATTAATCAAAAATACAATTAGCTACAACTGGATTCCCAATTAGCTGTGAGTGGTTTAAACTAAATAAATACAAAAAAATGCTGCAAAAACTCATCCGCTCCGGCAACATATGTGAAGAGAGAAACAGAATTTAACTGGAGGGATTTTCCAGTTGCTCTCACCCCAAAACCAGAAAATCCCGCCCAAGGTCAATGGGCCTTTGCATAGTCCGCCCCCCAGCACCGCCCCCCCCCCCCCGCGCTACGATTCCTGTGGCGGGTAAGATGGGAAAATTCCCCCAACATTTCTGACCGTTCGACAGAATAGATGAAAGATCTCATGAAAGCACATTATCTAAAATGTTAGCTCTGTTTCTACATCCACAGATGCTGCCAGATCTGCCGAGTATTTCCAGCATTTCCTTGTTTTATTTTCAACAGCTGCAGTATTTCTGCTTCTGAATTATTAGCTGCAGTGGCTTGTGGCTGATGTAATGTACAATATTGCACTGAGGTCAATAATGACTGTGGTGACAGATGAGCAAGAGTTTGTGTGGAATGTGGGATTTTGGCAAGTTGGAATTTTAGAAAAATGTGAAGGGTAATAGAGAAGTCAGAGATAAGGCTAGCAGTGTCATTTATCATGGTTCCAGCAGCTTTGGGGTGATGTAAGTGTAGAGATAGGCTTAGGAGATAAAGTAGGTAATACTCATCATCGAGTTTGCAGTTAAACTCAGAGTTGGACAAGATACTAAAAACACTTGGGTTGTATCCCATGGGGCGAGTTCTAGTGGTGAATATCTGGGAAGGGAATTGGATTAGCATCTGGGGTCTCAATTCTCAGGCGGGGGCTAAACATGATGGTTTTAGTCCTGTCAGTGTTGGACTATCAGAAATTCTGGTCATTCACAGCTTCATATCAGACAGACAGAATTACAGCACTGCCAGATTGTTGTGTTTTTTTTTGGATTAACATTTGTAATGTAGTTCCTGTATATCTTACTTTCACAGATGTGATTGGCACCACATTTAATTTATTGTTCTCATAATTTTTATAAGTAAAATAAATAGCTGAAAACTGTATGGCAAAGTGCCATCACAGCAGTGTGCAAATGTGCTTCTAAGAAATTCATTTCAATCATGATTCTCTGCAGGATGTTTTGTTGGCACCGTGTTGTCTGTAGCCTGTGTCTTTTATTGTTGCTGAAGTAGTATAATTGATATGTTGATTTTAATCTGAACTAATGCAGTGTTCTGTGGTTTCAATGTTCCCTTGGGATTGCTAAGTAGCCCTAGATTTGGGGATAATTGACAGGTCAGGGGATATGCCTGGGGACAGCTATTATTCACAGAGCATTCTAAGTTTTAGTTTTGTATTCAATTGCTGCCAGAAGCTGGTGGAAGAAAGTTGTGTCTCTCTGTCTCTCTCTCCAGAGGCTTTCTTAAAGTCCCAAAACTGGGAGGCTCGGAAATTTGATCCAACATTCAAATGATCAATTCATATAGGAATTAAAAGCTGCAAATCCAGCATCATGTGAGCATACTCGCTTTAGTGCTAACTTAGTCTGGAGAAGGGTGTATGTTTATGGGAGTTGCTTTACATGGGAAAAACATAGATCGCTAACTGTTAAGAATTAGACTGTGTCATGTTCAAGTCTTGTAATCGGTAAAAGTTATGCTAATTTTTTGTTATATTGTAACTGTGTTCTTAAATCAACTTTGTTTGATAAAAGCTTCCTTGAATCATACCTGGAGTGAACCACCTTATGCTCACCCAAGCGAAAAGCAAATGTAAAACTTAGGGTCGAGGCTAACTTCACAAAACACCTTGGAGTTTCTGGCTTGGGTCATAACCCTGCATTCAATCACCTTCCTCTGGTGATTAATATGGTGATTTTCAACTTGAATTTTCTGGTTTGTTGGTTGGATTTGACCTTCCCATTGGCTTTGTGCTCTGACTTGTTTCCCATTTTAGGGTGGGGCGGGTGAGACATCAGGCCACCCACCCACCCATTGGCCTATTAAGGCCTTTAAGTGGCCAATTAGTGACCACTTAAGTGCCTCATTCCACCTCTGTCACTATTTATCCATGGCAAATGGGGAGGTCTTCACCAGCTGATAAGCCCGGCAGCTTTTACTTCAAGGATTGCAGTTGGATGACCGAAGGTTCTTCTTCAGCGGGGTCGGGGAAACAGGGAATAAGGTACCCTGTGAAATCCAGTTGTATGATTTATTAACAAGAGCTCTTTAAGGATCAAGATAAGTCTACTTACTGTTCATATACTTCCAAAACTCAAAACCAAGAATGTGATCAGAACAAGACAATAGAAAGATCTTATGTAATAACTATAATGCAGTTAAATATCTTAAGGTCCTTCACAGGAGTGTTATCAAATAAAATTTGACTGAACTCTAGAAGGAGATATTAGGGCCTATAACTAAAAGCTTTGTTAAAGAGGTTGGTTATAAGGAGCCTCTTAAAAGAGAAAAGAAAGGCTCAGTTTTAGGGAAAGAATTGCAATGCTTAGGGCTTTGGCAACTGAAGACAGTGCCACCAATGGTGGGGAATAAAAATCGGGGCCCCCCAGGGGGTTGGGCAGTGGGGCGTGCCCGCTGGGCATTGGCACCCTGGCAGTGCCAGCCTGTGCTTCCTGGCACTGCCCAAGGGGCAAAGTGCCAATGCCCAGGGGCACCTTGGCACTGCCCTTCGGGCATGGGGCAGTGCTGAGGGAATGGGGCATATGGGGGTGGGGTCTGATGGGGGAAGAACCTGCTGCGGGCTGGGCCCACTGCCATCCTGCATAGGGATCAGTGGGGGAAGCCAGGGGGCCAGCGATTGGGGCGGGCTGAGGTCAGCCTGGGGGGGGGGGGGTCGGGTGGTAGCAAATCAGTGGGGTGGGGGCTGGAGATTGCGGCAGGCCAGGAATGTTCGGGGAGCCAGTGATCGGGCAGTGGGGGGCGGAGAGACAGCGTTTAGTGGGTCGCGGGGCTGGCCAGCGGTTGAGCTGGCCAGCAATTGGGAGGCTATCAATGTGGGGCCACCGCGCATGCACCGATAGAATAGAATAGAATGGAACAGTACAGCACAGTACAGGCCCTTCGGCCTTTGATGTTGTGCCGAGCTTTGTCCAAAACCAAGATCTAGCTATCCCGCTCCCTATCATTCTGGTGTGCTCCATGTGCCTATCCAATAACCGCTTAAAAGTTCCTAAAGTGTCCGACTCCACTATCAAAGCAGGCAATCCATTCCACACCCCAACCACTCTCTGATCTCGGTACTGACAGATCAGCGCATGCGCAGTAGCTTCCTCAGCGCTATGCTGCCAGCCTCTCCAGGCCCCTCCCCCTGAAATTTAATGATATTCACGCTGGTGGCTTCTGCAGCGCAGAGTGTGAGAGATTGTTCTCTGAACTCCCACTGAAAAAACCAACGTGAATTACTCCAGTTTTCACGCAAATTCGACACTTAGAATATTTTTGGGAGAATTCCACCCAAAGAGTTCCATCCAACAAATTCTGTGACCACCTGAACAAATTGGAAAAGGAATTCAACAATTGATTTCAGGAGATAGACAAGATATAACAAATCATTATGTTTGTTTCAAATCCTTTTAGCGCACTCTCCTTTCCTTCTCTATGTACGGTATGCTTTGTTTATATAGTGCGCAAGAAACAATACCTTTCACTGTACAGGGGACAATAATAAATCAAATCAAAATGTTGGAGAACTGACAGCAAAATTTCAACAGGTGTTTGAAGAAAGCAGTGGATTTTACATGGAAATCATCACAGTGAAAAATGGCAGAGCTGAAAGCTCGGTCAAGGAGCAAAGACTTTTAGAGCTTTATAAACAGAGAGAAGTATCCTCTTCTGACATCATGAGCACTCAAGGTGAAGGCCTACTTTGGATATATATGGATCTTTTCCCAAGTGAAAATCAAGTCCAATATTGCATTCGACTCACAGATGCCCATCTCCTGAATTGTATGAAACTGGATATCTCAAACTATGACCGAGACTTCACAGCCCTCACACATTGTGCACAAGCACAGGTGTCATAGTGTATATTTTTGGGGGTTTTAGTAAAGTTGAATTTTTAAAAGTAGATTGTGTGCTGCATTTAGATTCTAAAAGTGATCTTGTGCTTAAAATGGTTAGAAACTATTGTAGTAATGGAAGTGATTCAAATGGCTCAACCACAGAACGTCACAAAATAAGCAAGCACTAAAAATTTAAATTTGTCATGTATTGTCCAAAGAAGGGCGGCACGGTACCACAGTGGTTAGCACTGCTGCTTCACAGCTCCAGGGACCTGGGTTCGATTCCCGGCTTGGGTCACTGTCTGTGTGGAGTTTGCACATTCTCCTTGTGTCTGCGTGGGTTTCCTCCGGGTGCTCCGGTTTCCTCCCACAGCCCAAAGATGTGCGGGTTAGGTTGATTGGCCATGCTAAAATTGCCCCTTAGTGTCCTGGGATGCGTAGATTAGAGGGACTAGCGGGTAAAATATGTAGGGATATGGGGGTAGGGCCTGGGTGGGATTGTGGTCGGTGCAGACTCGATGGGACGAATGGCCTCTTTCTGTACTGTAGGGTTTCTATGATTCTATGATTCTATGTGCGGGTTAGATGGATTGGCCGTGCTAAATTGCCCCTTAATGTTAGGGGGACTAACTAGGGTAAATGCATGGCGTTATGGGGATAGGGCTTGGGTGGGATTGTGGTCGGTGCAGACTCGATGGGTCGAATGGCCTCCTTCTGCACTGTAGGATTCCATTATAATCATCTAACAAGATCTAGTCCTGAAAAATTCTGTCAGTTCAGTTCAAGTGCAAATCCTTGCTTGAACTGTAGCATTTATGTAAACTGTTGACAGATTCAAGATGACATTCACTTGGACTGTTTGGGTGGGACATTTAACTTTTACAGGGCTTGAAACGGATCAGCCATTCTTTGTATATTCTGTCCAGATTTTATTTTCATTAACTTTGTTTCAAAGACAAAATGGACACCTGGCACATGTGAGCTAAGCTTTCCCTTGTTATTTATTCACATTTACGAAAACCCTGGTCATAAGAGACCAGAAGACCATAAGACATAGGAGCAGAATTAGGCCACTCGGCCCATCGAGTCTGCTCTGCCATTCAATCATGGCTGATTTTTTTTCTCATCCCCATTCTCCTGTCTTTCCCCCATAAGCCCTGACCCCCTTATTAATCAAGAACTTATCTGTCTCTGTCTTAAAGACACTCAATGACCTGGCCTCCAGAGCCTTCTGTGGCAAAGAGTTCCACAGATTCACCACTCTGGCTGAAGAAATTCCTCCTCATCTCTATTTTAAAAGGATCGTCCCTTTAGCCTGAGGTTGTACCCTCTGGTTTAGTTTTTCCTACTAGTGGAAACATCCTCTCCACATCCACTCCATCCAGTCCTCACAGTATCCTGTAAGTTTCAATAAGATCCCCCCTCATCCTTCTAAACTCCAATGAGTACAGACCCAGAGACCTCAACCGTTCCTCCTATGACAAGCTCTTCATTCCAGGGATCATTCTTGTGAACCTCCTGTGGACCCTTTCCAAGGCCAGCACACCCTTCCTTAGCTACAGGGCCCAAAACTGTTCACAATCCTCCAAACGGGGTCTGACCAGAACTTATACAGCCCCAGAAGTACATCCCTGCTCTTGTATTCTAACCCTCTCGACATGAATGCTAACTTTGCATTAGCCTTCCTAACTGCCGACTTGACCTGCACATTAACCTTAAGAGAATCTTGAACAATGACTCCCAAGTCCCTTTGTGTTTCTGATTTCCTAATTTAGAAGAGCACATATATACCCACTTGTACAGGATCATCTTTTTGATTCAAGAAATAAGCTTATTGAATTTCTGCCATAAAATAAGACAAAAATGAATATTTTAAATGATGAGAAAATTTCTTTCCAAATGTATGCAGAATTGTTTGTCATTTAAGTGCCGTGAAGATTGAATTTGAATGATATTTTTAATTGTTAGAGCAAATTCACAAAGCGATGGTAAATTATTTAGTGCCATTGGACCTTACTTAAAACAGTCATTTACTTTTGGCACTGTTGTGCCATGTTTTCAGTGTAAGGGATCAAATGACAAGTTTACAGTCGATAATACTGTATATGATATAGATTTATACATTTTATTTGCAAAAACCTTACATGTTAGGAAGAAACAGAAATATGGAAATTATTAGTTTGACCATTATAGATTATTATTTAGTTGGTGATTACTGCTCGTTATATTAACCAGCTGACACAACATTCCTGCAACCTATTCTAAAACTATTTGTCTATTATTCATTGTTCTATACTACTTATTGCTGTAATTTAAACTGGGGGTAAGATACACCTTTATGTGAATGATTACTCACTAATCCAGTTGAAGGTCAAGAATCATAATATAAGAAGGTTCCTATATTCATGGAGAAGTACCTATTAATATCCTCTCCATTACCAACTACTTCTATTTACATAAAATTGCCCACCTCTGTCATTGCCTCAGTTCATCTGCTAAAATCCTCATTCATGCCTTTGTTCCCTCGAGACACAATTATTCTAATGCTCTCCTGGCCTTGAACCTTTTGGAATTCTCTCCCTTAAGATCCTGTGAAGTGATGTTTTATCACCTTTAAAGTTGCAATATAAATTAAAGTTGTTGTTTCAAGAGGCGGCCCAATGGTATAATTGACATACTGTGGAGTTGTGTATGAGTTCATAATCACCAATACAGACTACTATTTTAGCTCCACCAACCAGTATTGCTCCGCAAAGGGAAAATTAAACGAATCCCAGATTGCACCATCCCGTTTCCAATCAAACTAAAAGAGTTAAAAATGCCTCTACATAACTTGTTGAAAGATTTTTTTTCTACAGCAGAACCAGTTACTGATAAAGTCTTCTGCAATATCTGCATCTGTTTTGTTAATCAGCCACATTATTTAATCTAATTTGAAATGAATAATTTCAATGATAGCAAGTAATATTGATGTAATTACAATCCTACCCTTTGTATTTGATGACATTTGAAGCGATAATTGTTTTTTTGAAAAAAAGGTCTTAAAGTTATGTTGAGTCGAACTTGCATAGCAATTGTTAATCTAATCATTTTTGGAAGCAAAGAAGTTAGATTTGGGTTAGCATTTCTGCACCTATCAGAGGTCCCTGAAAACATTCCTGAATGTGATTTTGAAAGCATACATAATGATACAAGCTCATGTATTCTTTACAAATCTTCTCAGCTTCAAGGGGAAGATACTGGCGATTTTGAGGACACATCTGCAGTAGCCCTATTACTGACAACAGAAACCAACAAAACCGTGTATGTTGCAGTTAAGGATGATGATTTTCCAGAAGCAGATGAAACTTTTGTATTTTGCCTAAGGCTGCAGGTAACTTTATTTTCTTATTAAATCCTTTTCAAGTTAATTGGGACAATTTCACACGAGGTCAAATACTTCATAAAATATCCACCATGTATTTAAGCTGTAAGTATTACAGGTGCAAACAAGTTAGCATGATTTAGTAAGAGTAAGTGAGTGCCAGTGATGCATATCATTGTTGCAAAAATTAATTTGTTCTCTCAGTGTATGCAGTTTACATTTTGATTTTGAAATGAACAAACAAAAATTGATTAAATTGGAAAGTAAAAACAAGAATATTAGAAATGATCAGAGGGCCCTCACCAAATACATTAGTCTTTATGAGTGGAATCCTCTGCACTTGTCTCTGCCACAACAGTGGGACCATTTGCAGGTCAAGAACACAATTTACTAATTGGTGAGCTTTGCCAAGACCCTGGGCAAAACTTCCCCACAATTTGTCAGACCAATGTGTATCTCTCCAGATGCACAGCCAAGTTTTCAGACCAGATCTTGAGCCACTCTGGAAATATGCTTAGAATATACTTTGCACATTCAGTCATTCCTCTGTTTACAGACAACTGACATCCCCATTCCAACAACAAACAGCCACGCTCACCCACAGCTTATTGCCTCTCACACCCATGCCTCAGAGTCACACGTGGGGAGGATGTGGTGTTCGGGTGGCACCTTGATGGGGCACCCCACAATTTGACTTGCACAACATTCTTCTCCATCGTGCTTCTTGGAACAATACTCTTTGCACTTTGCATGCGCATTTCCCGCACTAGGAAAAGGAGTCTTGTTTCAGGAGGCTGCAGGTATCAGCTGCGACTTGTCTAAGAGCCTGAGTATCGATGCATGTACATGTCACGAGAGTTGATCATCTGCCTGTGGATGTGTTGGCTGTCTCGCTTCCTTCCAGGTGAATCTTGACGCCCATCCCATTTACTATGTGGCGGGATGCATGATTGAAGAGGTGGCAGCTGGTGGAGCTTCTGGTGTTGCTTATGTGACTGGAGATTGTGGTGTGGACTCTGATCCTGCCCCCCACGGAGTTGCAAATTGGAGCTCTATAAACTGCTCCCACGGCGTGGCAGCAGAAAAGTACAGCTGGAAGGGACTGATGTTTTAGACAGGTGAAGAGCCTCCATAAAATTGACAATCACTTGTCAAACAGTGCTGGAATTCTCTGAAAGAAGAAGTGCTTTGAATGGTAGCCTTTCATCTGTTCAACAAATGCTGCCTAGTTGTGGAAACCCATCTAATGTTAGTTGTTATGTTCTGAGTCTTGCAAGCAAAGCTAGTTGACTACGGTCTGTACTCTGTCTATTGCAAACAGCCAAAAATGTCCAACATAGTACAATTTCCACCGGGTGGTTCGGTGCGATCCTGTTCGCAATCCACTCACACTTAGATATTTCTTTGGAGGTTGCGGTGATTTGCACCATGAATGAGATGTGTGGGACCTAAAGACGCTTGCAAAGCTGGCTCCTCAGAGATTGGAGCACTCTTTGTAAGGGTTGGTACTGCCAGGGCACAGTGCCAGGGCACAGTCCAGCCATGTCCCTGACCACCCAAGGGCTACAATGGCCTCTGAGCCCCCCGGCATGGTCATCACATCTGGTCTCCATTTTTGGAGGCCAGCAGTGATTCCTGTTGGCTTCATGTTATGCTGGCGGGTGGGAGAATTAAAGGAGCTGGATGAATTTGGCTTAAAGCCGATTCTGAACATTTAAATTAGAATTTAAGTATGCTAACCTGGGGACATGAACCAGGTTCCATCGCTGGTCGGGGGTGGAGAGAATCTCAAAATGAGATTGCCCATTACAATTCCTGTAACGGCCCCTCTGTGAAAGTATCCAGCCCTGATGGGAATTCAACCTGCCCAAGCAGGGCCAGAGAATCAACCCCCATGCAGTTTGGTACAATCCACCAGTAATTGGGTTGTTCAGCACACGTACTCAGCATCGCTCCGGCACTGAAGTTCATATACCACATTATTCTTTTATTTATAGAGTCATAGAGGTTTACAGCATGGGAACAGTCCCTTTGGCCCAACTTGTCATGCCGCCCTTTTTTTTAACCCCTAAACTAGTCCCAATTGCCTGCGTTTGGCCCATGTCCCTCTATACCCATCTTACCCATGTAACTGTCTCAACGCTTTTTAAAAGACAAAATTGTACCCGCCTCTACTACTACTTCTGGCAGCTTGTTCCAGACACTCACCACCCCCTGTGAAAAAATTGCCCCTCTGGACCCTTTTGTATCTCTCCCCTCTCACCTTAAACCTCTGCCCTCTAGTTTTAGACTCCCTTACCCCTGGGAAATGATATTGACTGGCTAATCTATGCCCATCATTATTTTATAGACCTCGATAAGATCACCCCGAAGCCTCCTATGCTCCAGAGAAAAACGTCCCAGTCTATTCAGTCTCTCCTTATAACTCAAACCATCAAATCCCGGTAGCATCCTTGTAAATCTTTTCTGCACTCTTTCTAGTTTAATAACATCCATTCTATAATAGGGTGACCAGACTGTACACAGCATTCCAAGTGTGGCCTTACTAATGTTCTGTACAACTTCAACAAGATGTCCTAACTCCTGCGTTCAATGTTCTGACCAATGAAACCAAGTATGCCGAATGCCTTCTTCACCACTCTATCCACCTGTTTCTCCACTTTCAAGGAGCTATGAACCTGTATCCCGAGATCCCTTTATTCTATAACTCTCCCCAACATCCCACCATTAACTGAGTAAGTCCTGTTCTGGTTTGATCTACCAAAATGAGTCACCTCGCATTTATCCAAATTAAACTCCATCTGCCATTCGTCAGCCCACTGGCCCAATTGATCAAGATCTTGTTGCAATCCTAGATAACTTTCCTCACTGTCCACTATGCCGCCAATCTTGGTGTCATCTGCAAACTTACTAGCCATACCTATTGAATTCTCATCCAAATCATTAATATAAATGACAAATAACAGTGGACCTAGCACCAATCCCTGAGGCACACTGCTGGTCACAGGCCTCCAGTTTGAAAAACAACCCTCTACAACCACCCTCTGTCTTCTGTCATCAAACCAATTTTGTATCTATTTGGCTACCTCACCCTGGATCCCGTGAGATTTAACCTTATGCAACAACCTACCATCTGGTATCTTGTCAAAGGCCTTGCGAAAGTCCATGTAGACAACATCAACTGCACTGCCCTCATCTACCTTCTTGGTTACCCCTTCAAAAAATTCAATCAAATTTATGGTACATGATTTTCCACTCACAAAGCCATGCTGACTGTCCCTAAACAGCCCTTGCTTCTCTAAATGCCTGTGGATCCTGTTTCTCAAAATCGAACAATTTACCCACCACAGATGTGAGGCTCACTGGCCTGTAGTTCCCAGGCTTTTCCCTGCAGCCCTTCTTAAACAAAGGCACAACATTTGCCACCCTCCAATCTTCAGCCACCTCACCTGTGACTATCGATGATTCAAATATCTCTGCTGGGGGACCTGGAATTTCCTCCCTAGCCTCCCACAATGTCCTGGGATACACTTCATCAGGTCCCAGGGATTTATCTACCTTGATGCGTTTTAAGACTTCCAGCACCTCCTTCTTTGTTATACATACACTCCTCAAGATATCACTATTTATTTCCTCCAAGTTCCCTAACATCCATGCTTTTCTCAACAGTGAATACTGATGAGAAATATTCATTTACGATCTCACCCATCTCTTGTGGATCTGCATGTAGATGACCTTGTTGATCCTTAAGAGGTTCTACTCTCTCCCTAGTTACTCTTATGTATTTGTTGAAGCTCTTTGGATTTTCCTTTGCCTCATCTGCCAAAACAATCTCATGTCCCCTTTTTGCCCTACTGATTTCTCTCTTAACCCTACATCTGCCATACTCTTCAAGGGATCCCAGCTGCCTATGCATTCATATGCCTCCTCCTTCTTCTTGACCAGGGCCTCAATATCCTGAGTCATCCAGGGTTCCCTACTTCTACCAGCCTTGCTCTTCACTCTAAGAGGAATGTGCTTACCCTGAACCCTGGTTCACACTTTTGAAAGCCTCCCACTTATCAGGTAGGAAGAATGTCTTTTTAGCTTGATGGTTGCATCCTGTTAGTGGAAAATAACACTCGTGTTGTTATTGCATAGTGACAGCATGAAACTACTATTGCTCAAATTCTACACCCTTTCAGGATATATTTGAGATAGACTGGGCACGTTTCAAGTCTGAAAGTGCAGCCTTAGGCTCATTCATGAGTGTGTGAGATATACAACGAGCAATTATCTTATCAGGATAACCCTTATTCCACAAATTGGATTTGACGTGCTCTCTTTTGGCATTAAGCTGGAATGGTGGGCAAACATTTCTGAGGTTGCTGATAAGGGCAATAGCATGTTGAGTTGTCAGACCTCAATGTGTATATTGACCAGTGAAGGGATACTTGTAGAACATAGTAGTACATAACCCATTCATGGATTTCACAGTGTTCAAGCACTTCAATATAAGCTGCCAACATTTACTGCTTATATGGTTATTGTGGATCACATAGGTGTCCACTATTTTTCACATGCTACAGCTGCAACACATCATCAACATGCCACACCTATTGTATTTTATTTAATTAGGGTTTCAAAATTTGAAATCTCACTCAATGAATATTTGTACAGTAATTATACTAGTCAAGTTATAAATTTAATACTTTACTTGTATCTATCTGGTTCTAATTTAAACCACAGCTCCAGTTTGGAGGAAGAGAGTGTAGAATTCACCAACCAGTCACTTACCTGCTCATTTAATCAATGTCCGAAGCTATTGAAAATATGTGAAGCTATTATTATAGGGCTAAACGGCACAGATTCAAAATGATTGGCAAAAGGAGTAATATGGATGTGAGGAAAAGAGTTTTTCATCCAGGGTGTGGTTGGAGTCTGGAACAAACTTCCTGAGAGTTTGGAAAGGAATTGGATTGCTATATGAAAAGAAAGAATGTGCAAGGTTACGCGGATAAGGCAGGGCTGTGGGACTCGGTCGAATGCTCTTTCAGAGAGCCAGTACAATCTCGATGAATCAAGTGGTCTTCCTCTGCACTGTAAAGCTTCTGTGAGTCTGTGATCTCTGTTTTAAATGATCATTTTCTTCATTATTATTATTCTATTGTGTTCTGAGAATTTAAAAACTCATTCACTTTAATCTGCCAGCCTAAATCTAATTTAAATTACAACTGCAGGTACTTCAAAGCAGAGGCTAATTCATTCATGATCGAGGTAAAAATTGAATAATGTGCTGTGTGAACAGTAAGATGCTAAGGACATTGCTATGGAAACTGCTCATAATAGACTCCTGTGTGGGGCGTATGAAGTTCTGACTTAAGATCAGAAGTGATTGTGAGTTGGAAACTGTGTGGAGCCACAATATTTATCACATTTCTTTTAGAGCTTCAGAAAATATTGAGTACTTAGGAGTGAATAATACAAACATCAGAGCTTTAACACTGCATCCAGTTGAGCACAGGCTGAATGAATCAGAATAGTTTACCATTGGTAATTTGGAGAAAAGAGTAAAATTAAACATTTGGCTATTTTTTTCTGTGTCCTTTACTGATATCGATGTCCTTTTTAATGCGCATGTTAAAATCAGTGATTCCAACAGTCCGCAAAATATTTTATGAAATTGAGGATTTTGATGTTCGTATGCTTAATTAAACTGCACTTAAACGTTATTCTTTATGCAAAAATCAATATATCAGACATCTCTAGATTCCATTTTTTTGTTATGCAGATATTTCAATTTTAAAAAATTTTGTGGTGTTTAAAGTTGCTTCAAATTAACATAGTTTAAATGTAAAAACGTTCCAACTTTTGAAACGTTTAATTCTGATTTGCAATATTTTAATTGTAATTTTTGCCATATAAACTTTTTATCAGCGCATTGTGATTCATTATTCCTACCTCTAATTCTTGTGAACTTGTGCACCACATTCATTTTCTAAGAAGCTAAAAGCTACCTTCCATGGTTTTTGGACACCTCTGTATCTTTTAATGTCCAGCATCTAAAATTTACTGTAGATTTCAAATATTCATCTGATAAATAAGAACAGAATAGTTTTTCTTCTATAATCTAATTAATTTACTTTCTATTGTGTAGATGCAAATAATGTCTCACCCATGAAAACAAATTTTGATTATGAAGCCTTATTAATTCTCACTGCAGCATTGAAATGTTTCTTGTTAAATTTTTGCTTGGGTTCAATGTGAAGTATGATAATCAATAAGAATTTTAGAACAGTTTTCACAGACAGCTTTAGTTAACACAATTCTGTACGTTACACTGATACATCCAGTTAAAAGAAAGACGTGTTCGATGCATTTATCTTCCCACAACCATTCATTTCACTGCATGAATCAAATTGGGGGGACCTTTGACCTGGAGCTGGGTATAGAATTCAGCTTTTTAACATTTAAGTCAAAGGATAATGTATAAAGGCAAAGGACTGAAAGGAAACTTTATTTTCAAATAGAACTGCATACTTTATACCTAGTTTCTTATTGCTATGGTGTCATTAACAGGTTGTCAAACCATGATAAATGAGTTTTGAAAGACCCCTTTATTAACATGGAGTCTTAATTAATCTGAGGTGCCCAAAGAATTTCTTTTCTGTAAAAGTTACAGATCATGACCAATTTACATTCTTGAACAAAACTGTGATATATCTGGTAATTACAGGAGGGTCCAGAAACTATGGGATCAAAACAGTTTTTGCAAATGTATTTTTAGTTTTGACTATTAATTTTGCACCGTATGCTCCATAAATTAAGTTGGAAGTTGGAAGTGTGCTTTAGGCTGATGGTGTTTTACAGCCATTGTCATTGGGATTGTGCAATTTCCCTTATGTTTAACCGTTGATTAAAGTTTTTGAAGACAAGCAAACACAATTATTATATACATAAAAACCTGTCTATCTAAAAACAGCCCTCCATAACCAATCCAACTGGAACTATGCATTCAAAACCTATATATAAAAAACAAACAACCATTAGACCTGTGACAAAATATTTTATTTAACGACAGTACTGCATTTTTCTGTTAACTGTAGGGTACTTCTGCAGATGTGAAGCTTGGAATTCCCAATAATGCCACAATAACTATTCTGTCGAATGATAATGCGTTTGGAATTATATCTTTCAATATGGTAAGAATCTTTGTCCAGTAGTGTAATTGTTTAGGATATCTGGGATGTTTATGTTGTGGAAAATTCAGGGATGGAAAGTTGTAGAGAACATGGACCTGAACTCCTTAAATATATTCACAGCAAGGGACAGGGGGAGGCAGCCTTCAGCAATGTGACATTTTTAGATTGTTCTTATTATTTTTTAATTTTATAGTACAGCATAATGGCATATTTCTTAACAGTCTCTGTTGGGCACACCCAGAATAATAAAGCACTTTTAATTCTAAAGGTGCTGGAGCAGAAGCTTGATGATGTTGAAGAAATCAACATTGAGCGATATGTGAACAATACTTAGCTGAAAGAGCAGGGACAAGAAAGTGAAATTAAAATTCCAAAAAAAAAATGTCAAAGGGTCCTTCAACTGAGCTGTGCCAAAACAGGACAATAAAATAAGTGATCACAGCAATTTTGTTGCGATGCATTTTTAATGTTCTTTTACAATCCTGTTGCACAATACTGTGGAAATGACATCTGACCTACAGGGTGTTTTGCTATGTTAAATGTGGTATAAAATGTAAGCTGTTTGTGAAGTTGAATTGTACTAAAAATCGGAATAGATGGGAGTTTATGCCCTTCTGCTTTACAGTCATGCCAGCTTTCTCAACTAACTAAAGTTTTTCACACAGAGGGGCACCATGATGGCACAGTGGTTAGCACTGCTGCTTCACAGCGCCAGGGACTCGGGTTCAATTCCAGCCTTGGGTCACTGCCTGTGTGGAGTTTGCACATTCTCCCCGTGTCTGCGTCAGTTTCCTCCAGGTGCTCCGGTTTCCTCCCACAGTCAAAACATGTGCGGATTAGGTTGATTGACCATGCTAAATTGACCCAAGTGTCAGGGGGATTAACAGGGTAAATATGAGGACTTAAGGAAATAGGGCCTGAATGGGATTGTGTTTTTGACTCGATGGGCTGAATGGCCTCCTTCTGCACTGTAGGGGTTCTATGGTGGGTGCCTGGATTGCACTGCCAGTGGAAGTGGTGGAAGCAGGCATGTTAGCAACATTCATGACGTATCTGGATAGACACATGAATGGAAGGTGAACAGAGGGATAGTAACTGCATATGGGCAATAAGTAATGGGTCTAAATAAGGATTCGGAGTTGGCACAGGTTTGGTGGGCTGAAGGGCCTGTTCCTGTGCTGTATTGTTCTTACATTAATGAATGGTCATGTATAATCCTTCATACTCCGTGTTTCAAATGATTCCATGATGGAGTTTCATGGTTGACCAGCAGCATAATCTCTGAGCATAGTGGATTGCAGTGTCCAAAATAATTTTGCAGCTCCAGACACCACCCAGTGCCCCTCATGGGGTTGATGTAATTTCGATAAAACCGCTTGGAAAGCAGAAAATAATTAACCATGGGATGAGTATGCCCCCCCCCCATTAGAAGAATGTCTGAGCTTGTGAAAGTGGAACTGGCTAATAATATTTTACTAATAAAATGAACTACTTGTATCTCTATTACACCTACTTGGTGTTCAATAAGGACCTGTCAGCTCAGGAGCTGTATTGTTCTCATTTAAAAGAGAATTTTTCAGAACACTAAACAAGATGGAAAGTGTGGGTTCCACATGGGAGAAGGCGCTGGAGGTTTAAGCATTTAAAGACACGGATGGAGATGCCAAAGGGAGGTAACGTTTGGAGGGAATTTCAGCATGCAGGAACATGATAGTTAAAGAACTTTAATTGATGGAGTTGGGGAGTGAGGGGTGGGGGTGAAAACGGTGAGGAATGTTGGTTGATGTGCATAGTTTACCTTTTCTCTAACAGTCGCTTATGGGCAAGATTCTCTGATCTTGTTCACCCCGCCCTCACTGCCAGCGAGAAAGGAGAATTTGGCACTCAGCCAAAACTCCATTCACTGCATCAGCACTGGAGAATCCCAGCAGCGGCCGAGGTCGGAGGTTTCCAGTGTATATGTTTCTCTTTTACTTAAAAAAAAATGCATTTTGCCTCTTTACTTTTTCTATTAATTTGGAAAAACTCAATCCTTTTACATTATGAGGGGATATTCCATTGTATATGTGAATCAATGCAAAGACCCCATTAACGTATAACAGGAATTTTTGAACATGCTCAATGACATTTTCATTGAAGTGAACAGAGTGCTAAAGGTGGGTCAGTGTAATAACTTCAAGTCGAATCTTTTGAGGGTTACAATAGAAAATATAATAAAACTACTAAGAATACTAAAAGACAAATTTATAACTAAATTTAATCAGATTAGTGTGAAATATTTAAGTTTCAAAGTACTTCAGGATCATTGGCCGGAATTCTCCCATCCCACCTGCCTCTGAAATTTTAGCGGGCGCATTGCGGACAGTGTGAAACCCCATTGACAGTCGGGCGTGAATTTCTGGGTTTTAGACCGGTGCGGCTGGAGAATTCCGCCCATAATCTTTAGTTTGTACTCTTGAAGACAAACAAAATGGTGAATGAAGAATTAAGACGTTTTCAGCAAGTGTTTTTAATAATTTGATTGGCTTGCATTGTTCGCTCTCTCCTTGGTAAAAATTTGCAACTTCCATGAATAAATTGAAGTAGCGAAAGTGCTTTTGCGTATAAAGCAATTCGCTGGAAGAAATTTGCATAGAGCCCTAACAGAACTGGGGAAACCTGAATATGAGCACATTTGCAGCACACACGGGGGAAAAAAACATTGAGATGGACTACCAGAATGTGAGAGCATTTTGCATTAGTATAATGTGTAAGCTTTCAGTGAGTTTTGTGGAATATGGAATTATTAGGAGGGGTTGTCAGGATCTGAAAACATTAAAAATGGTCTCTTGAAGATCCAGGTGGAACGTGATTGGGATGTGATGTTTCATGAATTCAATGGGAATTTGGGAACATTCATTATGGAGTTATGGGTCTCAGGTGGTTGCTGAGGGAGTGGGGTGTTGTTCCAAAATATGGGATGAAGTGGTGGGGGAGCGGGGAATGGGTATCTGTGGATCTGGGAAATTTGTTGAGCAGAGTCTTGGGATATGCGAGCTTGGAATCATGCTTGTAACACATTTGGGGCAACGGACAGTGACAGGCCTTCTCCATCCATTCCACCACCCCGGACATTTTCACCAAGGTGCCGATCATGTTCCCTTGCACAAAGTTGGAAACGCACTCTGTCGTTCAATATGCTTAGTGCCTCAAGACTATGTGGGGAATCTTACCTAAAAATATCAGTGTTGGTTCCGGTTCTCCAGAGAAACACGCCGATTTTTTCTCTGGATCTTACCACACTTTGCCACAAAAAACAGGTAGGCGTGATTCACACTGTCGTGTAGAGGGGCGGGGCCTCAACACGCTGTCAAAGGTCGGCTGCACTGAGATCGGGGCGCCATGTTTAAAGGATGGCCTGATCAGACCAAACAATGACCTCATCCCCCACCCCACCATGGGGATGTCAAGGGCTCCCCTCCATGCCTCCCTCCTCTGGATCAGAGCTGCCCCCCCCCCCCCCCCCCCCCCCCCCATCCCCCCCCACCCCCGCCAGCAATTGGAACTGGCATTTGAAATGCATGTCACCGGCGAGGGGAGGCAAAAATCAGAAGTTGCGATCTCGTCGGCAAGATCCATGATTTTCGGGGTTTTACCGAATCTTGAGACCCCGCCACTATTTCTGCCGACGGCAAGAGTGGGCTCAAGATTGCCCCCTGTCTGTCAGACTTTGGCCATAATTTGTTGGCGGATATGGGACGGGGGAATTGCTGGTTATTATGTTTGAATTGTTGGTGGGGAGAAGATCAGGTTGTAGCCCCAGAGACGTAAGAATAGGAGAATGTTAGGGAGGAGAGGGATATTTATATTTTTATTTATTAGTGTCACAAGTAGGCTTACATTAAAACTGCAGTGGAGTTACTGTGAAAATCCCCATAGTTGCCACTCTCCGGTGCCTGTTCGGGTACACTGAGGGAGAATTTAGCATGGCCAATGCACCCAACCAGCACGTCTTTCTGACTGTGGGAGAAAACCAGAGCACCTGGAAGAAACACATATAGACACAGGGAGAACGTGCAAACTCCACACAGACTGTGACCCAAACTGGGAATCGAACCCGGGTCCCTGGCGCTGTGAGGCAGTAGTGTGAACTACTATGCCACCGATATTAGAGTCCAGGGTGGGAAGGGGTTTTGGATAGTAGGTGGAAGGAAGGAAGAGGGGAATGATATCTTGGGGTTATTGCCCCTGATGCGCATCGGCCACCCTGAATGAGGTGCCCCTCCCTTCATTCCCACTCTTCTTCACGAAGGCTATAAAAAATGGCCTGCCATTTCCCACCTGCCTGCCTATGTCAGCCAAGTTCTGGTGTAGCTTGTATTACCTAGGTCAGACTCGCTAATAAGTCTAACTGATCTTTAATTTATATGGTGGGTGGGTTACCGATTTTGGTGCGTGCAGAGCTTACACATTATGGGATGGGTGGGAAGGTGTTGGGCGGGCCACCCATCTATTTATGTGCCACCTCTACAGAAAATATGTCGAGTGAGGGCACCTTAAATCCAGCTCTTAGAAACAAGTGCCTAATGTGTCTTTTCAGATAGTGGTGAGGACAGCGAAATGCGAGTTTGTCATAAGTGTGATTCCAGTAGCAAGGGGTAAAAGGGGAGGCACTGTATGTCCTTTGCCATTACCTTTGGAGCTCAAAGATGGATGATACTGTGGATAACAATGTCATGTGTCATGGAGATGTAGCTTGTAGTCTTTATAAGTAAGCAACAGTGCTGCTCTGTGTTCGGGAACTTAACAAAGTTAGATAAAGTAAACTGACAAGTGCATTCAGGATGGAAATAGAGTTATAGAAAAATATGCCCGATATAGACAAGACAGGATTGATTGCAGTATTATTTGGCACATTGATGAGGGATGAGATGAAGCTGGCTGGGGGTTAAAAATGAGCCTGTGACTTAGCTTTGAGCATTAAATTTAATATTGAGCATGTGTAACAGTGCTGATTCCTGTACATTTTGATGGCAGCCAGTCGGAGAAGAACATAAGAACATAAGAACATAAGAAATAGGAGCAGGAGTAGGCCATCTAGCCCCTCGAGCCTGCCCCGCCATTCAATAAGATCATGGCTGATCTGACGTGGATCAGTACCACTTACCCGCCTGATCCCCATAACCCTTAATTCCCTTACCGATCAGGAATCCATCCATCCGCGCTTTAAACATATTCAGCGAGGTAGCCTCCACCACCTCAGTGGGCAGAGAATTCCAGAGATTCACCACCCTCTGGGAGAAGAAGTTCCTCCTCAACTCTGTCTTAAACCGACCCCCCTTTATTTTGAGGCTGTGTCCTCTAGTTTTAACTTCCTTACTAAGTGGAAAGAATCTCTCCGCCTCCACCCTATCCAGCCCCCGCATTATCTTATAAGTCTCCATAAGATCCCCCCTCATCCTTCTAAACTCCAACGAGTACAAACCCAATCTCCTCAGCCTCTCCTCATAATCCAAACCCCTCATCTCCGGTATCAACCTGGTGAACCTTCTCTGCACTCCCTCCAATGCCAATATATCCTTCCTCATATAAGGGGACCAATACTGCACACAGTATTCCAGCTGCGGCCTCACCAATGCCCTGTACAGGTGCATCAAGACATCCCTGCTTTTATATTCTATCCCCCTCGCAATATAGGCCAACATCCCATTTGCCTTCTTGATCACCTGTTGTACCTGCAGACTGGGCTTTTGCGTCTCATGCACAAGGACCCCCAGGTCCCTTTGCACGGTAGCATGTTTTAATTTGTTTCCATTGAGATAGTAATCCCATTTGTTATTATTTCCTCCAAAGTGTATAACCTCGCATTTCTCAACGTTATACTCCATTTGCCATATCCTCGCCCACTCACTCAGCCTGTCCAAATCTCTCTGCAGATCTTCTCCGTCCTCCACACGATTCACTTTTCCACTTATCTTTGTGTCGTCTGCAAACTTCGTTACCCTACACTCCGTCCCCTCCTCCAGATCATCTATATAAATGGTAAATAGTTGCGGCCCGAGTACCGATCCCTGCGGCACGCCACTAGTTACCTTCCTCCAACCGGAAAAACACCCATTTATTCCGACTCTTTGCTTCCTGTCGGATAGCCAGTCCCCAATCCACTTTAACACACTACCCCCAACTCCGTGTGCCCTAATCTTCTTCAGCAGCCTTTTATGGGGCACCTTATCAAACGCCTTTTGGAAATCCAAAAACACCGCATCCACCGGTTCTCCTCCATCAACCGCCCTAGTCACATCTTCATAAAAATCCAACATGTTCGTCAAGCACGACTTTCCCCTCATGAATCCATGCTGCGTCTGATTGATCGAACCATTTCTATCTAGATGCCCTGCTATCTCCTCTTTAATAATGGATTCCAGCATTTTCCCTACTACAGACGTTAAGCTGACCGGCCTATAGTTACCCGCCTTTTGTCTCCTTCCTTTTTTAAACAGCGGCGTAACATTAGCCGTTTTCCAATCAACCGGCACTACCCCAGAATGCAACGAGTTTTGATAAATAATCACTAACGCATCCACTATTACCTCTGACATTTCTTTCAATACCCTGGGATGCATTCCATCCGGACCCGGGGACTTATCCACCTTCAGTCCCATTAGTCTACCCAGCACTGCCTCTCTGGTAACATTAATTGTATTAAGTATTTCTCCTGCTGCCAACCCTCTATCGTTAATATTTGGCAAACTATTTGTGTCCTCCACCGTGAAGACCGACACAAAAAACTTATTTAAAGACTCAGCCATATCCTCATTTCCCACTATTAACTCCCCCCTCTCGTCCTCCAAGGGTCCAACATTCACTCTAGCCACTCTATTCCTTTTTATATATTTATAAAAACTTTTACTATCATTTTTTATATTAATTGCTAGCCTAGCTTCATAGTCTATCCTTCCTTTCTTTATCGCTTTCTTAGTCTCTCTTTGTTGTTTCTTAAATTTTTCCCAATCACTTGTTTCTCCACTATTTTTGGCCACTCTGTACGCAGCTGTTTTTATTTTAATACTCTCCTTTATTTCCTTCGTTATCCACGGCTGGTTCTCCCTTTTCTTACAATCCTTGTTTTTTGCTGGAATATATTTTTGCTGAGAACTGAAAAGGATCTCCTTAAAAATCCTCCACTGTTCCTCAGCTATCCTACCTGCCAGCCTGCTCTCCCAGTCTACCTTAGCCAATTCATCCCTCATCCTATCATATTTCCCTCTGTTCAAACAGAGGACACTGGTTTGGGACCAAACTTTCTCCTCTTCCATCTGAATCAGAAATTCGACCATATTGTGGTCACTAGACCCAAGAGGGTCCTTCACAATAAGATCCTTAATTCTACCTACCTCGTTACACAATACCAGATCCAAAATAGCTCGTTCCCTCGTCGGTTCCGTAACATGCTGTTCAAGGAAACTATCCCGACAGCATTCTAAGAACTCTTCCTCCATTCCACCCTTACCAACTTGAGTCTGCCAGTCAATGTGCATGTTGAAGTCCCCCATGATTATTGTCGTTCCGTTTTTACACGCATCCCTTATCTGCTTGTTTATAGCCCTCCCTACCTCAACATTATTATTTGGGGGCCTATATACCACACCTACTAGTGTCTTTCTCCCTCTACTATTCCTCATCTCTACCCATAATGATTCCACGTTTTGTTCCTCAGAGCCTATGTCATCCCTCAGTACTACCCTGATATTATCTCTTATTAATAGCGCGACCCCACCACCTTTTCCTTCCTGTCTATTCTTCCTAAACGCCTGATACCCCTGGATATTCATCTCCCAGTCCTGGTCACCTTTCAGCCACGTTTCTGTAATGGCCAAAAAATATCGAGATGCATCAACCGAAGCATGCTTTCTGTTTTGAAATTGTGGGGTTTTTTGCATATGCCTCTACTTGCAACATTGGGTGGAATTCTCCCAAAAGATTTCTGAGTTTCATAATGGCGAGGATAATGGAGTGTTCTGTGCTAGTTTCCCAGGTGTGCTCCACACTGCAATCCTCCCCCACACAATCACTCTTTCAGAGAATTGGGAGTGGCGCCTAAACATTCCCGTGAGCACGGTTTCTGAGTGCTCGGGCGTCGTGATCTCAGAGTGCACTGAGTGATCCTCTCCCTCACCCCATGCACATCAGGACCCCCACCCCTCATCGGCTGCATCTTCCCTCACCCCTTCCCTGACATGGATTGCCGGCATCAGGGCTCTCCTGATGGGTCCACCTGCCCAACCCCTGACATGCCCCCTTCCCCATCAAGATCACCTTCAAAATCCACCCCCCCGACTGTCAGACCCCTCTCCCTGTATTGCCACTCCGTCATGTTCCCCCACTCATGCCCCAACCCCTTGGCATTGCTCCTGGCACACTGGCGGTACCCAACAGGCATCTCTGGGCTGTGTGGCGGCCTCTGCCAGGCACTGCTGGTGTACCAGTTGGGCACCAGTGTGCCAGGTGGGCCCCACCATGTGGGCACTGCCCGATGGGCACCACCTGGCCATGCCTCAACCCGCCGGGGCCTCAGTGGCCTCCAAACGCCCTGGCGGCACCTTTGCACCAGGTCTCCGTTTTTGGAGACCAGTAATGATTCTCGCCATTAATCGCGCTGTGCCCGAAGACCGATTCATTGCATACACTGGGATTTGTATGGGCTACGCATATTTAAATACTATTTTACATATGCTAATCAGACTTGTGCTTTCTCTGGGCGCAATCTGGTTTATGGCATTGGAAAGGAGCCGGAAGACTCGCAAATTGTGTGGCGTCGGGGGTGAATCGGAGTTTTAGGCACGCACATTATTCTCTGGAATCAGCACGCTCTAAGGATGCAGCGAGGTTGGAGAATCGGCCCCATTTTCTACTGATGATGAATACAGGCTGAAAATCACCCCCTCCCCCCTCATGTTTATCTAAAGGTTGAAAGGTTTTTGCAAAGCGTGTTTCCCATGGAATATAACACTATTACTGAACCACGTTTAAAATTTGATTCATTTGCCTGTGAGAGTTGGGTGTTGTCAAGGTTACAGATCTGTCTGAGCTGTTCAGGCTAAGAGGTATATTGCTGAAATTATATTTCTTTGTCTCTCCCTCAGTCTTCCATAATTATAGTGGATGAGGCAAGGGATAGAAATACATTTGTGCCGCTTACTCTAATCAGAATGAAAGGAACCTATGGGACTGTAACTGTGTACTTTGAGGTAAGTGATATCAAATTATTTTTCAGTCCCATCTTAGCTTAATAACAGAAAGCAGCATTTGGTTTATTGCCACTGACTAATTAACATAGCACAGGTCACTTGTTAACAGATAGCCACCTGACTTAAATAGAACCATAGAACCATAGAAAATTACAGCTCAGAAACAGGCCTTTTGGCCCTTCTTGTCTGTGCCGAACCATTTTATGCCTAGTCCCACTGACCTGCACTTGGACCATATCCCTCCACACCCCTCTCATCCATGAACCCGTCCAAGTTTTTCTTAAATGTTAAAAGTGACCCCGCATTTACCACTTTATCCGGCAGCTCATTCCACACTCCCACCACTCTCTGCGTGAAGAAGCCCCCCCTAATATTCCCTTTAAACTTTTCTCCTTTCACCCTTAACCCATGCCCTCTGGTTTTTTTCTCCCCTAGCCTCAGCGGAAAAAGCCTGCTTGCATTCACTCTATCTATACCCATCAAAATCTTATACACCTCTATCAAATCTCCCCTCAATCTTCTACGCTCCAGGGAATAAAGTCCCAACCTATTCAATCTCTTTCTGTAACTCAGCTTCTCAAGTCCCGGCAACATCCTTGTGAACCTTCTCTGCACTCTTTCAATCTTATTTACATCCTTCCTGTAACTAGGTGACCAAAACTGTACACAATACTCCAAATCCGGCCTCACCAATGCCTTATATAACTTTACCATAACACTCCAACTTTTATACTCGATACTCCGATTTATAAAGGCCAATGTACCAAAGGCACTCTTTACGACCCTATCCACCTGTGATGTCACTTTTAGGGAATTCTGTACCTGTATTCCCAGATCCCTCTGTTCAACTGCCCCACTCTTCAGAGTCCTACCATTTACCCTGTACGTTCTACTTTGATTTGTCCTTCCAAAGTGCAATATCTCTCACTTGTCTGCGTTAAATTCCATTTGCCATTTTTCAGCCCATTTTTCTAGTTGGTCCAAATCCCTCTGCAAGCTTTGAAAACCTTCCTCACTGTCCACTACACCTCCAATCTTTGTATCATCAGCAAACTTGCTGATCCAATTGACCACATTATCATCCAGGTCATTGATATAGATGACAAACAACAATGGACCCAACACCGATCCCTGCGGCACACCACTAGTCACAGGCCTCCACTCAGAGAAGCAATCCTCCACAACCACTCTCTGGCTTCTTCCATTGAAGAATTCTTCCAACAACGGAACAACATGAGCCACCCTCCAATCATCCGGCACCTCCCCCGTGAATACTGACATTTTAAATATGTCTGCCAGGGCCCCTGCAAGTTCAACACTAGCTTCCCTCAAGGTCCGTGGGAATACCCTGTCCGGTTCTGGGGATTTATCCACTCTGATTTGCCTCAAGACAGCGAGCACCTCCTCCCCTTTAATCTGTAAAGGTTCCATGGCCTCCCTACCAGTTTGCCCTATTTCCGTAGACTCCATGCCCGTTTCCTCAGTAAATACGGATGCAAAAAAACCATTTAGTATCTCCCCCATCTCTTTTGGTTCCATACACAGTGTACCACTCTGGTCTTCAAGAGGACCAATTTTATCCCTCACTATCCTTTTGCTCCTAACATACCTATAGAAGCTCTTTGGATTTTCCTTCACTCTGTCTGCCAAAGCAACCTCATGTCTTCTTTTAGCCCTCCTGATTTCCCTCTTAAGTAGCTTCTTGCACTTTTTATACTCCTCGAGCATCTGATGTGTTCCTTGCTGCCTGTACATTTCATACAACTCTCTCTTCCTCTTAATCAGTGTTACAATCTCCCTCGAGAACCAAGGTTCCTTATTCCTATTTACTTTGCCTTTAATCCTGACAGGAACATACAAACTCTGCACTCTCAAAATTTCTCCTTTGAAGGCCTCCCACTTTCCATTTACATCCTTACCAGAGAACAGCCTGTGCCAATCCACACTTCCCAGATCCCTTCTCATTTCATCAAATTTGGCCTTTTTCCAGTTCAGAACTTCAACCCGAGGACCAGATCTATCCTTATCCACGATCAGGTTGAAATAACAATTAGTTTCATGGTTTCAGTTTCTGGACCTGATGGATATGATTTTTAGTGGGACTACTTCCACTGAAATCCTCTTTGGACATCCTTTACAATTCTATGGCTGTTTTCTGTTAACTGCCACAATAACATCCGGTTTCTTATGCATTGTGTTTTTTGTGTGTAATTTTTCTATTTCTTTTCATTTGATCATAAAATTATACGGACCTCCAGATAGAAAAACCTTGCACTAAGACAGGACCTTTGAGAAAAGCAAGATACTGCAGATCCTGGAATCTGAAACAAAAACAGAAAATGCTCGAAAATCTCATCAGGTCTGACAGCAGCTCTGACGAAGGGTCGTCTAGACTTGAAACATTGTCAGACCTGCTGAGATTTTCCAGCATTTTCTGTTTTAGGACCTTTGATATCCTTGTTCTGCACTTTATAGCCAATGGATTATTTTTAAAATACATGTGATGTAGGCAGATATGGCAATGAATTTTCACAAAACAAGCGTTCTTGGAGGGAAGAATGGTGACCAGGACACTTGGAGAACTGCCTGGCTTTCTTCAAAGAATTTTCTGAACAGATAATGGGGCCTTAGTTAACCAAAGAAAATACAGATGGCATCTTTAAAAATGTGGTATGCTCCAGGACTGTACTAAAAATGTTAGTCTAGATCGTGTGCTCAAGCCCTAGAGTGGGTCTTGAACTCTCAAACTGCTGACTCAAAATGTCATCCAATTGGGTATAAATGTAAAAATAGCTGAATGACAGAAAGCGATGAATACTTGTTCAAACTAAGTGGGATCTCAATTATTTTTAATTTACATCAATGATTGAGAAAATCAATGCAAATTAATTGCATTTCTTTTAATACCGAACTAGGATGGCCAGTGGTACCAGTGGAGGCATTTGGGAAATTATCGAGCAAATTGGCTAAATATGTGAGTGTGTAGAACAGGCACAATTTAACACAGACAAATGTAATATAATAGACATAGGAAGGGAAAATGGGCAACACACATTATCCATGAATGGGGTAAAAATAGCAATGGGTGAATTATACACACAAAGCTTTAATGGGCTTGATGTTCACTATGTACAATCAATACAGAATAGCAATTAGTAAAGTCAATACCAGATTTAATTTCATAACCAAAACAGAAGAGTACAAGTCAAAGGAGGTCCACCTCAATAGAAAGTCCCAGTTTTTGCTCTGGGAGATGGAGGTGGTAGTGTGGGGTGGGGGTTGGGATAATTTTACTTATCAATTTACATAGAGTATTTCCTTCATGTCAAACAATTTATATTCGTAACAATGAGAATTAAAAAGAAATTCTGCCTTGCATGAAATGGTGAATATAGGAATATAAATGCTCATTTTAAATGCAGATTGTGTTAATTTGCAGATTGCAATTCCATTCCAATATGTCATTGTTTAAAACTTTAATTGTGCAATGCTCCCTGTTCTCAGCTGTGATGTCATCTACTTGAAAGATGTCACCACTTGTATACAAACTAATAATTGTCTTGTCATCATTATCTCTGTACTGGCAGATTACAGCAGGCCCAAATTCTGCAGATGAAGACATCAGTCCAGCAAGGGGAAACATCATTCTTCCTCCTGGGAGAGCAGTGGTAGTTTATAACATTTCCATTATAGATGACCAGGTAAGAAACACAGTTCTAAAGAATGCAACTGTAAATATTCTCTACTGATTGAAATGCTTTTCAGCCACACATATGAATTAGGTGCAGGAGTAGGCCCCTCGAGCCTTTTGAGGCAGAAAGTTCCAAAGACTCGCAACCGTCTGAGGGAAAAAAGTTCTCCACATCTCTCACTTCTATGGGTGACTCCTTATTTTTAAACAGATTCTTCCACAAGAGGAAACATCCTGGTGGCACGGTGGCACAGTGGCATGGCGGCACAGTGGCACAGTGTTTAGCACTGCTGCCTCTCAGCTTCAGGGTCCTGGGATCGATTCCCGGCTTGGGTCACTGCCTGTGTGGAGTTTGCACGTTCTCGCCGTGTCTGCGTGGGTTTCCTCTGGGTGCTCTGGTTCCTCCCACACCCCAAAGATGTGCAGGTTAGGTGCATTGGCCATGCTAAATTGTCCCTTAGAGTCCGGGATATGTAGATTAGAGGGATTAGCAGGGTAAATATGTGGAGTTACGGGGATAAGGACCAGGTGGGATTGTTGCCGGTGCAGACTCGATGGGCTGAATGCCTTCCTTCTGCACTGTAGGGTTTCTATGATTTCTATGATCCTTTCCACATCTATCCTGCCAAGACCTACGTTTCACTCAACGCACCTTTTACTCTTCTAAACTCCAGTGGATACAATACAAGCATAGCCCGTCCAACCTTTCCTCATAAGACAGCCCAAATTATTTGGAAGAACAAGGCCCCAAGAGTACATGATTATTACAACTGATGCCTGTTGTGAGTTTCCTCCATGTGCTCCGGTTTTCTCCCACAGTCAGAAAGAAGTGCTGGTTAGGTGCATTGGTCACGCTAAATTCTCCCTTAGTGTACCCAAACAAGCGTCGGAGTGTGACAATTAGATTTTCACAGTAACTTCATTGCAGCGTTAATATAAGCCTACTTGTGACACCAATAAATAAACTTTAAAACTTCAAACACTATAATTGTGGCAGATTCTCATTGAAAGGCCACAATCTCAGTTGAAACTAGTTTAGTCTTAATTTAGTTTAGTCTTAAAGGAAGTTGAGTCATTTGTACTCTCTTCAGAAAATTACATAATGCCTTGATAAAACATTTTAAGAAAATATCTGGACACAGATTATCTAATTTGCTTTGCTAATTGTGCTGGTGCGGAAAACGAAATAGTGTGAACAGGCCAACTTAGGGATCAAACAGTCAGAAGTGACTGCTGCCCATAAAAACTGATGACGAGATGAAATATTCACATGGCATTGTTCTTCCTTTTTTTTTAACAGGTTAGGCTATTTAAAATAAATGGGTTAATTTGTTTCATTAAGGTAGAAGACAGAAGAAATTCACTCTATTCTGTTAAGCACTTGAAACTGTTCTGAGGAACAGTAATTCTGACCTGTCTTCTTCTGGCTCATGTCAGAAAGATTTATTTGTTGTTTTGGAAATGACTCAAGTCATTTAAAATATGAAAACATTCCAAATATAGTTTGCAGGAAGAGGGAAAAGGGAGTGCATCTCGGGTAGATCAGACTGACTCCAGTTGAGTTTATAATCCCTAATTCTCTAACTGATTGATAATGTTACTCCTCACATTTCCTTGTGGATGTTGACCACTCCAATACAGAAGGTGCAAACTATCTTGCTGGTTATTATACTTGAATAAGGAAGTTTTCACTATGAGAATGCAAACATATGTGGTAAGGATTTGTTTAATGTTGTCATTGAGTTCCTGAAAAGTGCTATATTACACAAACAATGCTGAGTGAATCAGATTTTCCTATTAAATCCAATATAAAAGCTGTAATTAGGTTCTGCAGAAATATGCTCATCAGAAATAAGTTTAGGTATTTTCTCCACCTAGTGTATTTGGAACTTGTGTTAACTTTCACTGTTGGGATAATTCTGCTCTGAGTGCACATTTATTACTAAATGTTACCAAAGATAAAAGGACACTGTTGCCTAAAACACAGCTGTGATGATTAGGACAGTGCCATCTTTGGTCCTGGCTGCCGGCACCAGGTTAAAGTCCAACAGGTTTATTTGGCAGCACTAGCTTTTGGAGTCTCAGGCTCCTTCATCAGACTCCGAAAGCTTGTGCTGCCAAATAAACCTGTTGGACTTTAACCTGGTGTTGTGAGACTTCTTACTGTGCCTACCCCAGTCCAACGCCAGCATCTCCACATTACAGTGACGAACAGAGTTGATCACTCGAACTGCACATGCACGGCATTGGCAACAAACACAGCCTTGTAAAATAACAGGACACAGCCATTGAACGAGTTTGTAAAGCTTGTCAAACTGTCTTACTGCATCTGCACTAGGATTGGAAAAAAAATACTTCTATTTAGTTGAACGATGTTTAATATTATCCATCAACTCATTATGACTGTGTGATAACTACCATGAATCAGTATCCTTTTTTCTTTTCTAGATACTAAAAGAACAAAGGTTTTGGTTTTCGTTCATGTTTAATATTGTTCAATTTTATAAATTAAGCAAACATTACACCATGCACGTTTTTACTTTTAATCTTATTTCAGTTGAGTGTATGTAACCATGTTTAATTTATCTTTTGAGCAGGCTGAATTCTCCCATAAGACGTCAAAAAGACTATCAAGCAACAGTTAGCTTGTAACTGCATAGAATTGTTCAGGGCATTTACCTAGGGACAATAGACACTTCTTTTGTGAAAGTTTCCAGTCAAAAGACCAGGTCTCCTGTGGCTTATTTAACATACAAATTACAGTTACACATGTATGAACTGCATGCTGAATTTATCCAGGTCTGATTGTTATGTTAATTTTTGATTCTCCCAGGACTCAAATGTATGATAAGTGAGGAGTGAAGTGAATTACTTTAGTAGCTTTATTTCACACTGCACCTACTTTTAAAATGCAAATCTGTGCAATTGAGAATTTGTATGAATATCCTGCAGAATATTATTTCTCCATCAGTAAATGTGTGTGGATTCTAAGCTTTGGTGTGGTTTCACTATTGAGAAATAGAAGTGTTTTATCACTTCTAAACAATTAACAATTACAAACACACAACTGCTTCTGAACTGAACTGTCCACCAAAACAGGAAGGCCCCTTTTATCCTTATCCACACAAAAGAGAAATACTTCTCAGACTCCACCTCCAGCACACCCTGCTGGCAGGTTTTTATATAGCACATTTTAACAAAAGTATGAACTCTAGACATAAGCATCACAGAAATGTAAAGCTCAAAACCCCAAAATTCTATAGTCCTATCACTCTCAGTGTAATGTGACAATGTGGGATCCCAGGGGGGCAATCTTACCAAAAAAATTCTAAGTGTTGAACGAGTGTGCAAATGGGAGCGAATCGTACCCATTTTTTGGGCAAGAGAAAAGTTCAAATCTTATGCCACTTAGAAAGAAAGGAGGCAATGTGTGATTCGCGGCAGTAGGGGGTGTGGACAGAGTTTATTCTTGCTGGGAAACCGGCTGATGACTGCTAGAGGGCATCATTGCGCATGATCTCCCAATGTACAGTGTAATTTGTACACAGTTAGTGCACTGTGAATCTGACACTCCCCCACCCGATTCCCCTTCCCAGCCTATCACCAATCTATTCACCCCTGCCCGTCCAATCACCGACCCTGTTCACTCCACCCCAGATGATTGCTGCCCCCATTCACCACCCCTGGCCTAATGATGCCCCCGTTCACACCAACACCCAGGTCGATTGCCGCCCTAGCGATTCCAGGTTGCAGAGTGCACGGCTCCCCATCGCAGCCTCCCCTTTAGACTCTGCACCCTCCCCTTAGCCCCTGACCCTTGGCACTGACCAGTGCTCAGTGGGCAGTGCCAGGGTGCATGGGCTGTGTCCGGGTGCCAAGCTGGCAGTGCCAGCAAAGGGGCACTGCAATCCCCTGTTCCTGACCATCCAAGGGGTCTCAGTGGCCTCCGGTCCCACAAGTGAGGCCATCACGCCTGGTCCCCATCGCTAGGGACTATATTTGATCCTCGCCGATGAAGCCTCAGCGGTGAGGACCTACACCTGTGAGGCCATTAAGGCAAGTGAGCGAGAGTTCACTAATAACATTAAAATGAAAATTTGAATATTTAAATCAGCCTCCCTCCCTTCCCAGGCACAACGCTGATCATGTCAGCAATCTGGTGCTGGTATCATCACAAGAGCTGGGAAACCCCGTTTTTCGCCTCCCTCACGATCTTACTGGGTTGCCACGCTGATCGACTGGCATGATGAGCCAGTAAAATCGTCCCTTCCCATGTGTCCATACCCTAAACCATATAACCCATTCTGTTATGCAATGACAGGGTAATTATCATAATCAGAATGGAAGACTTGCGCCTGTAAGGGCATTTTAGAAGACAGTCGGAAGGAGGATCAGATCAATGTCCTGCACATCTGAGGGTGGAAGTAAAATTAAACTTGATAGAACTTAATTTGTTGGCTGGCTTCAGAGTTCCATCAAATACATCCCAAGTAATGGTGGGATGGGTGTGCTCCCTCTTTCCCAATACCTCGGATTTGGAGGAAATTTAAATGAGATATGGCAGCCCCAAATTGTTGACCTCCAGCGAGTCATGCTGCTACCCTCCACAAACACCAGAAATTTCTGTCATTAAATCAAAGATTAATCTGTTCCATGTGTAAGGCATTTCATTCATTCTTCCAGATCCCTGAAAATGATGAAGTCTTCACAGTGCAGCTAACGAGTGTCGAGGGAGGAGCTGAAATCAATGCTACACAAAGCAGCTTTCAACTTAAAATCAACAAAAATGACAGCCCAGTGCGATTAGCTCAAGCATTGTACATGGTGTCAGAGACAGATCATGTGATTACCATACCAGTTATACGTGGGAAGGACCAGTTTGGAAATATAATTGGTTCTGATGATGCTCTGGTTTCTATTAATTACCAGATAGTGACTGGCAACAGTTCTGCCAGTGCATTGCTACAGTCTGATTTTGTTGACCTTCAACCAAACAGAACCATTATTTTCCTGCCTTACGTTTATGAAGTAAATCTGAAAATTCAGATCATCAATGATCCTACCCCTGAAATTGCAGAGTCATTTCAGATTGTGTTACTTGAAGATACAATAAAGGGAGATGCAGTGCTGCTTACTCCCAACACAGTTCAGATTATTATTGAGCCAAATGACCACCCTTATGGAGTTCTGTCCATTAGCAGCAGCCTCCTGGCACAAAATGTTGTTATCAATGAAGACACGATGACAAGGTAGGATATAATACAATGTTTCTGCATTCCAGCTTTGTGTTTTATTATGTTTTGTAATTTTTTTGGTTTACAGAAATAATCTTGCGTGTTTTTGATGTTTCTCAATGTCAGTCTGGTCGGAGCAACTGTGACCATTGGCTTCAGTTCTTCTTCTAGTGATGCAATTCTCCACATTACAGGAGGACAGCCATTGAGATTGCTCTCAAGCATAATAATTGAAATTAATTTACTATCATTTGGGAATTGGATGCTCGTGTTCTGTATTTACTTAACTGAATCTACTGAAAAGATTCAAATAATTTATTTCATATCTCTTGTTCTCATAAATGAGCAATTTTCAATGTCAAATCATCTTAACACAAGCTCTATAAAGTAATGAGTGTGTAACGAGCTCTATGGAAATTAAGCAGACATTAAATAAAGCAGACATTAAATCTTTTAAGCAGAGGGAGTCAAAGCTTTGTTTAAAGAAGAGGCAATTTTGAAGGCAGTGAAGGAGATGTCAAAGTTAAGATGGGAGGGAGTTCTAGAAGGGCATGGTCCAGGTGACTGAATGATAAGCTATCAGTAGTGGAACTCAGGGATAGAAATGAGCTGGTGCTGAAAGAACAAAGGGTACGCTTGGTGATGCGGTGCTGGAGGAGATCATTGCGGTTATCACTGCTGCCTCACAGTGCCAGGGACCTGGGTTCGATTCCCGGCTTGGGTGACTGTCTCTGTGGAGTTTGCATGTTCTCCCCGTGTCTGCGAGGGCGTCCTCCGGGTGTTCTGGTTTCCTGCTACATTCCAAAAGATGTGTTGGTTAGGTGCATTGGCCATGGTAAATTCTCCCTCAGTGTACCCGAAGCGGCGCGGAGTGTGGCGACTAGGGAATTTTCACAGTAACTTCATTGCAGTGTTAATATATACTTGTGACAATAACAAATAACTTAAAACTGGAGCAGAGCTGTTTACCAGGCACAACAGAGCACTTTGATTGAGGTTGGAGGAGGCAATGAGCTTGTCACGGAGCAATGACTGTCTAGGACATAGAAACATACATAGGAAATAGAAGCAGGATTAGGCCATTCGGCCCTTCAAGTCTGCTCCTCCTATCCTCAAACTATGACCTCTAGTTCTGGACTCCCCACCATCGGGAACATTCTTTCTGAATTTATCCTGTTGAATCCTGTTAGAATTTTAAGTTTCTACGAGATCCCCTCTCATTCTGGAGACACTCTGGGACAGTGGAGGACAATGGAGTTTGCAGGGAGGCAGCAGTGAATGGAGTCAGGAAGCAAGACAGGGTTGAGGTAATCAATTTGGAAATGTCGGAATTATAAGGGGTAATGGCAAAGGGGCAAGGAACACAAAGAGGGTAGACAGTGAGGCAAGTATGATGGGAGTGGAAAAATAGGAAAGCTCAGATCTGGGCCACATGTTATTAACAGCAACATTCAGTTTGTTAGAGAAATATATCAACTAAACAGGGTTCATAGTCAAACAAGGTTACTGAGTGGTCCAGTCTTAACGTAGGATTCAGAGACACGGTTGTGTGCAGAAATAGAGAAATTGGGAGTCCTTTTGGAGTCAGACATTCATTCAGGGTCAGCAGAAAAACATTTTTTCAATCTTTTTGGAGTCTTTTATGACATTAGTAAATTATTTTTGACAGCAGGGTAGTAATTAAAACTACGTGTGGCTAATGTGATGTCAGATTTTATATAGACAATCCAAACTGCTAAATTAAATATAAGTAATGGCTAAAGAATGACAGATTTTTAATGCCCATAAAAACCTAATTATTGTGATGGTGTTCATTAATCCATACAGTAACCCTTTCCTGGATATTCTGATTGCAGATTTGATGGGATTACCGTTGTAAGAAACGGTGGGACACATGGTAATGTTTCGGTGGACTGGCTTATTTCAAGGAATAGTAGTGACTCCTCCGCCGTCACTGTAGACCTAATGCCAGTTTCAGGAACTCTAAACCTTGTGGAAGGCCAGATGCTGGCCACAGTGCATCTCACCATCATTAATGATAATTTACCAGAGGAAGCAGAGGCATATCTGTTCCAACTTTTGAACAATACAATAAAGGGAGAAGCAGAACTAGATGAACCCATGCAAGTACGTTTATTAAAATTGCTGTTTAGACATGCATTGTAATTTTCTGCGGTATACTCCTAAAAAATATATGAAACCTCTTTGCATAACATTTTGATGACCAATAGATGACATAAGTAAAAAAGAAAGGAGGAAAGAACTTGTATTTATAAAGCACCTTTCACAAACTCAGGTCATCCAAAAGCACTTCCCTGGCGCTGGAGTATTTAAGAAATCTTGCTCAGAGACACATGAACAAATAGTCTATTTCACTGAGGTAAGAGGTTCCGAGACAAGACAAGAAATTTCAGACAAGGAGAAACTTGATGTAATTGTATCAGGACAATTCATTAAGCAACAAAAGTTATACTTTACAAAAGAAAGGCAGTCAATTTTCCAGTTCAGACGGTTCTTCTGCCCACTGACTCTTATGGCTACAGACAACTTTGACTGCTGTTCTTTTCTTTCCCTGTGTCATCTTGGAATCGGTGCACCTACCTTCTGCAGGTTCATTCTTTTTAACTCCCACATTCAGGGGCTCTTCCGTGTTGCTGTGCGCTGATCTTGTTATCTGTCTGGCGGTAATCTACAATTAGCCCTTCATCTACCAGGAACTCATAAAAATACATAATACACATAAAAGTGAATTAATAACACAAACAAAATATAATGAAGAATAACAGTCAAAAGACATGTAAAAAGATACACATTTCCTACATGGCTGAGGAATATTGACCAGGGCAGCAATAGAAACACCGGTTCCTCTTCAAACAGTGGCACAGAGTATTACACTTCTTCCTGAGGAGACAGATGGAACCTTGATTTAATGTCTCATCTGAAAGGTGGCACACCTGACAGTGCAGTACGCCACTGGAATGCCAATCTGAATTATATGTTTTGGATTATGTCTGCTTGTAAAATTTAAGATGCTAGTCTGAACTGGGTTATATATTGTAGTGAATTTTTAAATTTCTCATCATTTGCAGCAGCTTAGGAAAATCCAGACTAGAATTTTTTTTCCTCATGGATGGGAATGCTCTTCAGCTAGCTGTTCGCTGAATCCTCGTAATGCCATTCGGCATGTTACTCTTCCAGAAAACATTCCTATAACTATGATGCTTTTTTTTAATATTGGGAAATTGTTTTGAGTTCTGCTAAAACATATCCACTCTTGCAGCGTAATGATTTCAATCTTCTTTCAAAACAACTTGTGAATACTTTGAATAAATGCAGTGTATAAAATGATAAATGCATGAAGGTTTTATATTTCTCATAGCCTGGAGAGATAACAAGAATGTCTGGTCCCGTCTGAATGACTGTCAGTTCCAGATTGTGGTTTTGACAATCAGATGGGTCTTAAATTATTAGGGTAGACCTAGGATCGAAATAAGGCTGTTCACACTTTTTGTCTTTCCTTTGTTTAGGTTATTTTCTATATTCAGGATAGTGATGATGTCTATGGCTTAATTCAGTTCTACTCTATGGAAGAACAGAAGATAGAGAGTAGCCCAGCTGGGCGGTTTCTGTCGTTGGGTTTTGCCCGTCACAATGGAACCATTGGGGTTGTGAAATTAAACTATACAGTACTGTACATCCCTCCTGGTGTTATGGATCTTTCTAAAGCGAAGGATGATATCCTTAATGTTTCTAGCGAAAACAATATTATCTTCATGCCAGGACAATCACAGATAAGTCTCAAGCTACCAATAAGAAACGATGCATTCCTTCAAAATGGAGCAAGTTTTTTTGTGCAGGTATGTCAATATGAATGCAAACGGTTATAACATTTGTTTAGTATTCGTAGTCCAAACTGTCAATACATTTTTGCACAACAGTTATAGATTTTAAAATATCTGTAACAGTGACATTGACCTCTTTTTGGTGAAAAATCTCAGTTAAATTGCCTTTGGGACTGGTTATCTCAGACAGTAGTTGTTAGTATTATTCAAATAATCTGAAATATATTTGATTTGATCATTTAATTAAGTACTTTGCAGGGAGTTACATGAGTTGTAACTGAAAACAAGAGTTTTCTAACCAAATACGTCATCCCATTCTTTAAATATCATCAAACTATTTATTATTTAAAATGTTTGCAAAACAGCACTTTAATACTTTCTTTTGCTGTTCTTTCAAGTAATACTAATAGTTTGTATTGTGCTGAAGAATTGAGGATAAGCAATAATATTCTTTCCACCATCTTCAGATCCTTGGAACAGTACAGTGGATTACTCTGTTATTATTTGCTCATAATTGTCTTGTTTTTCTAGTTTCTTGCCACTTTCAAAAATAACTACTGAGATTATCCTGCCATTTGTACCCATGGAGCGAATGATAATTAATTAATGTCCTTTAGAACTGAAGTTCCCCATGAAACATTCTCAGTTATGGGTGGGATTTTATGGTCTCCCTCAGACGGGACCAGAAATTCCAGCCCGAGGTCAACGGAGATTTCTGTTGTCGGACCCTCGCCTGCTCCAATTCCGTGGCGGGTGGATCGGTTGAGTTCGGCCATGCTGTCTATTCAAGTTTGACAATACAGCAAGCAGTCACAGTGCTTTCCAACACTTTATGGGAGGAATTTAATTTTGGTGATGGTCACCCACCCACTGATGGGAGAACCTGTGGGAATCCCATATTGCTGTTCTCCAGGAGGCCCAATGCAACTACCAGGCACTTACCCGCTCGGTGTTGGGTCTACCACGCAATCAAGCCCCAAGGAGGGTTGAAATCTGTCCCCTGCGAGCTGCTGGCCAATCAGAGGTAGGTGGCTCTGCAGTCCTGGCAGTGCCACCGAGAAGAATGGCTGCTGCCAGTATAAGACCTGGGCCTATTTTGAAGATTGTCAATGGGTCCCTCGATGGAGGTGAGTTTGGGCGGGATGGAGGTCCCAGGGACGGGAGGCACTGGGTGTGTACTGGGAAACTGATCCGCTTCCATGTATTTTGCTCCCTGCTAAGTTAACTCCCATTGCATTCAATTATTTGACACTATTTTATTTCATACTTACTGAGTATCCTTGTATGCAATTTGCATATGCGTGAAATCATGTATGTTTGGCTGCTGTTTTAATTTTATCTCTTAGTTAAGTTTGATGTATCACAGCAGAATAGCATTGTGAGTCACACTACATTATGGATTAGGTTGGATATTTAAGACCATCAAAAATACTATTCAAGAGCATCCTTCCAAATTATGCTTTGCTCTTTAAAAACATTAATGTTTATTTTACTTTAATTATTGGTGCATGTTTATCTTGCAATTTTTGCTTCTGTCCTCAAAGATGAAATATTAGTCTGATTATATTTAAGAAGTCCTAATACCTGATTCAAAACTGAACCAGCCTCTTTATTCTAATAAAAACAATTAAATGTAGTTACAGTTACACCATTTTTCTGAAAATCACACTCCCTTGTTTTAATAAGTGTAGTTGCTTTGAAGCTTTCCAACATGCTGAGATGGATAGACATTTCTCAATGTAAAGTTGCTGGTATTAAATTATACCGTGTAGAGAATGCTATTAATTCTATGAATGGTGTCGAAGTCAAGCTGTGTGTAATGCTGGCTACAATTCCTTTGTTCGCTGGAGTTTGTGACTGGTTTTACATAAAAAATATTTCATTTGGTTCAGTTCACACACTATCACTTTGATGAATGAGGAATTAGTGCGCAGTTCAGTAGAATACTTCACCTCTCTCAGCAATTTATACTCTCCCTCACTTTGGTTACCTGCCTTAGTGTACTTGTATGCTGTTTCGTTTCACACATCATTTCCCTTTGTTTCCACAGAATTAAAGTAAAATACTTGGATTATATGCCTGATAGCACAGTGGGTTAATGTTATACAGTGCTAGGACATTGCCAAGTGACTGTTGTTCCCTGCATGATGAGTATTTTAATCAGGTAGTGAATCGTTCTAACAAGCCTACTGTTTTCCAGCATTAAGTTAAGAAAGATTAACAGGCAACAAGTTCTCCTGCACCTCTTAATGGCCAGATATAGGGTGGTGCTCGCAAAAACTTTAGGTAGAAATGGATGAGAAATGCCATTTGACACATCTCAGTTCATCCAGAAATAAGACACAGGATTGGATTTTCTGAGCAATTTTCAGAGGTGAACTGCACAAGCAAACTTCTTTGGAACATTGGAAAAAGATCTGCAGAGTTGGAACACTGCCCATATTCTTTCATCCAGTTTTCTGATTGGGCTTTGGGCGATACCTAGAAGAATCTGTGAGCCAGTAGATTAATGCATGTGAATAAATGTATATTTCAAACCTGTCCTTCCCACTTGTTAAAAGCTGTTTTATTTACCTGGCCATATTAACCAGAATCCAGGGTTTGTAGGTGTTAATTTACAGACAAACGTAAAGACCAATAGCACGCTGTCACATTATTAGGCCAGTGTTGAAATGAATTGGCTTTTTCCTGGGGTGGCTGAGGTAATTGAAAATCCTCTAGCAGATACTGAGAGGTTGCCTTTCTTTGTACTCCAGCAGCCATTGTGCGGAAGTAGGTATCCCCCCGACCCCGAAACTTCCTTCTTTATATTATTTTCAGAGGAAGAAATAAAGGACCGACTGAGGAACAGCAAATCAGCAAATTCTCTGTGAAGACACTGTGGGAGGCCTCTGAGACATTCCCCAGAGACTTAAATGCCTCCATGCCAAAAAAAATCAAGTGCCCATGTCTGTCCCTGTAAGCAACCCCCACAGACATGTATATCCCTCAGCAGCACGCTCATCTCTAACCCGAATTGGCGAGCTTCCAATCAAAGACTCTGAGTGTTCTAATGACCCTGTTCATATATCTGTTGGCAGTCAAACAGAAGAGAAAACCCCGGCTCGTGTGTCATTTGATCTGTCATTTGAGATCACTGGAGAATTTTGTTATTAATACTGAGACAGAAGACAGAAGCGGCCATTTACACTAATGGAACTGAAAGATTGGTTGGAAGTGCAGTCCCATTTCATAAAAAGCCAGCCAAATTAAAAAAATATATAGTATGCTTGTCCAAAGAAAGCGAATTGAAATAAATAGTTCCTCTCTAGTTCATCTGACGATTGAAAAATCATGGAATTTAAGCTGCAATCTTTTGCAAGAATATTTTCTGATTTTAGATTTTTGTAAGTGAAGCAGTGTGTTTTGAAATGAAGGCTGAGGTAGATCGATTCTTGGCTAACGAGGGAGTCAAAGGTTATGAGGTTAGAACGTGGAGTTGAGGCCACAATCAGATCAGTCAATTTTTTATTGAATGGCGGAGCTGGCTAGAGGGGCCTAATGGCCTAATTCATATGTTTGTAACACAGATGCCAATCTTCAGCCAATTCGATTCATTCCACATGATATCAAGAAATGGCTCAAGGTACAGGATACTGCAATGGCAATGGCCCTGACAACATTCCAACAATAGTACGGAAGACTTGTGCTCCAGATCTTGCTGGATACCTAGTCAAGATGTTCCAGTACAGCTACAACACAAGCATTTACTCAGCAGTGTGGGAAATTGCCCACATTTAACCTCTCCACAAATATCAGGACAGATGCAATTCAGCCAATGACTTCCCTCTGTCCACTCTCAATCATCAGCAAAGTGATGAAAGGTGCCGTTGACAGTGCTATCATGCGGCACTTACTCAGCAAATGAGTAAAGTTTATTTATTAGTCACAAGTAGGCTTACACTAACACTGCAATGAAGTTACTGTGAAAATCCCCTAGTCGCCACACTCCGGCGCCTGTTTGGGTCCACTGAGGGAGAATTTAGCATGGCCAATGCACCTAACCAGAACATCTTTGGACTGTGGGAGGAAACTGGAGAACCCGGAGGAATCCCATTCAGACACAGGGAGAACATGCAAACTCCGCACAGACAGTGACCCACGCTGGGAATCGAACCCGGGCCCCTGGCGCTGTGAGGCAGCAGTGCTGACCACTGTGCCACCCTAATAATCTACTCACTAATGCTCAGCTTGAGTTTTGCCAGAGATGCTCAACTCCTGATCTAATTCCAGCTTTTATCCAAACACGGACAAAAGTTTAAAGTTTTAAAGTTTATTCATCAGTGTCACAAGTAGGTTTACATTAACACTGCAATGAAATTACTGTGAACCAAACTCGATGTGAGGTGAGAGTCACAACTGATGACATCAAATCAGCATTTGACCGAGTGTGACATCAAGGAGCTCTAGCAAAACTGGAGTCAGTGTGAATCAGTGAGAGAATATTCTGCTGGTTGCAGTCGCACCTTACGCAAAGGAAGATGGTTGTGGTTATTGAAAGCAAGTCATCTTAGTACAAGACTTTGTTGCAGCAGTTCCTCTAGATAGTGTCCTTGGCCCAACCATCTTCAACTGCTTTGTCAATGACCTTCCCTCTATCATAAGGTCAGAGGTGGGGTGTTCATTGACTGTGCAACATTAAGCATTATTCCTGACTCCTCAGATACTGAAGCAGTTTGTGTCCAAATGCAGCTAAAACTGGATAATATTCAGGCTTGGGTTGATAAGTGGCAAGTAACATTCATGCCCCACAAGTGCTGGGCAATGACCATCTCCAATAAGAGATCATCTATTTATCTCTCCATGACATTCAATGACAGCGCTGAATCCTTCACTCTGGAACACCACTACTTGGACGTTCCCCAACAGGTCACTTGCCATCCTGACTTGGAAATATATCACCGTTCCTTCACTGTGGCTGACCTGGAACTCCTTTCCTAACAGCACTTTGCATTTTCTTACAATAGATGGATTGCATGTTCATGAAGGCAGCTCATCACCACCTTCTGAATGACAAAATGGGATGGGCAATAAAATGCTGGCCTAGCCAGCAACAGTCACATCCCGTGAATGAATAAAAAAGCTTTCATTGGTAGGTCGGACACCGTGTGATGCTTGAGTAATTGGAAGTTACTGTTACATTGGTGTATATTTATATTTTAAAACTGAGCGCAGAAGACTGCAAAAGATGGCTTCTGGTTTGAAACCACTCTTCCCAAGTGGCAAGAAATGGAACTTTCCAGATTGATGTTGGATCAATCCCTCTTCCTGTAACTAATCCAAAAAGGAATCAACATTTTGAAAGGGCTATTCAAACACAAAAACACTGGCTGTCTCAAACTTGTAAGGTGTGAAACTCATAACATGTATAATCAACCTAACTACTCACATTATTTGGAAAAGGACTTTGAACTTGTAAAGAAGTCACATGATGAGACAGCCATGTTTTGTGTTTGCTTTTAAACGAGTAGGAAGCTGATTGTGGACAGAGTTCCAGCAAAGCCATTGAACCAGCTGCAAGTTATCCAAGCAGCCAAGGTAATCACTAGCAAAACCTTGAAAGTGGAAGATCCTAACAGAGAGAGAAAGACTCCCCAACCTGTACCAATTTTAGTTCATTTCAGAACCAACCTCCTGGAAATCTCATAGCTGATTGAAAATCCCTTGCTTTGCAAAGTCTTCACTTCAACTTTAGAACAACAACGGCAACTACATTATAGGCTTGCTATGAAAAAGACTGAGATCATTCTAAGCTCTAACAGTATATTACCTTCATCTGCATCTAATCATTGTGTGTGTGAGATGAGTGAGTGATTCCTTTCCTCAAATTTGGGGTAAGTGTGTGATAATAAATAACCCTCTTTAGTTTTAAACTCACAAAAAGCTTGCTGCTGGAACTGTTTAATTGAGGCACTCATTCTGAGGGTATGAAAACACATACTTCTCACATACAAATGTACTGATCATGGGCGATAAAGACAAACACACAAATTCTGTCCGTGACATCACTGACCCCAACCCACCTGTCCTTGAATGTCAAAAGTCCCCCCCGCCCCACCCATCTTATTTCTCTGCTGCATTTGCTGATAATATTGCATTTTTCTGCATTTGGAGTCTTGGTGACCTCAGTACAAGAATTGTTTATGTTGAAGAAAAAAATAGCACTGGATATAATTTTTTTTGTTCTACTGTCCGGAAAAAAAATCTAACTATTACATTTTCTTTAAGCTGATTGGGCGTGATACTTAAATTTGGAGTTTATTTAAGCCTGACAAGCCTCTGTTTATTCTTCCAGCTTGAAACGGTGGAGTTAGTAAACCACATTCCACTTGTCACATCAGTGAGTCCCAGGCTGGGTGATCCTCTGAACATCTCACGGACAGTAACTCCTGAATTAGCAAATGGAGAGGTTGGATTTACCAGCAATGAGACTCTTCTTGTTCATGAACCAGAGAACACTTCTGAAAGTCAGGTATATGTGAGCTGCAAGTTTAAGCGTTTAGTTAGAAAACTTACGACTGGAAAGGTACCCATCTGCAACTGAATAGCCTATTCAGCCTGATCCTTAAAGTTCTTATCCTTAAAGCAGCAAAAAATAGGTACGCCGCCCCTCCACTCAGACCCATGTGATCTCCTGGGAGAGCTGAAAAGCTGACCAATTTGGAAAAGAGAATCTGGGAAAATTCCTCTGTAACCACTCGCACAATTTGAAACTATTCCGGAAGAATCAGAGGTATTTTTCGCTGCACAGCATTGGAGAATTAGCAAAATAAAAGCAACATACTGTGGATTCTGTAATCTGTAACACAAACGTGAATGCTGGAAAATGTCAGCAGATCCGGCAGCATCCGTGGGGAGAAAAATCAGAGTTAACACTTCGAGTCTGTTCGACTCTTCAGAACTAAAAGAGAGGGAAAAGGTGCCGGATATTATATTATGAGTGGGGTGGAACAGCTGAATTAGTGAGAGCGGGGAGAGATTGCAACAAAAATGTAGCAAACGTACAACAGGAGATAGATGGCCCGGTTGCGGGGGTGGGAGGGTGGGGTGGTAGTTTTGCAATGTATAGAATATTTTTTTAAGAAGGGATTAAACTGGATGCGAAAGGTCACAGTTTATAATTGTTGAGCTCAGTGTCGAGTCCTGAGGGCTGTAATACTGTAACAGGCTTAAAACATTAACTCTGTTTTCTCTCCCTATAGTTGCCGCCAGACCTGCTGAGTTTTTCCAGCATTCTCTGATCTTATACTGGACAATCAGTTTTCACAAATAAACATCTGTGTGAATATTGCGAACTGTAAATTGACATTTATATTTGATTATGTTTGCAGATGATCTTAAAGCACAGACACATTCCAATTTTAAAAGAAATTATGGGATATGGGCATCGCTGGCTAGACTAGCATTTATTGCCCATCCCTAGTTGCCCTTGAGAAGGTGGTGGTGAGCTGCCTTCTTGAACCGTTGCAGTCCCTGAGGTGCACCCACAGTGCAGCTAGTGAGGGAGTTCTAGGATTTTGGCTCAATTTAGTTCTTGAGTTGTCGTGATCTTGTTTTCAGATATATATTGCGTTGCAGCGAGATGGAACCGATGGCTCCGCAGAGGTATATTGGAATTTGAGACCTACAGGGGTTAATCATCACAATATCACCAGTGAGGACCTCAGCCCAATCAATGGGTCTGTTGTGTTCTTATCAGGCCAGAGCAACGCGACAATCAACATCACAATAAAATCAGATGATTTGCCTGAAATAAATGAGACTTTGATTATCTCATTAGACCGGTATGTGTCTTTTTCCACTGGGTTTGTTTGCTTACAATATTTTTTTAAATGTTTTCTCAATTTTTCAAATATGACATTCCAGGATTTGAGTATATAATCTAGTGTTACATTTCATGCTGTGAAATGCAAAAAAATTCACAGGATGTGTGTTGCTGGCAAGGCCGGTCTTTATTGCCCTTTCTTAATTATCCTTGGGAAGGGGGTGGTGAGCCACTTTCTTAAAACATTGCAGTCATTCTGCATGTTCTTCAAGGTGCTGTCATTTGGGTGTGGCGTTAAACTGATACCCCATTGTCTCGTTGTTTATGTGTAAAAGTGCTTTTGACACTATTGGGAGAAGAGTCGGAAAGTTGTCCCAATGTCCTTACTAGTATCAGTTTCTGAACCAACATCACTGAACAACGATAGTCTAGTTACTTATCTAATTGCTGTTTGGGAGACCTTGTGTTAAAATGGCCTGTTGTGTTTCCCAATGTTACAATATGTTCCCCATTTGCCGAAACCCACAATGTGGTGACCATGAGCTGGAAAATGAAATAATGCTGGATAGCTCTTTTTTTTATTTGGCAGAGACATGATGGGCTGAATGGACTCCATGAATTTTCTATGTAACAGTGACTGTACTGCACAAGCACTTCATTGGTTGCGAAGCATTTTTGGATGTTTTGGAGTTATGAAAGTGTTTATATAAATGGAAGTCTTTGTCCTGATTCAAAAGGAATTTCTGGCTCTTTGCTAGATCTCTTGCACAATACATGGTATTTGATTATAATGCCAATTTAAGATAAAAATTGTTAAATTAACCCTGAACTTAAGCAATTTTGTTCATTCTAAAACTGCACAAGATCCAGTAAATATCAAAATGTTTGCAAGCTTGCAGTATTATTGTGTATCATGATTCAGTAAACAGCTAAACCAAACCAAAATTTCATCAGGTTCATTGGTCCAGTGCGCCTCAGTTGTAGAGAGTGATTGTACTAAAAAAACAGGTAAACTGGACAAATCGAAACCAACCAAAATCCACAGCTGCTTTAATCCATTTTCGATGTATTCTGTGACCTTGTTTGGATATTTACACTGCTAAATCAGTTCTCCTATTTCACTTGCTGTTTTGTAGACCCAGATTTTTTCATTAGCTTGGAAGCTTGATTTTAAACCCGAAGAGGAATTGGGTGGGTGAGGGAAAAGTCAAGTGTCAGGTGCCCCTAAATGTGGCAACATAAGGCCCTCAGCATTTCAAACTGGTCTACCTATTCAGAGGCCTGAACAGCTCTTGGTATTTCAAATCTACAAGCCTCATCTATACACCCCTGCGTAGGCTAGGTTGAAAATGGTAGCTGTCTGACAGTGAGAAGTGTTCGTTCAGACACTAGGAGGCTGCATCAAGGATCAAAGTAATGCCAGTAATTAGGAGGGCGTTTTGGGAGAGTTTCGTATTCAGGAGTTGGGAAGGAGGCATCATTTTTCCTTGTGGGAAGCGGAGGAGTAGTACTGATCCTGTCAGTCCTGTTTGAAGTTTAAGGGTAGCAATGCTTCATCAGTGTCATCTTAGCCAGAGGCATTATTGAACTGGTTAAGATATCTGCCTCCAGAGAGATAGCTTCATGGCATAGTCACATGACTATGGAAAGCCAGATGTGACATCAGACTGCTTATATTTCAAAGCCCAAATATCCCCCTTTTTCCTGTCGAGCAAAAGATTGAAACATCCCCCTTTTCACATTGAACAAGAGATTCAAACATTCATAGAAGATAGGAGCAGGAGGAGGCCATTTGGTCCTTCCTGCCTGCTCCGACATTCATTACGCTCGTGGCTGATCGACCAACTCAATAACCTAATCCTGCTTTCTCCCCATAACCTTTGATCCCATTCGCCCCAAGTGCTATATCTAACCGCCTCTTGAATATATTCAATGTTTTGACATAAACTACTTCCTGTGGTAATGAATTCCACAAGCTCACCACTCTTTGGGTGAAGAAATGTCTCCTCACCTCCGTCCTGAATGGTCTACCCCGAATCCTCAGACTGTGACCCCTGGTTCTGGACTCCTCCACCATCGGGAATATCCTCCCTGCATCGACCCTGCCTAGTCCTGTTAGAATTTTATAAGTCTCTGTGAGATCCCCCCCTCATTCATCTGAACTCCAGCGAGTCCCCATTTCCTAGCAAACAGAAGGCAAATTTGCATGCATGACCCTGCATGACTGTAAGTTACCCACTGCTCTCATGCATTAACAACTGTTTGTTCCTCTAGTCAGTTACCACACATGCATTGCATGCATAGTCTTTAAATTGTCCAGGTCTCTGAATGGGATGCATATGCGTTGACATTATCTGGATGATGTTCCTTGTCCAGAGAGAGTGTCATTCCTGTGGCTCTTGTTGCCTTGATGTTGTTCCATTGCAGTTGCTGGGGACTCGTGGACCTCTGCGTTTGTTGGTAGTTCTGTACTCAGTACGGTGGTGAGGTCCCTCCTTCCTGACCGACCAAATGCAGTGTACAAACAGTTTCACTTGTCGATGCTTGTTATTATCACCTTGTTGTTCTCATAGACTTTGTTTCTGATGAACAATAATATGATCAACATTAATTTTGACAGCAAAGTAAAGCTGAACTTCTGCAGATTGCAGTTAGTTCTAATTGACCTCCTTCCACAGCAGTTACTTTATCAGTCTGCCAACAGCCCAGCTGTTAGTAACAGTTTAAAAGAGGCAGTGCTTCTGCTCCCAGAGGTGGTGCATACCACTAAAAGATCTGTGTTCAACAGTGTCTTGACAGCGCTTTCAATGATAAATTTAAAAACAGAATGGGTTTGTTTTCAGAAGAATAGGCAGCCATGTGTTGGCATCCAGCAAGCCAAGAAATGCGCACAGCTGGAATAATAGAATCCCTACAATGCAGAAGGAGGCCATTTGGCCCATCAAACCTGCACCGACAACAATCCCACCCAGGCCCTATTCCCGTAGCCCCACGTATTTACCCTGCTAATCCCTCTGATACTAAGGGGCAATTTAGCATGGCCAATTAACCTAACCTGCACATCGTTAGAGTGTGGGAGGAAATCGGAGCACCCAGAGAAAACCCACGCAGACACAGGGAGAATGTGCAAACTCCACACAGACTCCATGGCCCATTCAGACTCGCAAAGCACCTTGTGATCGCTGAAATGTATAGTTTCACCAGCAATTAAATCAGCATAACTTAAAGTGCAAGTTATTTTAGAACTAACTGTAGAAAAACTATTTTTGGAGCAAGCATCTGAAGTCAATGAGCTGAATTTTACTGGGCCAGTAAAATAGCAGCAAGCCACATTGGGACGGCATTCTGTCACTGTTCAGCCACTGGAAAAGTTTCCCAGTAATGGGCAAGGGGTGGGCTGTGAGGCAGATCGGCTGCCCACTCCACTGAGGTGCACAGTCAATTTACATAATTAAAAGCCCTAACAAGGGCCATTTTACAGGACCGCCAGTATTTTACCAATAGCAAGCACAGCTTCCCGCCGCAGTGTTTAGCAATCATCCTCTTCCTCGATGCGTCTCGGCATGGCGTCATAAATTGATCTTGACATTCCGATTAGTCATGGGCCACACTAGTTCACTGGCAAATAGCGAACCCTTTGAATACGATTGTCATCAGAGCAAGTAGGATTTTTGTAGTGTGCATGTTGTGTGATGTTGAAGACGAAAAAAAAACTCTTTTATCCTATCTTCTGAACCTTCTGGAAAGGAAATTCATATCCCTTACCACTCTGTACCTACAGGGTAGAGACAGAAAGATTTGTGGTATATTTTGGGTAAGTAGAGTTAATTGTGTTGTTCAGATTTTGCTCAAAATGTTATGATTCTCACTTTATATGATGTTTCACGAGTGCAGTATTAGCACACACACGTCATCTGTTTGCATGCAGCATGACTGAAATCAAGGGAGCTTTAGGTTTACAACGTGTAAGGTAGTTAATTAATATCTCCAAGTTGCTTCCATGGTTACTGTCTTTATTTGGTTGTTTTGGTTATTCGTTAACAATCAAAGAGAAAATCAGTGTTATAGGATCCTGAAGAAGCTTTGTTTGCCTATCACAATTTTATTCCAGGTAACCTACTTTGCATTGCCCTTTTGCATTTTGCTTTACAGAAACTCAACCAGATCTATTATATGTTTAAACACAGGCTAGCACTAATCAAATAGTTTAAAAAATGCAGGAATCGTTATTTCTATTGAAATTCAGTGTGGCTGTCGATCATGCCATTCAGACCATTGTTGAGTTGAAAATTGACATGGGCCAATGCTTTGTTGGTCACCACGTAAAATTGTTTGTTGCCTTGATGCCTACAGATTGATTGTGATTTGAGAATGTAATCTTAACATTTCTGTTCTGTTTTGCATGCAAGAACAACTATTAGCATGGTTTACCTGAAACCAAAAATATGTTTTTCTGTACAGTTGGTTTGTTAAAATTGACCTATCAAGAATTAGAGGACACAGTTGATTGGCATATTGGTCTTGGGACATGAGTTTGAATCCAACTCAGTGATGAATGAGGTTTACCTTCTCTGTGGCTTGCAAAGATCAAACACAAAATCGGTTTCTGCTGGATTTCATGCTACAGCAGAAAAAGTCCCAATTTCCTGAAATAATCTCTCCAACAGATTATTTGTTATGAGCAGTGGACAGCCAACCTGCTCCCAGGACACTGGTCGATACTTTAGATATGTTACTGAGGCACAGCATCTCAGATATACATTGTTTTGTATTTTAACTGTGACTGGTTAGGTTTTCCACTTCAGGAAACCCTGGAAGCTGCAGCAAGACAGCAACAGCCTTCTCTTTTGTCCCGAGTGTACTTCTAAATGACTTAAAACTTTGATCAAGCTTTTGGTCATCCATTTTAATGCTTCACCATGGTTGTGCATCTCGTCTCCTTTTATTTTTAGAGACACTTTTCAATGGGGCTAATTTTTAGTTGCTGAGGTGCTGGAGTTTTGGAAATCCAAAAGTCCACTGGGAACCCAGAAGTCCAGATTCCCCACCAGCTGGGACTCTTAATTCAAATGTGTGAGACTATTGGCTTTGCTTATTCCCAATCTGGAAGTCAGTCTGATTTGATGGGCTTGGCTTCCAGTTCTGAAGGGAGAACTACAGAAGTGACCACAGGACCAACTAATTCGGAGGGTGGCGGCGGTGGGGCCCAATTCAATCTGAACTTTAGAGAGGGGTGCTGCGGGGTGGAGGTGGACTAATCCAAGAGGATAGGGGGTTTGTATGGGGATTGTGGTCTGATGGTCAGGGGAGTTTGGGGATCCAGGGGAAGCTTTCATGCTGTGAAGGCTCCTTGAGGCTGTTGCTATCTTGCTGCAGCTTCCAGGTTTCCTGAAGTGGAAAACCTAACCAATCACAGTTAAAATACAAAACAATGTATATCTGAGACGCCTCAGTAACATATCTAAAGTATCGACCAGTGTCCTGAGAGCAGGTTCGCTGTCTGCTGCTCGTAAAACTCGGATGTCGGTGGGTTCAAATTGGCTTCCCAATGTGCTTGAAATTTTTGCCCTTTTAATGCCACCAACCTCCGCAGCCAATCCTACCCAGTCGCCCATGTTAAAATCCTCTCCAGTATTTCTCTTTAAATGGGTTTTGTAATAAATGTATGTTTCACTCACACTTTTTAATGTAAGTTGATGTTGTAAAGTTGAGCTGATTTAAACACGATGTAGGCATTGAAATGACGGAGCAGAAACTTATGGTGTATAAAATAAACACTGATTCAAATTGTGATGGTTATTGCTGAAAATTGTATGCTATTTTCTCCATAGTCATGGATCAGAAAATAATATATTTATAAGTTAAACACTCTTTTGATTCTACGTACATGTGAGTTTCATTTTATTTGGCACGGAATTGGCTCATCTGTTTGCATGAAGTTTTGTTTATTATTTAATGGTATCTTTAACCTGATTTTTTTTAATGGCTAGTTGGCCATGTACTGTTGGAGAAAATGGTTTTGATTTGCTTTGATTTTTGTTAGCATTGTGCCTGGATGGGATTTTGGCGTTCAAAATGGAATGAACATTGTTCAGTCGAAGATTGAAAACTGGAAGTACTTCAGCTAAATTATTTACTGCTATATGAATGTATTTGTAATTATTTTCTCTGAAACAATTGCAGTTTTTGACTTTGTATTTCATTTGCAGAACTGACCCTGAAAATCAGATTGTGAAATCAGGATTTACCAGCAGAAAGATAATTATTTTACAAAATGACGATCCAGGCGGAATATTCGAATTCTCCCCACAAACAAGGGGACCGTATTTTGTTCATGTAAGTCTGGATGAATGCTGCTCAAAGCAAATTTTTGAACTTTTTTTGTAGAAATTTGTGAGCAGAGTACAGCTTTACTTGATTTCCCCCATGAATTAAGTTTATGTCCTGGGCTATTGAAGTGTTGTGAGTTTCCTAGCTATAGAAAAACACATTAGCTAAAAATGTGACCTGGGAAGCTTCATTTTACCACCAAATAGAGAAAAAGCACAAAACGAAATGGAATTATTTCATGCATAATAGTTGCAATTAGATTATGTATGATCAAGCTTGCTTTTAACAGCACTGACTGTAACTTGTTTTTAACACATCAATGTTTGATATTTTATATATACAAGGAATTCTTGCCTACTTCCTTAGTTGCCATTCATTTGTTTGCTGAAGGATGAACTATCTGCTACACTAGGGTATAGATTCATTGGTGTGTTCTGTAATATCAATCCAACCACTGTTATCCTGGTGTGAACCTCCACAATGAATGGTAGAATGCTATTGATCACAGGCCAACAGAACCAAACCATATTCTATCCTCGTATGATCACCACACATGCACATTCCTAATGCTCATTGGATAGCGCTTCAGAGAGGCAATCCTGATTCAATTCCTTCTGTACAGCCAATTGAAAGGCTTCTGCTAAGGTGCAACTGAAATAAACTAATGAGTGAGCCGGAGGATGAAAATTGGTCTTCAGTTCACTGAGGACAAAGCTTTATGCATCGGGATTGCACGTCGAAAATTTGGTGGTATGGCTGATTTGTTGAACTCGTGATTCATTTAGGTTCTCTCTGTCTCTCTGGAAGCCTTCTGTCTCAGGAGATGATGGTTTGCCCCTTGATGGTCAACTCTGTGTTAAACAACACCTGGCTCAGGCATGGTAGTCTTTGTTGCAAAAGAAGACATTGGGTGAAGAAGTGAAGGGTTTTCTGGCCTCTGTTTCCCTTGAACTGGCTTCTTGGCTAACTGAGCGTTCCAGTTCTCCTCAACTCTGCTACTGACCTTCCAGATAGTCACACTCTAGACGTCATGGCCAATGGTACCTGTCTCTCAGTTGTCTGTGTCAGTGTCTTCTATCTTTATATTTCATTTGCAGATATCCTTGTAGTGGAGATATAGACATCCAGCAAGTTGTGACCCAGTGACCAGTTCACTGCGAAGGTCTTGGGTATACAGCGATCATACATCTGATGAGTGTGGCAGATCCTGTACTGACATCAGTGGCTCATCAATAAGTGTAGGCTTATGAATTATTGCCCACCAGGATCTCTGAGTTGGTGACATAGTCCTTCAAGATATACTGAGGTTAGACCTGAAACTGCCCAAGTGGAAATCATTCAGCCTTTTCTACTGTCTAGCATATGTTGTCCAATCTTACTACTGTAGAAGATTGTACTGAAGACACAGGCTTGGTAGACTCACAGTTTGTTGTTCTCAATCATGTTGCTTTTAATAGAATCCCTACAGTGCAGAGGGAGGCCATTCAGCCCATTGAGTTTGCACCAACCATAATCCCACTCTACCCTAGCTTGTCCCCCTGACAATAAGGAGCAATTTAGCAAGGTCAATTCACCTAGCCCGCACATTTTTGGACTGTGGGAGGAAACCGGAGCACCCGGAGGAAACACATGCAGACATGGGGAGAATGTGCAAACTCCACACAGACAGTGACCCAAGCTGGGATTTGAACCGGGGTCCCTGGCGCAGTTACACAGCAGTGCTAACCACTGTGCCACCGTGCCATTCACACTCTCTCATTCAGCTTGAACAGAACAGCTGTAGGCTTTGAGATGTATGTGTTGATTTCATCATCAAGGGACATGATTGCTAATGATCGTGGAGCCTCGGAGATGTGAAGCAACAACAACCTCCAGCATCACATTGTCGGTGCTGATTGATGGCATATCCTGAACTATGACATTTGTCCTCCTGATGATGCAGGTCAAACCAAACGCTTTACAGGTGTGAGAGAGTCTGCTGCAGTTATTCCTCAGATTGAAATGCTAGTGTGGCATTCATCAGTGTAGAGCAACTCTCTGATGAGGACTTGGCGCACCTTTGTCTTGGATCTCAGGAGAGCAAGGCTGAACACCTTTCTGTTAGTTCTGGTATGTAAGTAGACATTCAATGTAGATGAACAGAAGGCCTATGACAGAGACAAAGTGAAGAATATGCCAGAGTGTCGATGCCAGAACATAACTCTGTTTGACCCTAGTGTGGATCTCAAATGGTTTCACGGTTGCCCTATCATAGCTGACCTTAGATATCATGTAATGGAAAGTGGAGATCGTGCTGGGCAGCTTTGGAGGACAGCCAATTTTCTTCAACTTGAGTAAATCAGCACTGCTCAGATGGCCGAATGCTTTGGTGTGATTGACAAAGACAGTGTGGTGAATTTTCCCTTCCGCCCGCCATGGGAATCGTAATGGGCGAGGGGTGGACCAAGGAAAGGTGAATTGACCATGGTGGGATTTTCTGGTTTCAGGGCGAACGCGGACGGAAAGTCCCATCCAGTATATTGTAATCTTTTTTCGCAAAATTTCTCTTGTAGCTGCCAGACTGAGAAGATCAAGTCAATGGGGAGGCAGTAGCATTGTTACTGGACCAGTAATCCAGAGATCCCGAGTAATGCTCTGGGGACACATGTTCGAATCCCGCCACAGCAGATGGTGAAGTTTGAATTCAATTTTTTTTTAAATGAAGAAATCTGGAATCAAAAGTCTAATGATGACTATGAAACCATTCTTGATTGTCGTAAAATCTCATCTGGCTCACTAATGTCCTTTCGGGAAGGAAATCTTCAACCCTCACTTGGTCTACATGTGACTCCAGATCCACAGCAATGTGGTTGACTCTTAAATGCCCCATTAAGGGCAATTGGGGATGGGCAATAAATGCTAGCCCAGCCAGTGATGCCCACATCCCATGAAGTCTTCTAGTTCTCAAACCATTGTGGAATTTGGAATAGGTATGTTCAGTCAGGATCTGGAGTCTGACCGGGGCAACACAGGCAAATGCTTTTCCCATGATGCTCAACAGTTCCTAGATTGTGTTCCTTAAGATGCATCCAAGGGAATTGAAGGAAGTGAGAATGGAAATTGCAGGGGCACTGACCATAATCTTCCAGTCTTCTCTAGACTCAGGGGAAGTGTCAGAAGACTGGAGAATTGCAAATGTTACACCCTTGTTCAAAAAGGTCGTAAGGATAGACCAGTGAATTTAACACCAGTGTGGACAAGCTTCTAGAAACAATTAGTCAGGATAGAATTAGTAGTCACAGGGAAAATGTGCATTGATTAGGAAGAGGCAGCATGGATTTCTAAAAGGGAAATCATGTTTAACTAACATGCTGGAGGTTTTTGAGGAGGTAACAGAAAGGGTCGATGAGGGTAATGCTGTTGACGTGGTGTACATGGACTTTCAGAAGGCATTCAATACAATGCCACACAACAGACATGTGAGAAAAATTATAGCTCATGGAATAAAAGGGACATTAGTGTGGATGCAAAATTGGTATGATAATAAGAAGCAGAGAGTAATGGTCAATGGATAGGTATCAGGCTGGAGGAAGGTTTGTAGTGAGTTCCCCATGGGGTTGGTATTGGGACCCTTGCTTTTCCTGATATATATTAATGATCTAGATCTCGGTGTACAGGGAAAATCTCAAAGATTACATATGATACAAAAATATTGTAAGGAAGTATTGTAAGCAATGAAGAGGTCGGTGTAGAACTTCAAAAGGACATAGACAAGTTGATGTATTTGGCAAATTGGCGGCAGATGAAGTTCAATGAATGCGGAAAAGTGTGAGATGATATATTTTGGACGGAAGAACATAGAGAGAAAACATGAAATGAGGAGGTAAAATTCTTAAGCGGGTGCTGGGGCACAGGGATCTGGGTGCATATGTGCATAAGTCATTAAAGATGGCAGGACCAATAGGGCAGTTAATAAAACATATATAGTGTTCTCGGCTTTATTAATATGGGGCATAGAGTACAAGAGCAAGGAGGTTATGCTGAACTTATACAAGATACTATTTAGACCTCAGTTGGAATATTGCGTAGAGTTCTGGGTGCCATACTATAGGAAGGATGTGAATGCATTGGAGAGAGTGCAGGAGAGGTTTACAAGAATGGTTCCAGAAATGAGAAACTTCAGATATGCAGATATATTAGTAGTCTCTACTCATTTTCATTTATCTTTCCCTTGCCTTGATATCTGAAGCAGGAAGGCCATGGCACATGACCAAACCCACTTCAGTAGGAAGGGATGATCTGTCCTTGGGATTTTGCTGATAGCAATTTCAAGCTCCTTGTAGATCTGCGCCGGAATTTTACTGTCCCACCCGCCATGGGAAATGGAGCGGACAAGGAGCTGACCATGGAAAGGTCTGTTGACCTTGGGTGGGATTTTACAGTTTTGGGATGAGTGTGGCTGTAAAATCTCGCTCCTGGTCTTTCATTTCTGTAACAGAACATAGAGTTAGAGCCTGGACATCCATGATTTTAACTGGTTCTGTTTCAGTTGAGAGACAGATAGAATGGCACAAATGTTTCAGAAGTTCTATCGTTGAAGGCAGCCTACATCTTGCTCATGTCTTTCCTCGAAACTATTTCCCTTGCCAGATGAACATGTAATGTGATACAGTCTCAAGGAACCTTGCCACTTGTCGGGAAGCAATATCAATGTTTAGCCTGTCAAGTTCCGGCTATCGTGTGTGCACTATCGATCAGCAGCAAGTTGTCTGACAATGGTCCTGACATTTCAAATTGCAATTGAAATATTGGTGTCTTCTTTATTTTTGGATGAATTCGATGCGCAGATAGATTTAAAGGGGTGTGATATAGTTGGGATTACGGAGACATGGTTCCAAGGTGACCAAGGATGGGAACTAAATATTGAGAGCTATTCAGTGTTTAGGAAGGACAGACTGAAAGGAAAAGGTGGTGGAGTTGCGTTAAAGAAGATATTGATACGATATTAAGGAAAGATATTAGTACAGATGATGTGGAATCTGTATGGGTCGAGTTAAGAAACACCAAGGGGCAAAAAACATTAATGAAGGTGGTTGAAGGACCACCAAATTATATGGTAATGTTGGGAATAGCATTAGACAGGAAATGTGATAAAGGAACATTTTTAAGATGACTTTAATCTGCATATAGATTGGGTGAGTCAAATTAGTCACAGTGCAATTGAGGAGGAATTTCTGGAATATATACGGAATGGTTTTCTGAATCAATATGTTGAGGAACCAAGAGAAGCAGGCCTTCTTGCAATGGTATTGTGCAATGGGAAAGGATTAGATGGCAATCTAGTTGTGGGAGAGCCCTTGGGGGTGAATGAGCATAATACAGAAGAATTCTTTATCAAGATGGATAGTGGGGTAATTGATTCTGAGATCAGGGTTCTGAATCTCAATAAAGGTAATTATGATGGTATAAGGCATGAGTTGGTTATGATGGACTGGGATACATTGCTGAAAGGAAGGACCATAGACAGGCAATGGCAGCCTATGGAACTCCAAAAGTTATTTATTCGTATTTGGCACAGGACTGGAAAGGAAACTATGGCAAAACCACGGCTTACAAATGGAAATTAGAGATAGTATTAGATTCAAAGAAGCAGACAAATCGGAAAGAAAAATCAATAGACCCGAGGATTGGGAGCATTTTAAAATCAGCAAAAGCAGACCAAAGGATTAATTAAGAAGGGGAAAATAGAGTATGAAAGTAAGCTCGCGGGGAACATAAAAACACACTGTAAAAGTTTCTATAGGTATGTAAAGATGGTTTTTTCACCAGAAACAACACTTTGCCATTTTTTAGTATAATTTAGCCCCACATTTGCAATGACCTCAGTGATAAAGAGGTCGGGAGTCCATTAGCTCAGTTGGCTGGACAGCTGCTTCATGATGCACAGTGACACCAAAAGCACAGGTTCAATTCCTGTACTGGCTGAGGTTATTCATGAAAGCCCCGCCTTCTCAGCCTTGCCCCTCACCTGAGGTGTGGTGATCCTCAAGTTAAATCACCACCAGCCAGCTCTCCTCCTCAGAGGGGAAAGCAGCCTATGGTCATTTGGGACTATGGCAACTTTACCTTTTGCTGATAAAGAACAATCTGGCATCTGTAACAGTGTTTAATCAAGATTGGAAGCTTAAGTTAGGGCATCCATACATGAGGTTATGACAAAATTTGAAACACTTTGTGGAGGTTTTAACTTGGTATTGCCTTATTTGGTTTTATTGTGATATTTAACCAGTTTAATTCGCAGAGCTGAAATGTCTTAGTTCATCTTGATTTCAATGATTTGCTGGTTCTGTTTAAATTTCCACAAGCTGGTCAGATACTTCTTTAGTTAGTTTGAATATTTTTTAAAATTCCCATTTATGACTGTTATGATGGCCGTGGGGGATCGTCAAAAGATCTCCCTGTGGGCCTTGCAGAGTACGAGCTCCCCTGTTAGGCGAGTAGAGGCTCGCCCTATAGAGAAGGAGCACAGTTACATGGGTAAGATAGATATAGAGGGATATGGGCCAAACGCGGGCAATTGGGACTAGCTTAGGGGTTTTTAAAAAAAGGGCGGCATGGACAAGTTGGGCCGAAGGGCCTGTTCCCATGCTGTAAACCTCTATGACTCTATGAGCAGCGGGTTGGGGGTCATTGTTTAAAATCAGTTGGCTCCACTCAGGCCAGCAGTCGATAGACTTGGGGCTGACCTGCACTCTGCAGCTGCTGAATGGCATTGAGAATCCACTGTAAATAAAGGGTGATTGGTGATGGAAGACTGGCCTCGACAAGATTACAATACAATTAATTAAAATTTAGCCTTGTACTGAACTTGCAAATCAACACGAAAACAGATAACGCTGAAAATATTCACTAAATCAGGCAGCACCCGTGGAGCGAGAAACAGGGTGAATGTTTCAGGTTGATGTCGACCAGAAATGTTTACTGTTTCTCTCTCCACAGATGCTGTCAGATCTCATAGAATCATAGAATCATAGAAACCCTACAGTGCAGAAGGAGGCCATTCGGCCCATCGAGTCTGCACCGACCACAATCCCACCCAGGCCCTAACCCACCATATTTACCTGCTAATCCCTCTAACCTACACCTCTCAGGACCCTAAGGGGCAATTTGTAACCTGGCCAATCAACCTAATCTGCTAGCTTTTTCCAGCATTTTCCGTTTTTACCTCCAGTACCTGCTTTTGCATATTAATATTTTCTGATGTAAGGAGCAGCTGGTAAAGCTACTACTCAAGATTAACAGTTAATTGTTGTTTCTATTCACTTATTCATTTCCTATTTAACGGGATATTTTCCTTTTTAGACATTTGTTGGCTGGGACAGAATATTGGGTGGGGTGTATAATTAATCCTCTATCGCCAGTTTTCTGCCATTGCTAGAAATTAAAGTTGCCTGATTGAATTTGTATGCCAGTTGAAGCAGAAATTAAGGCCTAATAGAGTGTTAATCTGCCATTGTTTGAATGAGGAGGGTCACAACGAGCGGTTGGATAGAATTGGTAACTAAAGTAATCTTGAAGAAGGGTACTTTGTGGTTTACATGGGAACATTACCAAATTGGGTCAGATATCAGGGCAAGTGAAGACACTCCAGGTGCAGAGAGAACTGTTAAGTTATGTTTGAGAATTGTCTGAAATTTGGAAGGCAAAGATAGCAGGAATACAAAGAAGAAAAATATCACAGTGGTACAAAATAGAATATAAATGTATCATGTTATTCTCGTTTGAGGATAAGCTTTTCTAAAGTTTAAAATTTATTTATTAGTCACAAGTAAGGCTTACATTCACACTGCAATGAAGTTACTGTGAAATTCCACTAGTCGCCTCACTCCAGCGCCTGTTCGGGTCAATGCACCTAAGCAGCATGTCTTTCAGACTGTGGGAGGAACCCGGAGCACCCGGAGGAAACCCATGCAGACACGAAGAGAACGTGCAGACTCCACACAGACAGTGACCCAAGCCAGGAATTGAACCTGGGTCCCTGGCGCTATGAGGCAGCAGTGCTAACCACTGTGCCACTGTGTTGCCCATTGTCTCAGGACTTAGGGGCAGGATGTTTGGGGGGGGGGGCGATGGGGAAGGTCATTGAGGTGGGTGTTCACCAATATGTTCACCTTTGCGCTGAGGTTGATTATTATGTGCATAATTCAGTGGCATTCCACTCCATAATTTCAGTCTTTTGTTGGTTGCAAAACACTGTGATTTTATTTTCAGCTGCGATTTGCTCATTTACTGTTAACAGACCAAAAATATTTTCTCTCTCAGGAAGGCGTTGCCTTTGAATTAAAGATTGTCCGATACCGTGGGGCACTTTTGAAACAATTCTTGCGCTATGTTGTGGAGCCAAAAAAATCTTTTGAGTTTTATGGGAATACAGGAGTTTTGGAATTTGATCCTGGTGAACGAGAGATAGCAATAACATTGTTAGCGAGGCAAGATGGTGTACCAGAGGTAAGGCTTTGGGGAATGTGGATTCATAATTCCAGAGTATAAAAAAAACTTTGAAATATATGTTTGGCAACAATCAATAATTGTGGAAGTAAACATTGATATGGGATATTGTGCTATAGGATATTGTGCTGTTAAAAAGAGCAGCTTCCTTGAAATCAAGCATTCCTTAGCTGCATTTAGCACTGAAAAGTTTAACATGGTTGTTCTGGTGGATAGAACGTTTATAGGATGATGAAGTAAGTGTGCCAAAGAAATCTTCTGGGTAATCTTGTTTTTGCAGTGCTTGAAAAAGCAGCAGACCTTGCTCCCATTTTTAAAACAAACGCTAAGTGATGGGTGACTGATATTTGTGGAATGTCTGCCATTGTATTGCACAACTTTAGTGGGAAGACAATTCTGCTAGCAGGAAAACCATTTTATCTAATGTTTTCTGTTGCAGCCAGAAAATGTTGTTGCAACTGTCTGCAGCATTTATTTAACACGGCCCAGCTCATTTCCCAACATTCTCAAACATTTTGCCATTCCCTTATTGGCAAATCTAAAAAGTCTCCAGCGTTCCATTTGAGCCGATAATCTATGTTAGTTAATCAGCAACAACTGGCTGGGCATGGAATTCCCCAAGTCCCAGTAGCTCAAGAATGTTATATTTGTAAGACATTCAATGCTGTTTGTAATCAGATATCCCACCACTTTTTAAGGGTGTTGATTGACTGGTGTAACTGCATGTTTTATTTCATATCTTTTAACCCTGAGGGAGAAAACATTTCGTCCTTTTGCTTGAGGCTTCTTAATCTTGTACCTCTCCTATTGTAATATTCCATGTTCTAGCATTACTAAACATGAGGCCATCCAAGAAAATCCGCTTTACTCATCACCCTTCTACCCACTGACTTCGATTTTAAATTCTCGCCCTGGTTTCCAAATCCCTCCAGGACCTTACCCTTGCCTATTTCTGTCAGCTCCTCCAAGGCTCTAGCCCTCCAATCCTCTGCGATTTCTACTCTCCTTTTCCATTTCTGGCATGGTGAACATTTCTCATTTTAGCACTTAATTAGAAGCTGTCAAGATCTCAAATTCTGGGATTTGAATGTCTCTGTCTCTCTTCCTTCTTTGAAGTCATGTCTTAAAATCTACAGCCAGAACTTTCTGGCTGTTCACCCTCGTAGGATCTTCCGGTCCTGCCGACAGTGCATCCCCATTGTGGGTTTTATGGCGGCAAGGGGTGCATTCAATGGGAAACCCTGTTGACAACAGCGGGTTGGGTGTAAATCACACTCGACATCTCCGACCAAGATTGGCCATATTAGCTCCTTATGTAACTCAGTGCCGTTCTGTTTGATAATGCTCCTGTGAAGTGCGATGGGATGTTTTAACATGTTAGCCATGCAATGTAGACACAGAATGCTGTTTATTTTAAACTTTAATTAAAAACAGTAAAGAGATTCATACCTGCTGTTTATCTCTATTTCATTCTTTTGACCTGTTATTAGCTGGATGAGCACTATTCTGCAATACTCAGCAGCCACAGTTTACCACCCAGCAAGTTAGGAACTGCTACACAGATCAACATTACAGTTTTGAAGAATGATGACCCTCATGGTGTAATACAATTCATCACGCAAGAATTTACTAAAACTATAAATGAAAGCAAGGGAGATACTTTGTACACAGGTAAAATAACTTTGGATGGAGTCTTTGTGTTACTGATGTTCAAACACATCCCTTTAGAAATGAAATAATGTAATTAACAGAAGAGTAGTCATTTTTTGATTTAAACAAAATTAGCAGTATTGAAAGAATTAACGTATCTAGGGACAATATAATTTTTAGAAGTCTTTGGATGAAAATAGTTATGGCTTAATGTGTGAAGCTTCGCCATTTACAATCAAAGCTTCTAAAAGCAACTAGTCTAGTGACACGCCTGAAGTAAAAGCAAAATATTGCCGGAAATACACAGCAGAGCAGCTAGCACACATGGAGAGAGAAATAGTTAATGTTTCAGGATGATAACTTATTGTCAGAACAGTAAAAAAGTGAGACAAGTGATAGGGTTTGAGCAAGTACTTGGGCGGGGAAATATGGGAGGCAAGGTCTATGATAGGTTGGAAGTCAGGAGAGGTTAAATACTGGAAGCGATGATGGTGCCAGACAAAAGGAGATGGTAATGGGACAAGTAAAGAAATATGGAAGGTGGCATCAGCAGGATAGATGCAGCAGAGATGGAAAAACTGGGAGAATGGAGTAGAGTCCTTACAGGCAGCGAGGTGCGAGGATGTGTAGTCGAGGTAGCTGCAGGAGACAGGTACGTTTATAGTGAGTATTGGTTGAAAGCCTATCCTCAGAAATAAATAGAGTGAAGTCAGGGAAGAGATGGAGGTGGACCATATAAAAACAAGTGAAGGGTGAAAACTGGAAGCAAAGTTGATGACATTTTGCAGTTCAGGACAAGGGAAGCAACGCTGGTACACTGATCAGCATAGCAACAAAAGAGGTGAGATGGGCGATCTGTATGGGACTGGAACAAAGAATGTCCCACATATCCCAGGAAAAGGCAGGCACGATTAGGATCCATACAGCAGAAGGAAGTGAGTAAAATCAAAGAAGGTGGTGCTCAATGTGTGAACAGTTTCAGCTGGGCGGTAAAGGTGGTGCTTGATGGGGACTGGTTGGGTGTCCTTTCAAATAAAAAGCAAACAACTCTCAGACCTTCTTGATGGAGGCTAGAGGGGTAGAAAGCATGGATTTCCATGATGAAGAGAAGATATTAAGGGTGTGGAAACTGTTATAAGGACAGATGGCGTCAGAAAAGTTGTAGCTAGGAAAAGATTGGACAAATAGTGAAAAATAGAGCTGAGTTAGAGAGAAATTGTACAGTGGTCCAACACCAGACTGAAATAATGGGTCTGCTGAGGAAGTCCTGCTTGTGGACCTTTAGAAAGTAGGAGAAGATTATGAGGGATTGGTGCTCTATGAGGTTTCAGACCATGGAGGGAAGAACTTCAGAGGAGTTGGGGTCAATGACGATATTGAAACAATTACTTAATATTCAGTGATGGGTTTATGGTCCTGGGGGCTGGTAGGAGGAGATGTCAAAGAATTAATGTTCAGCCTCAGTGAGATAGAGTTTGGTTTGTTGAACAACAATACTTGCCATCCTTAGGGCTGAATAAACTTGAGAAAATGGAATTCTGCAAGTTCAGAGGGTGATATGTTAGAGTGAGTGAGGGAGCAAATATACTGAGACAATTAATGTTATGCTGGCTGTTCCCACTTAAAAGATGTACAAAGAGGCCAGGTGGAGGGATGCAAGTGGAATGAAAATCCTAAAGTGAGAGAAAAGATCCGCTATGTAGGGTGGAGGAGGATGGAAGACTCTTGGCCAAAGAAGTATATATGGAAGCAAATGCAACGGAAGAAGAGTTCAGCATTCATTGAGGTGGTGTTTCGTGTGGGTGAAGCTGAGGATTGATCAGTACCTGAGAGTGGAAGGCCAGAAAAATTGTGTCTGATGATCCTTTCATAAATTTTTCATCCAAGGAATGGAACCAGGAACATAGATCTCCAGGCTCAATGGAAGAGAAAGAAGATGAGGAAATGAGAGAGGTTCTTATTCCAAACATATGAATCCAAAGATGTGTGGGTTAGGTTGATTGGCCATGCTAAATTGACCCGAGTGTCGGGGGATTAGCAGGGTAAATATGTGTAATTTGGGGAATAGGGCCTGGGTGGGATTGTGATCGGTGCAGACTTGATGGGCTGAATGGTCTCTTTCTTCACTGTAGGGATTCTATAATTCTACCTCTGTTGTGGTTCTGCAGTAATTATTTGGTCTACAGGATTCTTCAGGGGATCTGAAGTACAAAGGGATAGAATGTTTTATTGCAGTTATGTAAAGCTCTGGTTTCACCCCAACTGGAGTAGTGTATTAATTTCTGGGCAGCATAGCTCAGGAAGTGGCCACGGAAGGGATGCAACTCCTTCGGAATGATATTGGGGCTGAAAGCGTTGAGTTATAACAGGTTGTTTAAACCAGGGTTGTATTCTCTCTAGTATAAAAATAAAGGTTGTCTAACTGAGGTGTATAAAATGTTTAAAGGATTTTATTGGGTAAGATTGAAATAAGCTATTTTCTTTGGTTGGGGAGTCCTGAACAATAACTTTAGAATTAAAGCTATAGGCCACTCATGGGTGATGCCAAGAAGCATTTCTTTACATATGTGGTAGTAGAAATCTGGACCTCCAAAGAGAAAAGGTTGTTGAGGCTAGGTCAATTGAAAATGTTAAAATTGATATCGATATATTTTTGTTGGGCCAGGATATTAAGCATTATAGAAACAAGGTAGGTAAATAATTGATATGGTTGTTGGGTCAGGTTTGAGGGCTTAAGTAACTTGCTCCTTTTCCTATGGTCCTATACCTGATGAACCATGCTTTCTGTGGCAATTCCACATTTCCTTTACTATCGGATTTTTCCCACTATTAAGAATCATATCTTCCTTCTGACAATTAAAGTTCACTCACAATTCTAAAGACAATTTACTCACCTGATGAAGGACCAGCGCTCCAAAAGCTTATGATTCCAAATAAACCTGTTGGACTTTAACCTGGTGTTGTGAGACTTTTTCCTGTGGACAATTAAAGTACACACGGCATTGTTCCATTGAACAAATTCTCTGCTTTACTATTTTCTCCCTTAAATATTGTCTAATTTCTTTTCTGGAATGCCTTCCAAGAGGGTGTTACAAATGTGGCAGCACACTGCTGCTCCTTTTCAAGGCATCTTTGCCCCTTTGTAACTCTAACTCTATTTTCTAACACTGCAGAAGGTGTACTGTGAATCCCTTCTGTGTGGCACAGATACTGTCAGGAGCCTGCCTTGCATGTTTGATAAACTCTGACCCAGGAAAATGTGCTGTGGTCACTTTGGAGTCAAGGCACCAGGAAAGTTCATCTGTCTCGGCAATATATGAGGATTTTGCAAACCTGTGGAAAACATGGGCAATTGGTTGACCAAAGACCAAGGGTCCAAACGCACATTCAAATTTGTTCATTTCCATTGCTCATTTTGTTGCAATTCTGTTTTGAATAACTTGTGCTTGTATTGCTGCACTTAATGAAGCATTTTCCTTTAATTTATCAGCGAACTTTCCTGTGATCCGTGACCGAGGAACGTTTGGCAATGTTAGTGTGTTCTGGATTGTGGACCCTACTTTTACAAATGATGTTTATCCAGTCCAAGGTGTGGTCAACTTTAACAATGCTGAATCGTCAAAGAACATCACTCTTCAGTCCCTTCCTGATGCTGTGAGTTCTGCTTTTTCCAGTTCAATGCATTCAGATCATAATGGCAGGTTTAAACCTGGCTCTGGCTCTCTTCCTCATCTAACTTAATATTTAAAGTTTGGATTGGTTATGGAGATGAATGTATTTTCTGCCTGCCACAGCTACATCCCAGCAACAGTTTGAGCACATGTTTGCAGACATTTCCAGGTAGCCACAAATTCTTTTGTTGTGCTTTCTTCTGTCCAGTGGTTGAAATCTACTGGACAGAAGAGACATTTCTAAGATGGAAACTCCAATACTGGGCAAACGTTCCCTGCAGAGAATTATTTTTTTCAGCCCAAGAAGGGCCTAGAGTTTCATCTCTCAGAGGGACTGGTTAATAGTTTGAGATTTTGGGAGCTGGAGCTTCTCTTACACCTTTCCAAGCACCATTCATCCTCCTCAAATACTCCGATCCCTTCTCTTCCTGTTTCTGAGTGGGGGTCGCCGCTATGTTAAAGCAGCTGGTTGAATTCTTGCCCCGTTTCTCCTGGAACGTTTGGGCCTGATTTAACTCTTGTGTAAGTGAATGGGATTTGACTGAGTTAGAGTCGCACCTTTTGTGTCAGCTCCAGGTTAATATCTATAAAATATATAACAGAATGCTTCTGTTGTCACTTGAAATATAGGTCCCTGGCCTGAAATTTCAGCTGCTAGGATGAAAATGTGGAGCGCTCCTGGTATGTGGGGGACGCAGCCTGTAACTCACACAGGTACTTTGTGCACTGGAGGGGTGAATGGTAAGGGCTGGAGTGCTCATGCCCACTTCCCTTTTCTTGCTGCACTGATGTTATCTGGGGCACTCCTGGGCTACCTCAGAAATTCTTCCAGCTTGCTCTTCTCTGATATCCAGTTGCTCTGAGCAAGAATAAGTTCCATTTTAGGTTTCCTGAAGGCCCAAACGTTAGGGGAGTTGTCATTCATAAAGAGCAAGGAACTAATTGTGGTGTCACATTCACTGTCATACTGCAGCCATGTGCCAAGTAACAATGCATCGGTCTAGCAGCCACATGATACACTTGATGAAGCTCCAGTATTTTTGAGTCTGAAGTGTGTTTAGTTTGAATTAATGGGAACCAGAAGACGTAATCAGGGTGGAGGAATTGATTACCTTAAACTGGTCACTGAGATATCCCCAGTGGGGAGTGAAACTATTTTTCGCTGTTTTAATCTTTTCTGTGGAGTAATTTAAAACTAGATGAATATGCTCTGGTGAGAAAAATTACACTGTTGGAATGCAATGTAACATATGAATTTCTCCCATATGTGTAACCCAGGTAATGATTGTCCCAATCAACACTATCTTCCAGAATTTATTTTCTCACACCCTCCTATAACAGATATCCAAGAGTGAGTGCCTAACAAAAATTGTTTAAACAATTGACCCCACACTGAGTCTGATTATTTGAGAATCACGAGATCAGATGGTACACATGCTCCAATGGAACTGTGTTGATCTTTATTTTATTGTACTTTATTACATGCAATAAGAATCAGTATCTGATTGCACGGATATGTTATCTTCAATGAAGAAGATGTTACAAGTTGCTTAAAGAAGCATAGCCATACAAAACTGGATGCTGAGGCAAAGTAGGAGTTTAGGTGGGTGGTTAAAAGCTTGGCCAAGAATTTAGTTTTAAAGAGAGGAGAGAGCGAGGTTTAGGAGAACTCCAGAAAATAGATCCTCAGCTGCTCAAAGTACAGTTGCCAGTGGTGGGACCAACTTTCTAGGAATGAACAGCAGTCAGAGAAACACAGAGGATTGAATTTTTCATGCACCCCCATCCCAAGGTCAGGGACAAAGGACATCATTCTCGGCACAGATAATTTTCACTAGGTGGGAATGGATCTGGCTCCTCATCCTATTGAGGTCAACTAAAGTATTTGAAAAGTTCATTAAGAACTTGTTGGAGGGAGAAGGTGGAATTTTGAAGGGGGAATGCATGGGTTTCTGGAGGTATTTGTTGCCAATCATTTGAAGGGAAGGGAGTCCAGAAGAACAGGTAGTAAGACTGTCAGTCACAGTTGGGTACTTACAGGTCCAAAAGGAAGGTTATAGCTACAAAGGGCCATGACTGTCAGATTTTGGGCCCAGTGGCAATAAAAGAGTCAGCACCCTCCAGAGGGAGAGCGGAAAATGAGGCATCAGGGGAACATGGGAGAAGAGAGGAAGGCAATGGAGGCCATAAGCTCAACACAATTCAGTGCCAAATACAAAGCCCCGTGCTACAGAAGACTGTGATTTACCAAGCAGATGGTCACTGATATCCGTGACCCCATCACGAAGAATCTGGAACCGCATCACACTGGTTGCAATGCCTTGCTATTGATCATCAAAATCACTGTGGCTTTGAATTTCTTTGCTATGGCTCCTTCCAGAGATCAGCTGTAGACTTGGTATCATCTCAAATGGCTACACAGCACTTTATCTCCCTTATCTCCAATGCCCACTTTGCCAGAGCTGGACAGTACATTTAATTCCAGACCAGTCAATCAATGCCTCAGCAAAGAGAGGGTGGTGGGTTTCACCTCCCGCACTAGATTCCCCAGGTGCAGGGCATCATAGAAACATAGAAGATAGGAGCAGGAGGAGGCCATTTGGCCTTTCGAGCCTGCTCCGCCATTCATTAAGAACATGACTGATCGTCCAACTCAATAGCCTAATCCTGCTTTTTCCCCCTAACCTTTGATCCCATTCACCCCAAGTGCTATATCTAGCCACCTCTTGAATACATTCAATGTTTTGGCATCAACTACTTCCTGTGGTAATGAATTCCACAGGTTCACCACTCTTTGGGTGAAGAAATGTCTCCTCACCTCCATCCTAAATGGTCTACCCTGAATCCTCAGACTGTGATCCCTGGTTCTGTACCCGCCTCCCTCCCCCCCCCCCCCCCCCCCCCCCCCCCCCCCCCCCCGCCCCCCGCCCCCCCATCGAGAACATCCTCCTTGCATCTACCATGTCCAGTCCTGTTAGAATATTATAAGTCTTCATGAGATCCCCCCTAATTCCTCTCAATTCCAGCAAAAACAATCCTAACCGAGTCAAACATCTCCTTGTACATCAGTCCTGCCATCCCTGGAATCAGCCTGGTAAACCTCCGTTGCATTCCCTTGAGAGCAAGAACATCCTTCCTCAGAATTGCCAATTGCACCCACATGGCCATCAAGCCACAAAGTAACCTGCCAGCTAGATTCATCACCAGAAAGGACTTGCTCGCTCTCAACTTTCAGTTGTCTGCAACCACAAAAAGGACTCCATGTGTATACTTGATTTCCTGGTAGCTGCCATGATTCCCTCATCAATCAGCAGTTTCTGCAGCCTCAGATATTCACTCCAACCCACAAAGTGCATGGATGGATCCATGGGCATAACGGATATCCCTTGATCACATAGCTACACACTCTTCTAAAGGAGCTCCAGACGGGCACAGGCAGTACAACCAATGCCAACTGCTGAGTCAGACAACCATTCAGGAGGTAATTGGGCCTTTGAAGATGCAATCACAGTGCTTGGACAGGTTAGGCAGTGCCCTGCAGTAAACTCATGTAAGGGTCTCGGTCATTGTGGTAGCTTGCTATACTCTCCATTACATTCAGAGAGGTGTTGACGTTGAAGATGGTGGGGACCTGGAAGGAAACAGTTTGTCAGGGTAGGAGGTGGAAGTAAAAGAGGAGGAATTGGATGCAGAAGTAAATGATGCTGAACAGCTAAGTCCTTGTAGATGACATGGTGCACCACTGTCATCCTCTGGGATGAGGACCACCCCCCCACCCTTCCAACTTCTTGGCCTCTGACATTAGGTCCAGGATAAAAGCAAATTACTGCGGAGGCTGGAATCTGAAACCAAAAGAGAAAATGCTGGAAAATCTCAGCAGGTCTGGCAGCATCTGTACGGAGAGAAAAGAACTGACGTTTCGAGTCCAGATGACCTTTTGTTAAACATTAGAACCAGGTTGGGCATCAATGAAGCAATGGACAACATTGCTATTGGTACCAGGCCTTTTTACACTCCTGTTACATCTCACTTCCCTCTGGTGTGACGGAAGGCCTTGGCACAATTTGCAGATTTCTCCATTTGGACAACCAGCAGCCTCAGTGATGGCTGCTATGTGGAGTCTAAATCAGTCCCACATTTCACGTGAGCCATCTCCATTCCTGATACCACTGGCTCTAAGTGGACATGAACTCTTGTCTCTGAAATAACTCCTCCAAAGCCGGTGTCCCTTCATCAGATTCCCTTTTATTTGCAAACTCATTTGCCACTCCTACAGTGGTTCAGGTTCAAAATCAGGAGTGCCAGTGGACCTGACACTCCCATATTTATGTACAGTTGAGGTTCCCTGATTAGGCAGGCAATTATGACTTAAATCAGGAACTTATGAAGGGGAGGTATTGCGAAGGGGAGGTCATGTCTCATGAACTTGATCGAGTGTTTTTATGAAGGGGAGGTCGTGTCTAATGAACTTGATCGTGTTTTTTGAGGAAGTGACGAAGATGATTGATGAGGGTAGGACAGTGGATGTTGTCTACATGGACTTCAGTAAGGCCTTTGACAAGGTCCCTCATGGCAGACTGGTGCAGAAGGTGAAGCATGGGATCAGAGTGAGCTGGCAAAGTGGATACAAAACTGGCTCGATCAAAGAAGACAGGGTAGCAGTGGAAGGGTGTGTTTCTGAATGGAGGGCTGTGACAAGTGGCATTCCTCAGGGATCAGTGCTGTGACCTTTGCTGTCTGTAATATATATAAATGATTTGGAGGAAAATGTAACTGGTTTGATTAGTAAGTTTGCGGACGACACAAAGGTTGGTGGATTTGCGGATAGCGATGAGGATCATCAGAGGATACAGCAGGATATAGTTTAGTTGGAGACTTGGACGGAGAGATGGCAGATGGAGTTTAATCCGGATAAATGTGAGGTAATGCATTTTGGAAGGTAATACAGATAGAAAACATACAGTAAATGGCAGAACCCTTAGGAGTATTGATAGGCAAAGGGACCTGGGTGTACAGGTACACAGGTCACTGAAAGTGGCAATGCAGGTGGAGAAGGTAGTCAAGACGGCATGCTTGCCTTCATCGGCCGGGACATTGAGTTTAAAACTTGGCAAGTCATGTTGCAGCTTTATAGAACCTTAGTTAGGCTGCACTTGGAATATAGTGTTCAATTCTGGTCACGACACTACCAGAAGGATGTGGAGGCTTTGGAGAGGGTACAGAAAAGATTTATCAGGATGATACCTGCTATAGAGGGCATTAGCTATGAGGGGAGGTTGGAGAAACTTGGTTTGTTCTCACTGGAACGACGGAGGTTGAGGGGCGACCTGATAGAAGTCTATAAGATTATGAGAGGCATGGACAGAGTGGATATTCAGAAACTTTTTCCTAGGGTGGAAGAGTCAATTACTCAGGGGCATAGGTTTAAGATGCGAGGGGCAAGGTTTAAACGCAATGTACGAGGCAGATTTTTTACACAGAGAGTAGTAGGTGCCCGGAACTCGTTGCCGGGGTAGGTAGTGGAAGTGGATACGGTAGTGACTTTTAAGGGGCGTCTTGACAAATACATGAATAGGATGGGAATAGAGGGATATGGTCCCCGGAAGGGTATGGGGTTTTAGTTCAGTCGGGCAGTACGGTCGGTGCAGGCTTGGAGAGTCAAAGGGCCTGTACCTGTGCTGTAATTTTCTTTGGCTTGGCCATAGGAGACAGAGGGTAGTGGTCGAAGGGTCTTTTTCCGGCTGGAGGTCTGTGACCAGTGGTGTTCCGCAGGGCTCTGTACTGGGACCTCTGCTATTTGTGATATATATAAATGATTTGGAAGAAGGTGTAACTGGTGTAATCAGCAAGTTTGCGGATGACACGAAGATGGCTGGACTTGCGGATAACGAAGAGCATTGTCGGGCAATGCAGCAGGATATAGATAGGCTGGAAAATTGGGCGGAGAGGTGGCAGATGGAGTTTAATCTGGATAAATGCGAAGTGATGCATTTTGGAAGAAATAATGTAGGGAGGAGTTATACAATAAATGGCAGAGTCATCAGGAGTATAGAAACACAGAGTGTGCAAGTCCACAAATCCTTGAAGGTGGCAACACAGGTGGAGAAGGTGGTGAAGAAGGCATACGGTATGCTTGCCTTTATAGGACGGGGTATAGAGTATAAAAGCTGGAGTCTGATGATGCAGCTGTATAGAACGCTGGTTAGGCCACATTTGGAGTACTGCGTCCAGTTCTGGTCGCCGCAGAAGGACGTGGAGGCGTTAGAGAGAGTGCAGAGAAGGTTTACCAGGATGTTGCCTGGTATGGAGGGTCTTAGCTATGAGGAGAGATTGGGTAAACTGGGGTTGTTCTCCCTGGAAAGACGGAGAATGAGGGGAGATCTAATAGAGGTGTACAAGATTATGAAGGGGATAGATAGGGTGAACGGTGGGAAACTTTTTCCCAGATCAGAAGTGACGTTCACGAGGGGTCACGGGCTCAAGGTGAGAGGGGCGAAGTATAACTCAGATATTAGAGGGATGTTTTTTACACAGAGGGCGGTGGGGGCCTGGAATGCGCTGCCAAGTAGGGTGGTGGAGGCAGGCACGCTGACATAGTTTAAGACTTACCTGGATAGTCACATGAGCAGCCTAGGAATGGAGGGATACAAACGATTGGTCTAGTTGGACCAAGGAGCGGCACAGGCTTGGAGGGCCGAAGGGCCTGTTTCCTGTGCTGTACTGTTCTTTGTTCTTTGTACTCTAAGAGGCCAATCTCATGAGTCTCATTGAAGTCATTACAATCTCCACGTCAATTAAGGGTGCACTCCCATGAAAATGCTCACTTTAATCAGTTTCCCACTGCAGGCAAGTTTCTGAAATGAAAATAAACCCAGCTCCTGTTTCTCACCTTCATGTCAAAAATTCAGCTCAGAGTTTTTAATGGGATTCCAGAGCTGAAATAGTTTACAGAAACAGGAAGGCACACAGCAATGAACAGACATAAACATGAGAATTCAAAAGCTTTTAGCATTGAGGGACCGTAAACCACTTGTTGTTTAGCTAGCCCAGGGATGATGGCTGGACAGAAGGTGTTGCTGGATGGGGTACAATGCAGCAGAGTTTTGGATTAACCAGCCAGGGAAACATTGAGTGTGGAGGTGACAAGGCATCTGTGAGGCAGAAAAGATGAGGCAGTGGCAGAGACCAGTGATGTTACGGTGCTGGAAGCAGGTGGTCCTAGTGTTGAGATGGAATTGAAATTTATGTTTCGGATCAATAGGAGTTGAGAATGTGAACAACCTGGATCAAGCTGAGAGAGTGGCCAAAAAGTGGAATGGAATAGGTGACATGGATACAGAGTTTGGGAGGGATACTGCAGCTGGTTAAGGAGATATACATGGAACATAGAACATAGAACATTACAGCGCAGAACAGGCCCTTCGGCCCACGATGTTGCACCGACCAGTTAAAAAAAAAACTGTGACCCTCCAACCTAAACCAATTTCTTTTCGTCCATGAACCTATCTACGGATCTCTTAAACGCCCCCAAACTAGGCGCATTTACTACTGATGCTGGCAGGGCATTCCAATCCCTCACCACCCTCTGGGTAAAGAACCTACCCCTGACATCGGTTCTATAACTACCCCCCCTCAATTTAAAGCCATGCCCCCTCGTGCTGGATTTCTCCATCAGAGGAAAAAGGCTATCACTATCCACCCTATCTAAACCTCTAATCATCTTATATGTTTCAATAAGATCCCCTCTTAGCCGCCGCCTTTCCAGCGAAAACAATCCCAAATCCCTCAGCCTCTCCTCATAGGATCTCCCCTCCATACCAGGCAACATCCTGGTAAACCTCCTCTGCACCCTCTCCAAAGCCTCCACATCCTTCCTGTAATGTGGGGACCAGAACTGCACACAGTACTCCAAGTGCGGCCGCACCAGAGTTGTGTACAGTTGCAACATAACGCTACGACTCCTAAATTCAATCCCCCTACCAATAAACGCCAAGACACCATATGCCTTCTTAACAACCTTATCTACTTGATTCCCAACTTTCAGGGATCTATGCACACATACACCTAGATCCCTCTGCTCCTCCACACTATTCAAAGTCCTCCCGTTAGCCCTATACTCAACACATCTGTTATTCCTACCAAAGTGAATTACCTCACACTTCTCCGCATTAAACTCCATCCGCCACCTCTCGGCCCAACTTTGCAACCTGTCTAAGTCTTCCTGCAAACTACGACACCCTTCCTCACTGTCTACCACACCACCGACTTTGGTGTCATCAGCAAATTTGCTAATCCACCCAACTATACCCTCATCCAGATCATTAATAAATATTACAAACAGCAGTGGCCCCAAAACAGATCCCTGAGGTACACCACTTGTAACCGCACTCCATGATGAATATTTACTATCAACCACCACCCTCTGTTTCCTATCCGCTAGCCAATTCCTGATCCAATTTCCTAGATCACCCCCAATCCCATACATCTGCATTTTCTGCAGAAGCCTACCATGGTGAACCTTATCAAACGCCTTACTAAAATCCATATATACCACGTCCACTGCCTTGCCCCCATCCACCTCCTTGGTCACTTTCTCAAAAAACTCAATAAGGTTAGTAAGGCATGACCTACCTGCCACAAAACCATGCTGACTATCACCTATCAATTCATTACTCTCCAAATAACTATAAATCCTATCCCTTATAATTTTTTCCAACATCTTGCCGACAACAGAAGTGAGACTCACCGGTCTATAATTCCCGGGGAAGTCTCTGTTCCCCTTCTTAAACAATGGGACAACATTCGCTAACCTCCAATCTTCTGGTACTATACCAGAGGCCAACGACGACCTGAAGATCAGAGCCAGAGGCTCTGCAATCACTTCTCTTGCCTCCCAGAGAATCCTTGGATAAATCCCATCCGGACCAGGGGATTTATCTATTTTCAGACCCTCCAGAATATCCTGCACATCCTCCTTATCAACTGTAATACTGTCTATTCTACTCCCTTGCAACCCAGTGTCCTCCTCAGCTATATTCATGTCCCCTTGCGTGAACACCGAAGAGAAATATTGGTTCAATGCTTCACCAATCTCCTCCGGTTCCACACATAACTTCCCTCTGCCATCTATAACTGGCCCTAAACTTGCCCTAACCAACCTTCTGTTCTTGACATACCTATAGAACGCCTTAGGATTCTCTTTAACCCTATCCGCCAAAGTCTTCTCATGTCCCCTTTTAGCCCTTCTAAGCTCGCTCTTCAACTCCCTCTTAGCCAATCTAAAGCTTTCTAGTGCACTACCCGAGTGCTCACGTCTCATCCGAACATAAGCCTCCTTTTTCTTTTTAACCAACAAAGAAACTTTTTTGGTGCACCACGGTTCCCTAGCCCTACCAATTCCTCCTTGCCTGACAGGGACATACCTATCACAGACTCGCAGTAGCTGCTCCTTGAAAAAACTCCACATGTCGGACGTTCCCAGTCCCTGTAATCTCCTAGTCCAACCTATGTTTCCTAATTCTCTCCTAATAGCCTCATAATTACCCTTCCCCCAGCTAAAACCACTGGCCCGAGGTTCATGCCTATCCCTTTCCATCACTAAGGTGAACGTAACCGAATTGTGGTCACTATCACCAAAATGCACACCAACTTCCAAGTCTAGCACCTGGTCTGGCTCATTTCCCAGCACCAGATCCAATATAGCCTCACCTCTAGTTGGCCTGTCTACATACTGAGTCAAAAAACCTTCCTGCACGCTTTGAACAAAAACTGACCCCTCTAACGAGCTAGAGCTATAACAATTCCAGTCAATATTAGTCAAGTTAAAATCCCCCATAACAATTGCCCTATTACTTTCACTCCTAAGCAGGATTGACTCCGCAATCCTTTCCTCAACCTCTCTAGAACTTTTAGGAGGTCTATAAAAGACTCCCAACAGGGTGACCTCTCCTCTCCTATTTCTAATCTCCGCCCATACTACCTCAACAGATAAGTCCTCATCAAACCTCCTCTCTGACACTGTGATACAATCTCTGACCAATAATGCTACCCCTCCCCCTCTTCTACCTCCTTCCCTACTTCGACTAAAACATTTGAACCCCGGGACCTGCAGCATCCATTCCTGCCCCTGCTCTATCCATGTCTCTGAAATAGCCACAACATCGAAGTCCCAGGTACTGATCCACGCTGCAAGTTCACCCACTTTATTGCGAATACTCCTGGCATTGAAGTATACACATTTCAAACCCTGCTCCACCCCACCTCTGCAATGCCGTGCATTGCAGTCCCCATCCATGCATCCCTCACTTTCAGCCCCACTACTCAGGATCCCTCCCCCCCCCCGAATCAGTTTAAACCTCCCTGCATGGCCTTAGCAAATTTACCCCCCAGGATATTGGTCCCCTTCTGATTAAGGTGTAGACCATCCTTCTCATAGAGGTCACACCTTCCCCAGTACGAGCCCCAATTGCTTAAGTACCTGAACCCCTCCCTCCTGCACCATCCCCTCAGCCATGAATTCAAACCTTCCCTCTCCCTATTCCTCTCTAAACTATCCCGTGGTACAGGCAAGAGTCCAGAGATAACCACTCTGTCAGTCTTGGCCTTTAGTTTCCACCCCAACTCCATAAATCCCTGCCTAATATCCCCTTCCCCTATCCTCCCTATGTCGTGTGTCCCCACATGTACAATAACTTGTGGTTTATCTCCCTCCCCCCTAAGAGTCCTGAATACCCTGTCAGACACATCCCGGACCCCAGCCCCTGGTAGGCAACACACCAACCCTGAGTCCCTACCTTTAGTTCCGACCCTCCTATCTGTCCCCTTAATTGTGGAGTCCCCAATCACAAGGCCCAGTCTTTTACAGCCCCTAACCACCTGAGCTTTCTCACTCGGCTCACCCCCAGAGATCTGCTCTCTATGCTCAGTTGATTCCTCCTCAACTGTAGCCTCCAGCACCGAAAACCTATTATGGAGGGGAACCGCCCCAGGGGATTGTCTTCCCGATTGCTTCTTACCCCTCCTCCTGGCATTGACCCAAGCCTCATTTCTAGGAGTTACTATTTCTCTATAACTCCTATCAACTTCCACCTCCGCCTCCCGAATTATGCGGAGTTCCTCTACCTCCCTGGTAAGGTTCCTCTACCTTACCTGGAGGTAAATAAATTCATGGAGGTATTGTAAATCAATAGTTGGGTCAAGAGGAATAACTTTCCAATATTCAGCAAGCCTCCATGTTTCTATTAATATTAATTAATTTGCTTTGCCAAATTCATCTATCACTTCTACCTCTGATTTTCATTGGAAGCCAAATTATAACCGGGTTGATGTTGATGAGACTTTAATGGTAGAATTTAGAATGCATCATGGATGATGTTTTACTCCAATGGCTTTAAATTTCAATTTGTTGGAATCTTGACCATCCAAAAGTGTTAAAAATTAGGATATGTACTTTGCCATGTGACAGATGCCATCATTTACACAGAGTGCCTGTCTAATTACGAATATTACCACCAGTCATGTCAACATTGGAACAACATATTCTGTGACAAACATAATATTGACCAGGATAATTGAGGCTTGTATGTCTGCAGGAAATGTAATATGCAATAGTCCAATGTTGTTATTCCCCAGAGTATTTGGTTGAATTCTTTATAAATTCCTAATGACTAAAGTGGAAACAAACCTGTAGTTCACTCATTATACAGAAAAAAAACGTTACATAAACTATGAAATTCCAAGTTAATTTGTTTTGTTATCTTTGTAATCTATACCCAGATTCCTGAGGATATAGAATCTTTCAGAGTCATCCTTTGGAATACCACTGGAGGTGCCAGGCTTGGAAGTGTACTTAGTGCGACTCTTTTTATTGATAAAAATGACGATCCTATTTATTTTGAAGGTGTGGTTCACTTCTTAGAAAATTTTCTACATGCATTTTGTTAAATGTCTTCAATTTTTAACCACAAAACTATTATTAATTCTGGATAAAATGAGTTAATAGAGAATTGTGTGGTTTGTGGAATATGTTACTGTCATTTCACCTTTGACCTCACATTTTGAATCAAAGTGGGCAAGTCTCCTTTACAGGTCATAGAATCATAGAATCCTACAGTGCAGAGAGAGACCACTCGGCCCATCGAGTCTGCACCAATCACAATCACACCCAGGCCTTATCCCATAATCCCATGCATTTACCCCAGCTAGTCTCCCTGACACTAAGGGGCAATTTAGCATGGCCAATTCACCTAAACAGCAGAAGGTAGGTGTTAAGGGTAGCTACTCAGACTGACAAAGGGTGGGAAGCAATGTCCCACAAGGATTTGTGCAGGAATCAGTTATTCAAAACTTACACAAACAATTTTGGTTTGGAAATTGGAAATACATCTACAAAACTTGTAGATGACACCAAATTGGAGAGTATATTTAATACTGAGAAAGACAAAGACTGCAATAGAATACAATGAATCATTAATGAATCATTAATGTGGGAGGAAACTGAGCACTCGGAGGAAACCCATGCAGACATGGGGAGAATGTGCAATCTCCACACCAGACAGTGACCCAAGCCAGGAATTGAACCCAGGTCCCTGGGTGAGGCAGCAGTGCTAACTATTGTGCCACTGTGCCGCCTTTTGTTTTTATGTGGAATGAATTACCTAGAAGGTTGACCATTCAACCCAACATATCTATGATACTGTTTATGTTGCGCATGAACTTCCTTCCAACCTCCTTCATCTAACCTACCAGCTTATCTTTCTTTTCCTTTTTTTCTCATATGTTTATTTTTCTTCCCCGTTGTAGCTCTAAGTGCAGCTTTGCTATTTGCCCCAACTGCTTTTGTGGTTCCACATTCTTACTGTTCTTTGGGTAACATACTTCCAAATCTTTTATGCATCATTCCAATGGTACTCTAATATGGCCTTATTAACTTGCTTTGCTACCTTTTGTGGTTGTGTACACCTAGCTCTCATTGCTCCCTATCCCATTTAGACTCTCAACTCTTATTTTCCAAGGAGTACACATGGCCTCCTTATTTTTCTACTAAAATGTAATACCTAACAGTTATCTATCTTGAAATCCATTTACCAATTACACACCCATAGAATCTTAGCAGTGCAGAAGGAGGCCATTTGGCCCCTCGAGTCTGCACTGACTCTGCAAAATAGCATCTTACCCAGGCTCACCCCACCGCCCTATCCCCTTAAACCCGTACATTTACCATGGCAAATCCACCAAACCTATGCATCTTTGGTCACTAAGGGGCAATTTATCATGGCCAATCCACATAATCTGCACATCTTTGACCCATTCTGAGAGTTCATTAATGATTCATTGTATTCTATTGCAGTCTTTGTCTTTCTCAGTATTAAATATACTCTCCAATTTGGTGTCATCTACAAATTTTGTGGTTGTATTTCCAATTTCCAAACCCAAATTGTTTGTGTAAGTTTTGAATAACTGTGATTCCAGCACAAATCCTTGTGGGACATTGCTTCCCACCCTTTGTCAGTCTGAGTAGCTACCCTTAACACCTACCTTCTCTTTTCTGTTTTGTAACCAACTTATATCCATTCTGCTACTTACACTCTGATTTCATATGTTCTGACATTAGTGATGAATCTACCATGTGGTACCTTGTTGAAGGATTTTTAGAAAATTCAAAGCCTTTTGAAATTAGTTAACACATTCACTGCAGTTCTATTGAGCATTGACATTGCAGAAGAGACTGCCAAACTTTTTGACCTTTATATGTAGAAGTATTACCTGCTGACCCCATGGCCCCTAGTCCTAGGTTCCAACCAAATTGTTTCTCCCTCTCTACCCTATCAGTTCCCCTTAATACCTTGAAAACTTTGATCAAATTGCCACACAACTCTCTCAATTCCAGGGAATATATCACAAGTTCACACAATCTATCATAGAATCCTACAGTGCAGAAGGAGGCCATTTGGCCCATCGAGTCTGCACCGATCACAATCCCACCCAGGCTCTATCCCCACAACCCTATGCATTTACCCTAGCTAGTCCCCCTGACACTAAGGGGCAACTTAGCACGGCCAATCCACCTAACTTGCACATCTTTGGATCTTTCTCCTCGTGATTTAAATCCTGGGTGTCCTTTGTGCAGGGATCTGGTTTTATTGAGTATAAGTGATTTTTTTTTGATAAAGATAAAATACTCCAGATGCTAGAATCTGAAACAAAAACAGAAAATGCTGGAAAAGCTCAGCAGGTCTGACAGCATCTGTGGAGAGAGATGGGCTCTGACAAAGGGTCATCCTGACTCGAAACGTTGGCTCTATTCTCTCTCCACAGATGCTGTCAGACCTGCTGAGTTTTTCCAGCATTTTTTGATATTTTTTGATGGCAATCATATGGAAAACATGAACAAAATGGAATATTGCACTTAGTTCATGATTGCTGGAAGACTGACCTGGTATAATATAAGGCAATTTTCTATATCACAGAACTGCTATTCTCCATAAGATACTTGTAAGCACTCTTACAAATCATTTATAAGCATGATATTCACAAAGGTACATTTCTAAGATGGACTATATGAAATGTATTTAATGTTTTGTCAGGTATTTTGCATTGGTGAAACTGACCCTGTTTGATTTGATTAATTTTAGACCCACTTATCCTTCAAGTCCAGGAAGGAAGTGTTGCCAATTTCACAGTTACTAGAAATGGATCTGTTGACTTTGTAGCGACTGTTGTTTACAATGTCCAGAGTGATGGAACCTCCAACAGCGAGGGGGACTTCTTTTCTCTGAGTGACAATACTACACTGGTATTTGAAGTAGGAGAAAGGACTAAGACTATTTCTGTTGTTATTAATGAAGACGATATTCCTGAAACAGATGAAAAATTCTACATTGTGTTGCTTAATTCTACAGGTACCGTTATTTGCCTGTTTTCCTATGGTGGACATTGATTGTTGTTGCAGGCACTGTCTTCAAGACTGGTGTTTTTCTTTTTCTAAATATGAAGAAAAGAGCAAGAATGTAGACAGATAGGTTCTTGATTAATAAGGGGATCAGGGGTTATGGGGAAAATGATGTGGAGATGCCGGCGTTGGACTGGGGTAAACACAGTAAGAAGTTTAACAACACCAGGTTAAAGTCCAACAGGTTTATTTGGTAGCAAAAGCCACACAAGCCACACAAAAGCCACACAAGCCACACACTCTGTTTGTGAACAGAATTCCCACTCACCTGAAGAAGGGGCTTGCAGCTCCGAAAGCTTGTGTGGCTTTTGCTACCAAATAAACCTGTTGGACTTTAACCTGGTGTTGTCAAACTTCTTATTATGGGGAAAAGGCAGGAGAATGGAGATGAGAAAAATATCAGCCATGATTGAATGGTGGAGCAGTCTCGATGGGCCGAGAGGCCTAATTCTGCTCCTATGCCTCATGGTCTAATGGTCTTGTAAGCTATCCAAATAGGTTTCAGCTATTTCAGCTAATTTAGATTAATATGGTTAAATTAAGATTTATGGGTAGTGATAAAATAAACATTAAGTTTGCTCACAATGAGCAGCATTTTGATGAAAATATTTTGGTATTTAAATAACTAACAGTATTGTTTACCTGTTCTACCAAAATGAAATAGATCATTAATTCCATATAGTATATTAATTTCTGAGACCTTGCGCGGGACTTTCCAGATGCGCTCACCCCAAAGCTGGAAAATCCCGTCCAAGGTCAGTGGATCTTTGTATGTTCCATGTCCCGCTTGTTATAATTCCTGTGGCGGGTGCGACGGGAAAATTCTGGCCCTTGAGACATCTTGAAAAAAACTGTTCATTATTAATTGAATACCACCAAATATTAGGGCATTCGTCATTGTTTCAAGCAAATGGAACTTTCTGCCACTTTTTTGTAGACCTATAGTAGGTGGGACACAGACCATGCATTCCAGTCTTGGGACGAGCCAGAAAATCCCACCCCTAGTTAATAAAGCATTAATACCAAGGTTGAGCACTAGTGACAGGACATTGGACTAATTTCTGTTGGACTAAAATTGGAATATGGTAGGATTGTTTTTGTGGAAGGAATAAACCTGAAGGATCCTCCTCATTTGAACCAGTCTTGTGCTTTTAAGGGATGATTTATGCTGTTTGCTATTTATAGTTAAATTTTAAATGTGTATTTTTAAAAAATGCATTTACAATGCATGGCTTAATTATAGTGAAATCATCAATGCATTTTTCAAGCTAATGCTCATAATTTCACTGCATTTAATGAATAAGATAATTGTTCCTTTGGATATACTGATTTCTGTTCAGCATCACCATGGTATTATTTATGTAGGAAACCAACACCCCAAATTAATTTGTGAAGTCGGTAATCTCATCAGCTGACTTTGTCTCTTGTTCAGAAAGCATATTGAGCATTGGGTCTCATGTCTTGTTGTAGGAGATACTGTTGTGCATGGGGCCACACAAGCTACAGTTATTATTGAAGCAAATGATGATCCTAATGGAATCTTTTCACTTGAACCTTTTGAAAAGTTTGTATTCGAAGGACTGACCAACAGTTTTATGTAAGTAGTAGAACTTAATTATTTTAAAAAAAGCTTCAATATCAAATTTGAAAGTAGAATGAAATTCAAATCATCTTCCAACCTGGAGGGGTGTGTAAGCTTATGTGCACTGTCCCAGCAATTGAAAAAAAAATACTTTGAAATAAATCTTGGTAATCTCTTGCACTAGAAAAAATAACATGCTGGTTAAATATTTTGACTGCATCTTTTCATTATAGCTTTGTACTTTATATATTCTGGGACTGAAATTCAAACTGTGCCATTGTAGCACCTCACATGCTGGGATGGAGGCAGAACAAGGATAGGATTTAAGCCCCAATTAGACAATGAATTGATTGCTTTCTAATATACCTGGTGGGAATTGAGGAGAACTGGCAGATGGGGATTGGAGTAGTAAAATGCACTGCTGCTGAATGAGGGGCTCAGAACATTGGGGGAGATGTATTGAGGTAAAAGGTGTAGGAGGGCTGGATTTTGGGAGTTGGAGATGCTCCAAGTGTATTTTTGCAGCTAATGGTGGCTGTAGCAGTGAGTGCTACCTCCTGGAACAAAATGATTATTTTGCTGTGCAGCACAAGGTTTAACACCCTCAGCAGAGGAATTAGGATAAGCGATCTACTTCTGCTTTCCTTTCCTTGTAGTGATTTTAAAATGTGGCATCCTTGATTATTAGCCTCATGATGACAGAGGATTTAGAAGTGAAAGAGGTGAAACATTGTAGAGCAGAAGCTTTGCAGAAGTCAACTCTGTTAATTGTATAAATTGAGGTTAGAAGAATTCCCTTGTAAGACCTCTTCGCACTTGTGAGATACTATTGTGAGGACCCAAAGCAACAGCCATGTGTTGTCCCACGCCCGCCACAGTATGCCCATCACCCTGACCCCAATCACCCGCAATGTATTCCCTGACACCCCCAGGGATTTACTAACCCCATCAACATCCAATAAACCCTGCACATCTAATTAGACCCGATCCAATTCCTGCCCCTTAGCCCAGCAGCGGTCCTGAGCTGAACCCCTCTGCTCACGCTGACCTTGGATCCCCCCCGCCTGACCTCCCGTCCCCCTCCGCCTGACCTCCCGTACCCCTCCGCCCGACCTCCTGTCCCCCTCCACCCGATCTCTCGTCCCCCTCCGCCCGACCTCCCGTCCCCCTCCGCCCGACCTCCCGTCCCCCTCCGTCTGACCTCCCGTCCCCCTCCGCCCGACCTCCCGTGCCCTTCCGCCCGACCTCGGAACCCCCTCCGCCCGAGCTCCCGTCCCCCTCCGCCCGACCTCCCGTCCCCCTCCGCCCGAGCTCCCGTCCCCCTCTGCCCGACCTCCTGTCCCCCTCCGCCCGACCTCCCGTCCCCCTCCACCCAACCTCCCGTCCTCCTCCGCCCGACCTCCCGTCCCCCTCCGCCCGACCTCCCGTCCCCCTCCGCCCGACCTCCCGTCCCCCTCCGCCCGACCTCCCGTCCCCCTCCGTCCGACCTCCCGTCCCCCTCCGCCCGACCTCCCGTCCCCCTCCGCCCGACCTCCCGTCCCCCTCCGCCCGACCTCCCGTCCCCCTCCGCCCGACCTCCCGTCCCCATCCGCCCGACCTCCCGTCCCCCTCCGCCCGACCCTTCGGCCGACCTCCCACCCCTCTCCGATCCTTTGATCCCGCTCATCTGAACTCTGATTCCCCCCACCCCGACCTCTGACCCTCTGTCCCGACTTCTGATCTCCAGTCTAACGTCTGATGCCCCACTCAACCTCTGACGGCCTCGTACCATGACCTTCAATCCCCACACCCCATCCACCTCACCCCAAGCCTAACTTCCAACCTCCCCACCCAACGACCTTTGACATTCCCTCACCTGCGATCTCTGGTTTTCCCCCGCTCCTGACCACCTGACCTTGACCTCCATCCACTCTCAGGATGCCCTCGACCCTTCCCAGCCTTGACCTACGAACCCCCCCAACTTCCCATTCCCCACCTAAGCCTGACTTCCAATCACCTGTCCCACTGCTGAAGCTGCAGCTTCTCCACTGATCCAATCCCCTCACCCCGACCTCAGCAATCCCCTTCGGCACCATCAAAACCCTTCAACCTCAACCCTATGCCACCACCCACCCCCCCACACACCCTCCTCCCACCCACCTCAAACCTTCAATTACCCAACTCCTATCCACTTATCTGGTACTTCTCCCTTGCCTGTCAATTTCACTGTGTCTTTAAACATACCTGCTGTAAGGCAGCTTGTGCAGCAAGAAAGGACATGGCCTCCTTGACTTTGTTGGAGTTGGAATGTGCTGGGGAATGATTCAGTGCAGACCCCAAGCAGCCCCCGCAATTGCAAGTGTCAGTGTAAATGTCAAGGCCAGGTAAATATGTATTTATTTCCTGTAATGCTTGCGGGCCATCTCTTTCTGATGCTGGAAGGAAGTAATTTCACACCTTTTTAAGTGTTCATTTTATTTAACATATGCCAACCCAAACCATTAAAACATGAGTGAAATGTTGTCCTCCATTTTGTTCTCCTGCTTACAAACAGGATTTTAAGACAACGAGGAATATTTGGCAATGTTTCCATTTCATGGCAACTGTTTATCAATGACTCTTTCGTGGAACCTGGGCAAGAGTTTTTAGAAACATCCGGAATTGTGCTGTTCACAACTGGAGAACATGCCCGTCCTATCACACTCTATGCCCTTGCTGATGGAATTCCAGAGTTTGATGAAACTTATGTTCTGAGGTTGTTAAATGCTTCAGGTATGTGCTTCAAGCAAGGTCTTTTGAAGGAGTATTTTATTTTACATATTGCAAAGGTATTGCAGTGCTCTCTTGTGCCAGCATTTGTTCTCTATCCCTATTTGCTCTTCAGCCATGAGGCAGCTATGCGTCAACAACATGTTATGGGTCTGGAGGGTAGGTATGGGTGGCAGATTTCCTTCCCTAAAGGGACATGAGCAAACCAGATGGGTTTTTACAACAATTGATAATCGTTGTCATGGTCACCGTTAGCTTTATATTTCAGATTGATTAATTGAGATTAAATTGCAGCAGTTGGTGGGGACCATCTGTGACCCTCACCAGTGAGGACCTCCACTTGTGAAGTTCGAAAGCTAAGTAAGCCTAGACTATTATGTCCCAGGCTCACTAATGATGTTAAAATAAGTTTACAGATATCTAAATCAGCCTCGTACCCTGTCCTGGCGTGAGGCTGATTACGCCGGCAGGCCAGGACTGGTAATATCGCGAGAAGAGAGAAAGCAGCTGCAAACCTGATTTTTCACCTTTCCCGTCCACTTCGCTACTTGACCAGCACAGCAGGGCGGAAAGATCGCACCCTTTATCTTTTAGTTTCTTTGCAGGAGTTCAGGTGTTTGTGAATAAAAAGACAACATAATCTTGTGTAAAAGTTGATTTTAAAAATCTGGAATTAAAAGTCTAATGATGACCATGAAACCACCCATCTGGTTCACTAGGAATCTGCCGTCCTTACCTGGTCTGGCCTACATGTGATTCCAGACCCACAACAATGTGGTTGTCTCTTGAATGCCTCTTACAAATGGCCTAGTAAGCCATTCAGTTCAAGGGCAATTAGGGATGGTCAATAAATGTTGGCCCAGCCAGCGACACCCACATCCCAAGAATGAATTTAAAAACAATTTTGCAGAAGAATCATCTTGGAGAAATTAATTATCTTTTTGTTGGCTTTATAGGAGGATTTCCTGGGCCTGGTGCACAATTATCAAATGGAAGCTTAAGTGCTAATGTTGTGATTCCATTTAATGATGATCCTTTTGGAGTTTTTGTTCTGGATTCAGAAAGCCAAGAGAGGGATGTTGCAGAAGATGTCCTGTCAGTTGATGACATGTCTTCTATTACAAACTTCACCATTCTGCGACAAAAAGGCACATTTGGGGATGTACGAATTGGATGGGAGATACTGTCCAATGCCTTCAGACACGGGCTGCCTGAAATGACAGACCTTATCCTAGTTGGAACGTTTCCCAGTTCTGTTGAATTACGGCCTCATGCAAGGCGACATCGCACGGGTACAGATGCTCTTTACTTTAGTGGAGCTGAAGGTGTTTATGGAACCATTAACCCGGAGTATCATCCGAGGATGAATAATACAGTTGCAAATTTTACATTATCTGCATGGATGATACCTAATTCCAACACTGATGGGTTTATCATCTCAAAAACAAACAACAATGGCAGCATTTATTACGCTCTGAAAGTGATGACAAATGAATCCGCTGTGTCAATAATGTTCCACTATACTCTGTTCGGGTCAAATGTTACTCATATTGCCACAGTTACTGCGTCGAAGCATTTGGAAGAAAAGACTTGGATACACGTTATAATCATGGTGGATGATGGGCTAATTGAATTTTATTTGGATGGGACTCTGGTTCCTGATGGCATTAAGAGTCTCAAAGGGGAAACAATTGCCGATGGTAAGTGTTAAAAACTGATGATCATATCCAGTTTAATGGTGCCGTTTGCCAATTTGGGGCGATGGCATTTTTGATATCAATGATAAGTCGTCAGTGTGAAAGAAACAGTGCTCATGTTGCCAAGAGCTTGTCATCAAATCAAGTGATTTTGAATGCGGTCTTTTGTGACAGTGATATTTCTGGTGACAGTTTGAAGATGGCTATGCTGTTTGCTTCTTAATGACCAAGTGGCTAAAATGACCGTACCCATCCTATGCAAGTTGGCAGTGTTTATTGAACCTCTGTTCTATATGGACCTTCCTGTATCATTTGGAAAGGTACTGTCAGACAACGAAAAAGCCACCAACTTTCGATAATTGCAATTAAAATGGTTGGAGAAATGAGACCAAACAAATGCTAATCCAGCCATAACATCTCGTAAAGGAGAGACACAAAATCTGATTTGTAATGTACATTTCCCAGAGACCATAAGGGACAGAAGTACACCATTTGGCCCATTGAATCTGCTCAGCCATTCAATGTGATCATGACTGATTTGATATGATAATCCTCAACTCCACTTTCCTGGTTTATCCCCATAACCCATGTGAATAATAAGCTATTGATCATAAATAAATTAATATGTTTATTAAATCCATTTTCAACACATTGTGGTTGAAAAGTAGGTCAGCCAATGAGCACAAACCGAGCTGCCACAGAGACCTATTGTTGGCTATAATTTTCACTACTGTATTTTTTTGATGGGGACCAGTTGTAATCACCGCTGGTGGGAACCTCTCCTGGAGGTTGGGGGGCGCGGGGGGGGGGGGGGGGGGGGGGGGGGTTGTGGGGTTGAAACAGCAATTTCAATATTATAATCAGCCTCGCGCCGATTTCCAGTGCGGAACTGATTGTGTCAGAAAACATTGCCTGGGAGACTCGCAATCAACTGGATGCTGCTTGTGAATCCCGCTACTGGCCCTCCGCTGATGTCTCCCGACCCGCTGCACTACTCGAGCAGTGCAGCGGGCCGGGAGAATCGTCCCGATTATCTTAAGAGCCTTTTTGAAGCTGTGCTCTAACTGACAATGGTGATTAATTCGATCGGGGGCATTCTTTCTCTTGGAGGTTTCTTTTCCCAGAGAGCAGTGGAAGCTTGGTCGTTGAATTTATTTAAGGCAGAGTTAGACAGATTTTTCATAAACAAGGGAGTCCAGGGTTATGGAGAGCAGACAGGAAAGTGGAGTTGAGACCACAGAATCAGATTAGCCACAATCTTATCAAATGGTGGAGGAGTCTCAGAAGGCCAAATGACCTACTTCTGCTCCTAAGTCCAAATGTTGTGATTACTGGCTTGTACAGCTCAGAGGCAATGTAGCTGATTTTTGTCCTCTGTTCTAAGTAAGTTTTAAATAAGTCAGAACTAATGAAAATGCTACCCAAGAGAACAAGTGCAAAGGGCATCCCATTTTCTGGTCTAAGCTCACTCGCATGAGTGATTCACGATTGGTTTTTCTGTAATATTATCCAACCCTTGAGAGACCCATCCTTCCTTGACAGTGGGTAGTAGTAGGCAGCCGAGGCATATAGCTGGTCAAAGCAATCCTATTATGCTCTGTCAAGATCATGGCACTCTTGGATCCCAATTGGCAGCTTTGGTAACAGGTGGAAAGCCTGGGGCAGCGTCTTATCACACTCACCTGCTGAGACACAGTTGATGGTAAATGCCGAGCTGTCCAAATCCCAAAGGGAAACAGCTGCCAAAATGTTTTTGCAATTTGCATGTTATGAGGCGAGTTCTCAAATCAGGAATTTGTGTGTTCGACCCAGTTGTGATGATTTATATTAAAGTACATGTTTTTTTTAAAAAACAAAAAAAATTACTCTTAAGCACAAGAATGGTTTCACATCATGAACAGTTCTTTTGAATTGTTCCAAAATATCTTAACTTAAATTACCCTCAGAGTTATCCTCCCACTTTTCTGTTTAGCACGACTATTATAAATCTTTAAGTTTATAGAATTTCAGTAAATTTTACCACAAAGTGCTCATTTTCTTAGAGGGTGGTCCTCTGAGGCTGACAGATTCTCCAGGCCTGGGTCTTGTTCATACTGTCTTATGGGAGTTCTAACCAACTATCCTGCAGCACGTTGGCACAGTGGTTAGCACTGCTGCTCCAGGGACCCGGGTTTGATTCCTTGGGTAACTGTCTGTGTGGATTTTGCATTTTCTCCCCGTGTCTGCATGGGTTTCCTCTGGGTGCTCAGGTTTCCTCCTGGAAATGTTAACCTGGATGCAATGCTGGTGTGACACCAGCAGCAAACATCTCCACTTCTGATCTTATGATGGAGGGAAGGTTATTGATGAAGCAGCTGAAGATGTTGGACCGAGGACACTACCCTGAGGAATTCCTGCAGTGATGTTCTGGGACTGAGAACATTGACCTCCATCAACCACAACCACCTTCCTTTCTGCTAGGTGTGACTCTGACCATGGAGAGTTTTTCCCTTATTCCCACTGACACCAGTTTAACCAGGGCACCTTGGTGCCACGCTCAGTCAAATACTGTCTTGATGTCAAGGACAGTTACTCTCACCTCATCGCTTGAGTTTAGCTCTTTTGTCCCTGTTTGGACCCAGGCTATAATGAGGTTAGGAACTGAGAAGCCCTGGCGGAACCTAAACTAAGCATCAATTAAGCTTGTTATTGCTGAGTAGTTTTCTCACTTGATAGAATTGTCCACGACACCTTTACTGATGTTTGAGAGTAGACTGATAGGAGATAACTTGCCAGGTTGGATTTGTCATGATTTTTGTGGACAGGACACATGCGCAATTTTCCACATCACTGGGTATGTGCCAGTGTTTTAGTTGTATTGGAGCAGCTTGGCTACGGCCAGAGCATTGTCATTGATAACAGAGACGTGACGGCTAGTTCTGTAGCACAAGTCTTCAGCATGGTTGCTGAAAGATTGTCAGGGCCCTTAGCCTTTGCTTTCGGCCCAGCACCTTCAGCCATTTCTTGATATCACGTGGAATGAATAGAATTGGCTGAAGACTGGCATTATAACGCTGACGACCTCTTGAGGTCAAAATCTATCCCATTTAGTACAATGGTAGTTCCATCGTAGGACTGTGTGGTGGTCACTCTCACCAATACTTGGGACAGATACATCTGTGAGTGGGTAGGTTGTTGAGGATAAGTTCAAGTCGGGGTTTCCCTCTTGTTGGTTCTCTTATCGCCTGCTGCAGACCCAGTCTAGCAGCAATGTTCTTTCAGACTTGGCCGGATTGGTCAGTAGCGGCACTACCAATGTCCATCTTGGTGATGGACATTAAAGTCCCCCACCCAGAGTACATCCTGTATCCTTACCACCCTCAGTGATTTTTCCAGTTGGCGTTTAACATGGAGGAATACTGATTAATCAGCTGAGGGGGGCACATTAGGTGGTAATCAGCAGGATGTTTCTTTCCCCATGTTTGACCTGATGCCATGATACTTCATGGGGTTCTAAGTTAATGTTGAGGACTCTTAGGGCAACTGCTCCTCATTGTATACCACCTCTGGTGGATCTGTCCTGCTGGTGGGGGAGGTTATACCCAGGGATGGTGATGGTGGTGTCAGAGCCATAGTTGGACTGATGGAGTCATCCCTTATTGATAAGGGATAATTGACTAGTTTGTAGGACAGCTCTACCAATTTTGACCCAAGTGCCAGATGTTAATAAGGAAGACTTTGCAGGGATGACAGGGCTGGGTGTGCCATTGTAGTTTCTGGTTTCTGTACAGTTGAGTGACTTGCTGCACCATTTCAGAGGACATTTAAAAATCAACCACATTGCTGTGGGTCTGGAGTCACATAGGAATTAGGAGCAGATGTCGGCAATTCAGCCCTTCAAACCTGCTCCACCATTCAATCAGATCATGCTGATCTCTGCAGGCCAGATTAGGAAAGGACAGCAACTTACTTTCTCGAAAGGATACTAGTAAAGCAGATGAGATTTTTTAATGATCACAATGTTTCTGTGGCCACTGTTAAACTAGCTTTTAATTCCAGATTAATTTATGAATTTAAATTCCACCAGCTGCTGCAGTAGGCTTTGAACCCATGTCCCAAGTGTATTCGCCTGGGTTTCTGGATTACAGTGACATTAGCACTATGCCAGTGCCTTCCCTACCTAGGCAGCAGACACGATGCATTTGTTCTCCAGCAGTCTGCTATACCAACTGCATTTGAACTAACACAGCAAAAAGAAGAATGACTATTTGCTGCCAAGGGCAATCCACTGACCACATGGCTCATGACTCTGTACAACCCAGGCATGTTCAGCATGCAGACAATGGGGTGATAAATGACAAGTAACATTTGTGCCACAGGCAATGAGCATTCCCAACAAGAGGGAATCTAACCATCTTCCTTTGACATTCAATGGGATAACCATAGCTGAATCCCCCACCATCAACATCCTGGGGTTGCCATTGACCAGAAAAATAGCCTGACCAAACAGCGAAATATTGTAGCTGCAATAACACTCAAGAAGCTTGACACTAGCCAGGACAAAGCACCTTAGCTTGATTAGCATCCCATCCACCAGCTTAAACTTCAGGGTGGGATCTTGAGCCCGTACTCTCCATCCGCGAGATCGCCGGTGTTGCTCAAGATCTGGCAAAACCGCATCTCGCTGGTGAGATCACGATGTCCGATTTTTGCTGCCCCTTGCTGGTAATATAAGTAGATTCACAACCATAATGGATAAGAACCTGATTTCAATGCAATTTAATAAATTTAAATCCAATGAAACACCCCCTCGCCAGATTATCCCCCACATGAGATTCTCTTAATTTACAACAGCTTCACTCAGATGTGAATATGACGAGGGTATCCCTCTGGGACGCATAGATCAATATAGCTGCTGGGAGAGAGGGACATAGCCTGGCAGTGTCCTGGCAATACCACCCCCCACCCCCCCCTCCCCCCCCCCCCCCCCCCCCCCCCCCTCCAGCAGTGTCCCCTGGCACAGTTGGCACTACCAGGGCAAGTTCTAGGAGGAGTTTCATGTGTGGGGACTTAATCTAGTTGTGGAAAGAAGGGGATACCAGGGATGATTTGAGGGGGGTTGGTGGGCGGGACTGCAGAAGGGGGGATGCCAGGGATGATGGGGAGGTGAGGTTGCGAGAGGCCACAGATACCTTTGTGGTGGAGGGGGGAGCTATATTTATTTATTGCCCTATTGCCACAATCTCAGTGGAGCTAGTTCCTGGCTCTAAGTATCCACATCCCACCAGAGTGACAGCGCAAATCAAGTCCTCCTTTTGCAGTTAAAGGAACAAAATCTGGAGAGAAAACAGGCCAGTGGAGCTGACAGGTTCCACACCAGTTTTCTCACCAGCATTGCCACTCTACCAAATTCTCATAAGATTCTGCCCTTGCCCTTCCGCTGTCAGAGAAGAGTGGCAGTAGTATGTTCCATCTACAAGATGCACTGCAGCAACTCACCAAGGATCCTTTGAAGCATCTTCCAAACCTACAACCTCTGCCACATAGAAGGGCAAGGGCAGCAGATGCATGGGAAAATCTGACTGCAAGCTCCCCTCCAAGTCGCACACCATCCTGACTTGGAACTATATCGCCGTTCCTTCACTGTCGCTGGGTCAAAATCAATTACCTCCCCAACATGACTCTGAGTGTATGTACACCACATGGAGTGCAGTGGTTTGAGAAGGTGACTCTCTCTACCACATTCTCAAGAACAATTAGGGGTGGGCAAAAAACGCTGGACTTCCCAAGAACGAATATATTCAAAAATGGAACGCCATGCCACCTCACTAAATGTGATAGAACAGGCCAGAGGAGAGTTGAAACAGCCCTTTCACTGCCTGTAATGCTCGGGTTTGATTTCATTAATATAGCTGAAGATAATTTAATCAGCAAAAATATGCATTTATAAACAGCCCTTTCACTGCCTGTAATGCTCGGGTTTGATTTCATTAATATAGCTGAAGATAATTTAATCAGCAAAAATATGCATTTATAAAACAGGGTTTCTACCCTGGTTTAAAACCAGAGTTAAAATAACTATAACCTGCTTAAATAAATTGTATTGAATCACTTCATCGGTTAATTGTTGTGTACCTGTCAGTTTCTTATATAAAAAAAAGTTCACAACAGAAAGTTAGTGTGTGATGAGTGGTGCCTGTGCATCTAAGAAGGTGAGTACAATTGAAAAGCCTCCACCAATCAGTGGAATCTCGCAGTTTTGATCTGAGGTTGTGGCCAAGTTTGTGGATAGAGTTTGATTTGGGCAAATTGAGTCTTGGGCCAGTGTAAAAGATCATGGAAAATACAAAGATTAGTGATTTTGTGTATAACATGCTCATGTTTAAAATTCCATGATCTTTTGCACTGTTTTGGCTGATTCTGTCCAGATAGTGTTGATATTGTTTGTGGAAACTCCTCCCTGCGAGCAATGTCCTTCTAAAAATCCCATTTGAGCACCGACAAATGTAACCTTCATTCTTTTGTCAGTCGAAAAACATAACACAAGGTTATAATACTTCATTTGAACAATTTTCCATGCTGTAAAATGGCATTTCATCCAATTTATGTTGTGACCTTGATCTGCTTGTCGTTATTTTTCATATCTAAGTTTTCTATGTCTGCAGATTAATGCAACATCACAATAAGTTATGTTTAAAATTACAATAGTTTTTTTAAGTAGTTCTAAATGCTACATTTGTTTTCAATAATATTTCCATGTTTCCAGGCCCTGGTGTTTTAAGAGTTGGGGCAGATGCTGATGGCAAAAACAGGTTTACAGGACTAATGCAAGATGTGAGACTATATGTACGCAAGCTGAACCGAGCAGAAATCCATGAAATCCATGCTACTCCGGCGAAGGCTGACCTGCACCCAATATCGGGATACCTGGAATATAGACAGGGAGAAAAAAAGAAATCATTCATAGTGGCTGCAAAGGATGACAGCGAAGAGGAAGGGGAGGAATCTTTCACATTAAAAGTGACTGCTGCGAATGGTGGAGCCAGAATATCACAGGATAATAGCACGGCTAGACTACGAATACAAAAAAGTGATAATGCCAATGGACTGTTTGGTTTTACTGGGACCTGCATTCCACAGGTGAAATTTATATTTCTGTTTTGCTGAAAATGAACCTAATACTTTCAGGCAATTTCAAGATGCAAGAGTTTAGCTGAATCAAGGACATTGAGGCTTTACTATCCAGAGTAGCGGTACATAAAAGGGGCGGCACGGTGGCACAATGGTTAGCCCTGCTACCTCACAGCGCCAGGGATCCGGGTTTGATTCCCGGCTTGGGTCACTGTCTGTGTGGAGTTTGTACGTTCTCCCCGTGTCTGCGAGGGCTTCCTCCGGGTGCTCCGGTTTGCTCCCACAGTCTGAAAAACGTGCTGGTTGAGCGCATTGACCCGAACAGGCGCCAGACTGTGGCGACTAGGGGAATTTTACAGTGTTAATGTAAGCCTTACTTGTGACTAATAGATAAACTTTACTTTTACTTTACTTTTTTAATAAAAGCTTATAGATCAGGAAAAGGCCCTATACACTATTGTGTCTGTAGGGCTTCTCTGTTCTAGTGATCCAAATCTGTTCCCACTGGTCTTCTATTTCTATCTGGTCTTTCGAAGTTATATCCCATCAAAAATAATTGACATCAGCAAGGTTGCTTGTCTGATGATGCATGCTGATATTTCCCTTTGGGGAAGAATTAAACATTTTTTTAAGGTTTATTTCAACTCAACGTGAGCCTTTTTCTCCCTCTATCAGAATAGCAGGGCGCCACTTAATCTGGCGCAGGCTACCCTGGGTGAGAAATTCTGCTATCCATGTCCACTGCGAGTATTAAAATACTTCTGTTACTGTGATCGAGGATAAGATTAATATCCTTCCCAGTCAGTAGCTGGATTACCAAACTCAGTGCACACCAGCAGTGGAGCATTGCTCTTAGAGTTTCAGCCCCTATTCCTGAAACTGACAATTGGACAATTGGCCTAAAGCTACCTTGTTCATCTTTCTCTCTATTTTTGAATAGAATTTGTTCCTATTCTCCCTCCGATTAAGGTGTTTTGTTTATGAATCATTTTTGAGCAAGCAGCAAATTTTTACTTTGTTTTTCCTCTTGCAGACATCTGAAGAGGGATCTACAATATCATGTGTTGTGGAAAGAACAAGAGGAACCTCAGACTATGTCTATGTGAATTACAGTATCTCACAGATTGAATTTGACAACAGCAATATGAGTGATTTTGCCAATTCAAGTGGTATCATTACCTTTCATCCCTCGCAAAGCTCAGAGGTGATGATAAATCTCGCTGCCAAAGATTCATGTTAGGCATTGTGGCAGACAGCAATTTGGAGTACCAACAGAGGATGCGATATAGTTGTGGGATGCAGGCTTTATCATACTTGATCTTGAATTTCCTATTTCAGATGCGTATATCTGCAGACCCAAGCCAGCTGGAGACTGATATTGTCAGGGTGATTTTCAGATAGCACCTAAAATAAGCATAACACCAGATGTATCTGCTTATTTGTGCCGTCATGATGCACAAGCCATTATGAGGCTCGGACCTCATCCGCATGGCACTGCTGTACTGTGGGTGTTATGTGTACACTCCCCTGCAGCCCACTGGTTCTGGAAGGGTAGGAAATGAACTGCCCACCACATTGAGCTGGCGAGCAGGTTGGGCTTATGGAAAAGGGTAGAGGTCCCAGAGGGGAGTGAGTCTCACATCAGTGGTAGGAAAACTATTAGAGAAACTTCTGAAGGAGAGCATCCATCTCCATTTGGAGAGGCAAAGCTTGATCAGGGATATCAGCATGGCTTCGTCAAAGGGAGGTCATGCCTACAAATTTGATTGAATTTTTTGAGGAGGTGCCCAGGTGAGTAGACGAGGGTAGTGCAGTCGATGTAGTTTATACCGATTTCAGCAAAGCCTTTGACAAGATCCCACATTGGAGACTTATAAAGAGGGCAAATGCACATCGGATACAGGGTAATTTGATAAAATGAATTCAAAATTGACTCAGTTATAGGAGACAGGGTGATGACAGAGGGGTGTTTTAGTGACTGGAAGCCAGTGTCCAGTGGCATACCACAGGGGTCTGTGTTGGGCCCCCCTGTTATTCGTGATTTATATAAATGACGTTGATGACTATGTGGGAAGTAGGATTAGTAAGTTTGCAGATGACACAAAGATTGGACGGATGGCTAACAGTGCGGAAGAGTGTCTTGGGCTACGAGAAGATATAGACGGACTGATGAATGGACAGATAAGTGGCAGTTGGAATTTAACCCTGAAAAGTGTGAGATGATACACTTTGGAAAGAGTAATTTGACAGGAAAGTACTCAATGAATGGTAGGACACTAGGAAGTTCTGTGGAACAAAGGCGTGTTTGTCCACAGATCTCTGAAGGCAGAAGGGAATGTTAGTAGGGTGGCGAAAAAGACATATGGGATACTTGCCTTTATCAACTGAGGCATAGATTACAAAAGCAGGAAAGTCATGTTGGAGTTGTATAGAACTTTGGTGAGGCCAAAGCATGGAGTACTGTGTGCAATTCTGGTTGCCATATTATCGGAAGGATGTGATTACACTAAGGGGATGCAGAGAAGAAGCCAGGGATGGAACATTTAAGTTATGAAAGGAGGTTGCATAGGCTTGGGTTGTTTTTATTGGAGCAGAGAAGAATGAGGGGCAACCTGATAGAAGTGTACAAGATTATGAGAAACATGGACAGAGTGGATGAGGAGCAGCAGTTCCCCTTAGTTGAAGGATCAATCAGGGAGTTCAGGTGTTTCTAATGTGTCGGTGTGGACCTGGTGGGCCGAAGGGCCTCTTGTGTGCTGTATTGAGGGAGGTTTTGAACAGCATTGGACTGCAATATATTTTTAGGAAGGTTGAGGAGGAGTAGGAGTGCTATTTTCAAGCAGCATCCTAGGGTCACTTTAAAGATCACTCGTTATGCATCTCAGTGAATGGCACTACTGCATCGAGCACACGTGGCAGAGTTCCATCCATGTACAACTAAAAATTTAAATCGGACTCCTGCAACTGAGCCATGAGGAAGTAAAAAAAAACGTGAGGAGTTAACTCAGGGGAAAGAAAAATCTGGGAAATTCCTGCCTGATTTAAATGTATTCAGGTATTTGCTCTTTCCTTCCTTCAAGGTGGAAGATTTCCATTGCATGCTCTGCAGATGTGTTTATAAAGAATGCATTTTTGATGTTGCTTCATTTCCTCCACAAAGGATATAAATATAATTTTGGGTGGAGCAAAAACATATAATAAAAGGTGTAATTAAATATTGCTTTTTATATAGTTGGTTCCCAACAGCTAATGTTCTAATATAAACTTTAGTTGGAAATCATTATTCCTGATCATATTTACCAGTTTAATTAATTTTAAAATTCTGATTGTAGGGCTTCTGCTTGTTTTTTGCAGGTTTTGAATGTGCATGTTGTCAATGATGATATACCGGAGCTTGCTGAACACTTCGTAGTTTCACTGGTTTCTGCAATATCTGGCGATGGAAAAGTGGGCTCGACTCCAACCAGTGGGGCTAGTATAGATCCAGAGAAGGCTAGCACTGAAATCACTGTAAAACCCAGTGACCATCCAAATGGTAATGATGTTATAAAATGTGCAATGCTAATAATTATATTGTGATTAAAATTAATCACAATTGGGAAAGTATAATTTGAAAAGATGTAAATACTCTGATGTTTTGAGGCTTCACCTTTTGAATTGAAAATTGATGTTGATGTTGAGGGTGGAATTCTTCGGCCACGCTGATCTAAGAGCTGGAAATTCCCGCCCAACTGTCAATGGCATTTCACATTCTCCGCAACCCGCTTGCTAAAATTCCAGTGGCAGGCGGGAAGGGAGAATTCCGGCCCTATGTTTGGGTAGTTGTGTTCATTGTTTGCCAGCATAATGGATACTTCAGTGGAAAACAATCCATATTTTAAGGTTAAAACATAATCATGTATGTTGCATTACTAGTTCCCATGTGAAATTGGCAGGGTTGCAGAGGCTGACTGCCGACAAGTGAATGGCTATATCATGTTTGAATTTTGTGGGAATCTGATTTGCTGCAAGTGCAGAGGAAAAACAGTGCAACCTGGAAAAAGCTATCCATGATATTCGGTTTTACAGAACGTGACCTGCCTGACTCTCTTGGATTGCAATGCAACAGTGGCACACTGACTGTGACTGATGGAATTGGCTGCCTAAAGAGACAAAGAGTGCTGTGACAGAGCTGTGCCGAATCCTTCAAAAAGATCTGTAGACAAGCTTTAACATCTGTACAATAATTCTGCTTGTTTTCAAAGTAATTGCAGTCCTGAGGGGATGTTTAGCTTAGCTGACAAATAAACCAGTCCACGTGGCATTAAAAGTGATGACAGGAGATGATTAAATTATAGAAATGATATTAGCATCAGACATAAGATGGCTTAATGAGAGAAATCAAAGAAATTTTCTATATTTACAAGGCAGAAAAATTGTATGAATAGCTGAAGAAGTGGGGGTGAGGCAGGTAGAAATGGAAACACAAAATGCCATGCAATTCAAGGCCCAGCAGCCCGACTGCAGATAACCTCACCAACAGAGTCATCCAAATGGGTTTCCATCCCTGAGATTGACCAATTTCTGCCTCCCTCCCCTAAAAGTGGCAACACATCTATGTCAACTCACAAACCCCTTCACACTGAAATGTGAATTATTGAATGCAATAATGAGGAAAACCTCTTTCAAAATCAGCACAAATTATAAACAAGCCTTAAAGCCATGCCTTATTGTAACATTTTTCAGGTTTACTGCAGTTTTCTACTGAGCTACCTCCTGATAGCAACGCAATTATCGCCCCTGCAATCTCTGTACCAAGCATCACTGTGAAGGAGGACGTTGGTCTACTCAGATTGCTGGTAGTTCGTGCACAGGGTCTTCTGGGAAATATCATGGTAGCATACCAATCTGTTCCCATGACAGCTTCCAGTCCATCTGATTATCAGGTGAGTTGAAAGTCAGTTTTATAAAAGAAACTCTTCTCACTAATGTGATGATACTGTGCCTTTAAGAAATGAATTTGTATTATAGTTCTTGTGAAGGAAATGTTTTGAACTTCAGCTCTGATTATGGTGCCGATTTGTGTGCTCCAGGTAGCCCACCTGCTGAGTACACAGAATAATTGATCCAAGGTATTGGGGTGTTTGTTTTAATGTGAGCTAATGCAGTTTTGTTTATTTTTTTTCCTCTGGGGTTTCAGAGTAGGGTATAATTAGGTTGATTGACAAGAGGAAGTCATGTGAATGAATGGAGCTAAGCTTATAGAGCGACAAGCAGGAAGTTGTCTGTTTGAGTCTGCCAGAAGCCAGATGCGTTATTTTCTTTTTCTTGAAAGACCAGTTTGGGACCTATTAGAAAATAGGTACCTCTCTCCAGATATGTTCTGGAGGATTAGCAGCTCACGTACCAGCACATAAGCTTGTGTTGTTTTGCTAACTGATTTTGAAGAGGAGTTTTTGTCTATGAGGAATATTGCTTAAATTGGAACTAATGGAGTTGGCTCGCAGTTAAGAATTATATCTGGTCATGGTTAAATATTTCAATTGGTAAAAGTTATGGTAATTCTTTTTGTTATAGTTAAACTGTATTGTTAAATAATGTTTCTTTTAATAAAAGCTTCCTAATAGGTCAGTAGAATCATATCTGAGTGAAACACTTTATGCTCACACTAATGCCAAAATCAAAAATAGTTTCATAGAATCTCTACAGTGCAGAAGGAGGCCATTCGGCTCATTGCATCTGCACCGACCACAATCCCACCCAGGCCCTATTCCTGTAACCTCATATATTTACTCTGCTAATTCCCCTGATACTAGGGTCAAATTAGCATGGCCAATCAACCTAACTGGCACATTTTTGGACTGTGAGAGGAAACCCACGCAGACACAGGGAGAATGTGCAAACTCCACACAGACAGTGACCCGAGGCCAGAATTGAACCCGGGTCCCTGGTGCTGTGAGGCAGCAGTGCTAGCCACTGTGTCACCCTTTTTGGGTTTGGGTCCAGTCTAACTTCATAACTTTGGACTTTCTGATTTGGTGCCTAATAAATTGGGAGCTCTTGTGGAATTAAACTTTTTAATTCCTTGTTTAGTTTAGGATTATTGAACTCAAAGACGGTGAGTGTTGAATATCTGTGGGTTCTTTTCAGGTGTTGCATTTGGTTAGTTTAAATACGGCGTGCCTTGTGGAAAAATGGCTCGGTCAGTTGCTAAAGTTTTTATTGGTGTGGAGGAAGTCACGAGGGGTGGTTTACAAAAGGTGGTAAAGCAAAGCTTTTGGAATTGGCAAACAAGCTACAGTTGACGTTACCTGAAAGGGCAAGGATGTTAAGATAATCGCAGTGAAAGCTCAGCATTTAAAATTTCCAGAAACACAGTCTGAATTGGAAGTGGCTAAAATTCAATTACGAATGAAACAGCTTGAATTAGAAGCAAAAACCAAGAGAGAGAGAGAGAGGCATGAACAAAGAGCAAAAGAATTAAGACAGTTTGAACATGAAAAAGAAATGAATTGCAATTAAAAGCAGAAGGTCCATCTTGGTTCTCAGCCTCAACAATATGTCTCCAATCATTGTTTAAAGGCTCTTTAAACCTCACCCCTCCACTCACTCTCACCCTCCTCCCTCTGTATCACCCTATGCCATCGTAGATTATCTGTACCATCTCAGATTCCTCATGCCACCTCAGATACTCTCATGCCATCCATCCCACACAATTGCTATGTCCCCATGGATGCCCCATAGTTACTCATTAGAATGCACAATGTACAGTCCTCAGGTTCCATGCAATATTGTTGGACAATACTCAAGTTCTTTTGGGGGGATGGACAGGGAGATGGAGGTTAAGAGAAGATACATTCTGCCATATAAAACAAATCTTGTAATACTTTTAATCTCATTAGCCAGTGTTCCAGGAGGCAGTCACACACCTAAAGGCTAAGTACTTCAGATTTGGTCCTTGGCCAGGGACAGGAGGGTGTGACTATGAGTGAGGCAAGTATGGAGAAGCTTCAGCCCTTGAAACTCTCTAATAGGCTTGAGATTCTTGTAACTTGCGTGGAGCAAAATACTGCAGATGCTGGAGATCCAAAAAAACACAAAGTCCTCAAAGCTCAGCAGGTCTGGTAGCATCTGTGGAGAGAGTTAATGTTTTGAGTCTAATGTGACTTTTCTTCGGAACTGAAGAGAGATAGAAATGTGATGGGTTTTATGCTGTTGAGAAAAATAGGGAGGGTAGGGTCAGATGGAGCATAAGAGAAGGTCAAGGATAGATTAGAGGACAGGGAAACACTAAAAGAAGAAAAGGCAAAGAGACTGGTAATGGTGGAGTAAAGTAATAACACATTGGCCCAGGGAAGGTGTTAATAGCAGAATAAAGCTCAGCACTGTCTGAAACCAAACGTATGAAGAAGACATAAAGTGTGGATGAAAGCAAGATGGTGAATTGTGATGGCATGTGGCTGAAAGGTCAGCATCATGCTTGCAGACTGAATGGGTTAGACAAGTGACATTACCACTATGCCACCACCTCCCCTGTAACAATATGTTGGTGTATGTTTTGTACACTAGGCGTTCCTGCAAAAAGGCCAGAGGAAAATGCCTGGAATCAGAAATAGAGAGGAAAGTCAGGTTTCCTTCATAGAAAATCACAGAAACAGCCAAAAGCATTGAAAAGGGCCTCAACACCCTGATGAAAATTCAATATCAGTTGTTTCATTAGCTTGTTTAAAGTCTATTAAACTGATTTTTTGTGTGATCCCAACTCTCCTTAGATAATTGATAGAGTTCAGCACCTGATTTGGTATCTGGTCATCAAATAATCGGAAACGGTGGCCCATTGAGAAATTACTAATATATTTAAATTGGTTTCCAGGACACAGCAGGCATTCTGGATTTTAAGCCTGGAGAGCAATATAAATACATAACTGTAAATATCACTGATGACTCTGTTCCTGAGCTGCCAAAGAGCTTTAAGGTGGTGCTTCTGAATTCAGAACGAGAAGGTAAGGATACGTTATAACACTTCTGGTATGCAACAAAAAATATTTTTGTTCCTTGATTTTCTTAATATGCAGGAACAAAGCGATCATTTTTCAATATAACGTTAAGGCGACATAACGTGATTACAATTTAATAGAATCGTCAGTTTCCGCATGGTCAGTTTCCAATCTGAACTGTGTTGTGTGTAATTTTTAACTGTGTAAAACATGTCCCCCATGTCACTTCATTTAGTTCAGTCTACAAAATTGTGGGAAGGTTTCTGAAATCAAAGCTAGCTATCTGCATGTGGCATATATGGTTTCACAGTGGGTAGCACTGCTACCTCACAGCGCCAGAGACCCGGATTCGATTCCTGGCTTGGGTCACTGTCTGTGCGGAGTCTGCACGTTCTCCCTGTGTCTGCGGGAGTTTCCTCTGGGTGCTCCGGTTTCCTCCCACAGTCCAAAAGATGTGCTGGTTAGGTGCATTGGCCATGCTAAATTCTCTCTCAGTGTACCCAGAACAGGAGCCGGAGTGTGGCGACTAGGGGATTTTCACAGTAACTTAATGTAAGCCTACTTGTGACGAATAAATATACTTTAACTTGTCATTTTCGACTTGTTTAAACCTGTCATATTTGTATTCTGGTCTATGCTATTCCAACTTATTTTCTCTTTTTCTACCCAAGATATGCGTCTTTATGGAAAATGAGTGGAAAAGATTATAGAGCATTTATACCCCTGAATGTGATATGTGCTGTGAATATTAAATATTTTAGTTTAAAATAATATTGATTTATGTTATTAAAAAAGGTGCTATCTGATCTTTCAGCTGAGTCAGTGGTTCATTTTTTCTTGTTCATTGCTTTCCCTTTTTTTGTGTGTGTGAATGTGCTGTGTGTTTATTTTTGAAGTGGCTGAACTCTTTGGCATAGGTACCAGCGGTAGTGGTGATGGTGAGGTGGAGTTCTTCCTTCCAGCTTTCCACATTCGTGGTAAGAACCTACTGTCTATCAAGCATTTGTGTTTGTTCAGTCTTTCCTGTGCTGTTTACATTTCGTTCCTCAGTTAACATTATCACTAGAGAGTGCGAAGGATGGTGCATTAGGTGAGCACTGACAAATCTGATGGTCTTTTCTCACCCTTTGCATAAGTTTTGCCACTAACTGACAACTGTATCAATTTCCGTTTCACTAGAATATACATGCCCTCTTATTCATGTTCGACCAGCCTCAGTTGCTGAGTTTTATTAAATGATGATTGCATAGAACTAAATTTTCTGACTGCCTTCTTCTTGTTACCAGTAGAATGATTTTTCCAAACAATATTGCAACCTGAATTAATGGAATTAATTTGTTATGTTGATTATTTGTCTTACTATGAAAGAAAGTGACGGGAAAGGCTAGATGTACCTTATATACTCAAGAAATAGTCAATCTTGCGTAAGTCATTCCCGATGTTTGGTCCCACAATACTTAATTTTTCAAAAATCTGTGATAGCTTTGGAGTAGGGTTGGTGGAAACAGTCCAGTGAGTTTTTTTTCCAGTTTGTGCTTTTGGTATTTAAACCATCAGAAATTGATAGCCCGGGAGTTCAGGACCATGGCCAGCAACCACTGAGGTTATGTGCTTGCTGGCAGTTCCCAAGAACCAACATGGATTTCGATCCCTCAAACGTATTACTCATGTAAAAGTTGACCCCCCGAAAAATCCAATTTCAAAAACACACCTTTTACACATGTATTAAAGTGATAGATAGATTTGTGGAAGACTTTAAAACTAGGAAGAGATGTAGCAATGTTGAGAATTTGAGTAAAGGAAAATACAGTAAGGAATATGTGAAATGCCTGATGTGATATTGGAATACAGGAATACACAGGTTAAAGTTGGAAGAATGATGGATGCAAGTAGGCATCCAGGGAAGAGACGCTGGAGAGAAGAGATAGAAAAATTAATTCTGGAGTTCAAAAAGAAGAATTGAAAAGATGATGTGAATCAAGGTGTGAAAAGAACTCCAAATAATGGAAATCTGAAACAAAATACATGCTGAAAATACACAGCAGACCTAATAGCATCTGTAAAGGATAAAGATATAAATCCTTACCAGATCTAAAATTGAGTAAAATTACTCTTTACTTGAGTTTTAAAAGCCTGTAGCTTTAAGAGTGAGGGGAAAAAGAGGGATGTAAGGAGTTTTTGTTTTAAAGTCATTTGAAAGAATGAATTTGACTGAAAGTTAAGATGTTGAATCTTAATTTTCATCCATTGATATGAAGAGGGAGCAGGGGCATGCCAGAAGGCATGTATAGAATTTAGTAGGAAGAAATTAACAAGCTTATAGTTAAAACATTTATGTAAAGCGGGAGATAGACTTCAGAGATGCGAGCAAGGTTCCCTTCAAATGTCTTGTATCCTCTATGGAAGTGTTATTGATATGTTAGAAGCTCCATGTAGGTATTCGATAAGCATTCAGATTTCAAATACAATGGGCTTTATTGAAAGTTAAGGATTGGTGTGGGAGTTCGTTTTGCAGGAATGAGGAAGCAAAACTTTTTTGACAACTTTATCAACGGAGATGTTAAGAGTTCTGTTTCAGATTTGATTAAATGTAGGTACACATTTAGATGTTAAAAAATAAGCTCATCTAAGTGAGGGTCAGACCTAATCAGGAGATACGAAGAAAAGCAGATGTCCAAATGCTGCTAAGGAGTTAGATTTTAAGGAAATGTTGACGATGGGAAAATCTGAGTGTTTTGTTGAAGATATTTCAGAGTGTTTTCAGGAGAGAATTCTTAAGCATACAAATGAGATGGCGGATGGGTCTAACAGTGATATTAGATTGGAAAGAGAGGGGCCATACAAAAGCTAGGTTTGGAAGAACAAAGGATGGAAGCAGGATGTGGGGCGGAGAAATTGCACTGTGTGCAAAAAAATTGGTTAGGGCAGGGTGAAAGGTATAGGGTCCTTGGCAGAGAACAGCATATTGACGGCAGAGGGGTTGTGGAGGAATTGAAATTGTCACCTGGAGCTTGGGAGGAGAATTGGAGAAACTAGAAGAACTGCAACAGTAGTTGATATTATTGAATGACTAAATGATTTTGGTTAAGTATCACAGCTCTGAAACTTGAAACAATTTTAACCATAATAATGTACTGATGATGTAGCCTAATCCCTAATCACCCAAATCTTTCGAGCAGTGGCAACGATAAACGGATTCCTGCTGCGCTTGCAAATTCCCCAGTTCAACACTGCTGCACATTTCTTCGCGATCTTTGATACCATTTTTCGCAGAAATGTGCCGCATCCCTCAGGGAATTCAGTTGAACGGAGTAAGAGTTGGGGAAGACAGTCTCATCCTTTTTTATGGTACTAACTGGTGTATGGTAAGTTTAAATATCCAGTTTGAATATTAGTGAATAGGCAAGTGCATGAATGGGTAAGTCGGTTAATGGGTAGGTGGGTGAGTGAATAGTCCGGTCAGTAGATAGGCAGGTCAGCTTGAGGCGGTGCTAGGCACAGCTAATCAGGTCGGTCAGTGGTGGTAGGGAGGAGCATTTGGGGCTGGGGGGAGGGATGAGGGGTGCGTATAGCCATGTTGGATCGGGGGTAGTTGGGTGGTCGAGAATGAGACTGATAGTTACGGTGGGAACGTTTAGTTGGGGTGGGTTAGGGCGGTAGATTGGGGAACTGATTGTGTAGTCACCCAGCTGTTAGACCCAGGTAAATACCACTGAACTGTCCAAAGTCCCTGAATCTAGCTCAGAGTCAGGCATTTACAAAGTGTCCCGGGAGCAGCGGATTTCCCATTGGAAGTTTAAACTTCCCAAGCAGTTGCCATGTAGGTCTGTGTGTCAGGAAAGCAGTGCTCCAGTGCACATCTTCAATCTTCTGTCTGATCTCTGATGATCCAGAGTTTGGAAGATTTGGCCGAATATTTCAGCTTCTCTGTCCCATGCTTTTGTTTACTCTTTATTTTCAGAACACAGTTTTCATTTTTGGGAGATGTATACTATTGACTTACCCGAGCTTCTGGCAGTTTTGTTACATGAATAACCATACCTTTTAATAAACTGTGTTGTTATTATGTTGCGATTGTCATGTTTTCAGTGATAGTTTTAGTTAATCCATAAAATATGAAAATGCAGAACAATACTATGAGCATTTGACCCTAATAAACCCAATTTTTCAAGGACCATTCACAATCTATCTTGAAAAATATTTAAGAAACTTAGTCTGCTTAAAACACGTTGTACATAATTTCTCCTGGACCCCCAAGGAAGATTGATTAAATATCAAGTAACTTTACTAGCTGCCTTCCAACTTCTAACTCCCAACTTCCTTATGCTTCTATATAACAATAGGATTTTTAAAATTCCAAGATTATGGATACTATTGGCAAGGTTGGCATTTATTGCCCATTCTAAGTTGGCCTGAGAAGTTTGCACAATGTTTCTTTTGGTTTTCTGTTAATGAAGTAACAAAACAGTGACTTGATACCATGGAGTTGCTCAGTAAACCATTTCAGAGAGCCTTTAAGAGTCAAGCATGTTGGAGTCATATACAAACAATTATCTCCCTCGAGGATGACTTGGGTTTTTAGGACAAGTGACCAGCTTTATGGTCACTTTTTTCTTATACCTTTGGTTAACTTTCCAGATTGCTTCTCGTTACTGAATTCAGATTCTGAAATTGCCATATTGGGATTTTAGTTTATTGTAATCCAGAGGCCTGGATTAATAAATAATATCCGGGACTTCCCAAATACCTCATTGGGACTTACACCAGCTAAGAACTGGTGTGAGATTTCCTCAGGGCTTACATGATACAATTTCTGAAGTGGTTGAGGAACTCTCTTGAACTGAGGACTAATGGAAGATCTGCTCCTTGACTCTGCCCTCATCAAAATTTAAACAATACCATAAACAGGACAACCCCGGAAAAACACCTGAGATCCACCTTGAATTCCTGGCCGGAACTTTACTGCCTCGCCCACCCCGAATCGGGATGGGCAAGGCTCGCAGAACGGCATTCTCCATTGGCCTCGGGTGGGATCATATGAGCCTTGGATAGGGGAGGCGGTAAAATTCTGGCATCTGTCTCCAAAGTTGTCTTTTCTATCCTTGCAGCCCCAGAAATTTTAGGCTCAGTGCCTTAACCAATGGCATCGCTCGCATTTGTAAAAAGAAAGTCATAAGATTGTGTATTTAAAGCACACTGTCTTATACAATATTTCAATGGAATCTATAGGATAAATATCAGTTGTTTTTCCAGATAACATAAACAGTCCAAAGCGGTGAAAAGATTAAAGTGCCTCTTTTTCAATTGATTTTTATTTGCAGCCAGCCTTGGGATAGCATCTGAAATCATAGTGATTATTGATACCTCTGATGATGCCAATGGAGTGTTCCAATTCAGCAATGATTCTTTGCATTTGAATGGTACAGAACCGGAAGGGGATCATGAAATTGTTTTGTTACAGGTCAGTAATTTGTCCTGCCCATGTTGAAAATAGAATTTGTGCTGTTGGCAAATAGGATGCTTAGTTTACAGTGTTAGATTTGAAAATAGATTGTACATAGAACAGTTCAGCACAAGAACAGGCCCTTCGGCCCATGATGTGACACCAAATAAACTAATCCCTTCTGCCTGCCCTTGGTCCATATCCCTCTATTCCTTGCATATTCATGTGCTTATCTAAAAGCCCCATAAATGCCCTCATCATATCTGCCTGCACCACCATCCCTGGCAGCGCGTTCAAGACACCTACCACTCTCAGTGTAAAAAAACTTGCCCCTCGCATTTCCTTTGAACTTTCCCCCTCTAACCTTAAGTGCATAGCCCCTAATATTATTATAGCGCCTTTACATTGTGGAACTCATCGGAGAGACTCTAAAATTGACAGCCTGCATTATACAATGTATGAGTTTAATATCTTGCTTGAATTTTTAGGTTGTACGAGCTGGTGGTGCCCTGTCCCAGACTATTTTATTTTGGGATGTCGTCTCTGATCCTTGCAACGATCTGATCAATATCCATGGCAATGTCACATTTGAAGAAGGACAATCTCTGGCAGGCATTGTGCTGCAGGTGGCTTCAGATGAAGTTCCAGAATTGGATGAAGAGTTCATTATTTACATCAGTAATGTTTCAAAAGGGCGTCTGGGAGGTCTGACAAATGCTACTTTGACAGTTCTAGCGAATGATGACCCCTATGGTGTGTTCATCTTTTCGGAAAGAAGTCGACCAGTCAGAGTTGAAGAGGAAGACCAGAATGTGACACTGACAATTGAGCGCTTAAATGGACTCAAGGGCATTGCTTTGGTCACGTACTCAACTGTGCATGACACAAAGTCAACTGATTTGCCATATTTCATTGCAAGGGGAACAGAAGAAAGTGATTACCTTGCTATATCTGGGTCTGTCATCTTTGAAGCCAATCAGACAGCAGTTAATATAACCATTCCCATATTGGATGATGTAGAACCTGAGCGACCAGAGTCTGTATTTGTCCAGCTGCAGAATGTTGTGCTGCTTAAGGGGGAGCAGGACAGGCCAAGTGAGTAAGCCAAAACATTTGGTAGGATTTTTATTCTATTTTATTGTTCACCTATTTTTGTTTCTTTATTCATTCTTGGGATGTTGGCATCGCTGGCTAGGTCAACATTTATTACCCTAAACCTAATTGCTTTTGAGAAGGTTGTGGTTTTGTACCATTGCAGTCCATGTGGTGTAGGTACACCCAAAGTACTGTTACGGAAGGAGTTCCAGGATTTTGACCCAGCGACAATGAAGGAAAGGCGATAATTTTCAAGTCAAGATAGTGAGTGGCTTGGAGGGGAACTTTTGGGTAGTGGTGTTCCGTGTGTTTGCTGCCCTTGTCCCTCGAGATGGTAGTGACCATGGTTTACAAAGTGCTTTTTAAGAATCCTTGGTGAGTTTTTGCAGTGCATCCTGTAGATGGTACACACTGCTGCCACTGTGCATTGGTGGTGGAGTGAATGTTTGTGGATGGAGTGCCAATCAAATAGGCTGCTTTGTCCTGGATAGTATCAAGCTTCTTGAGTGTTGCTGCATTCATCCAGGCAAGTGGAGTGTATCCCACCACATTCCTGACTTGTAGGTGGTGGACCGACTTTGGCGGGTCAGGAGGTGAGTTAATCACCACAAGATTCCTAGCCTTTGTAGCCACAGAATATATATGGCTAGTCCAGTTTCTGGTCAATAGTAACCCCCAGGATGTAGATAGTGGGGGATTCAGCAATGGTAATGCCATTGAATGACATGGGGCAATGGTTAGATTTTCTCTTGTTGGAATGGTCATTGCCTGGCACTTGTGTGGCACGAATATTATTTGCCACTTGTCAACCTAAGCCTGGATATTGTCCAGGTCTTGTTGCATTTGGATATGGATTGCTTCAATATCTGAGAAGTTGCAAATGATGCTGAATGTCGTGCAATGATCAGCAAACATTTCCCCTTCTGACCTTATGATGGAAGGAAGGTCATTGATGAAGCAGCTAAAGATGGTTGGGCCAAGGACCCTACTCTGAGGAACTCCTGCAGTGATCATAGAAATCATAGAAACCCTACAGTGCAGAAGGAGGCCATTCGGCCCATCGAGTCTGCACCGACCACAATCCCACCCAGGCCCCACCCCCACATATTTACCCGCTAATCCCTCTAACCTACACATCTCAGGGGCAATTTTAACCTGGCCAATCAACCTAACCCGCACATCTTTGGACTGTGGGAGGAAACCGGAGCACCCGGAGGAAACCCACGCAAACACGAGGAGAATGTGCAAACTCCACACAGACAGTGACCCGAGCTGGGAATCGAACCCGGGATGTCCAGGAGCTGAGTTGATTGAGCTCCCACAACCACAACCATCGTGCTTTGTACCAGGTATGACTCCAACTAACAGAGGGTTTTCCCCCCTGATTCCCCTTGACTTCAGTTTTGCTAGGGCTCCTTGATGCCAAACTTGGTCATATGCAACCTTGATGCCAAAGGCAATCACTCTCATCTCACTGCTGGAGTTCAGCTCTTTTGTCCATGTTTGAACAAAGGCTGTAATGAGGTCTGTAGCTGAGTGGTCCTGGCAGAACCCAAAAAAGGGTAATTGAGCAGGTTATTGCTAACAATTGTTGTTTGGTTCCATTACTTGACTGATGACCGAGAGTAGACTGATGGGATGATAATTGGCTGGGTTCGATTTGTCCTGCTGTTTTAGGACATATCTGGGTATTACTGTCAGCCAGATGGTAAAACAAACCTCATGACCCCATTAATTTACCCTATACTTAAAGCTATATTCCCACAGCAAAAAAACCTTACTCATTTCATATTTGTGACAGTAGTCCCTTTCCCAAGTAAAACATTTCTTTAACACATTAATCTGCCGCAGAAATTGAGTTATTTAAAATGTGCAGGATGCGAGGAAACCTTCTAGTTGTGGTTTTGCAGCTTCAACCTTCAAGTGATTTAAATGTCTTCCCATCCAAATTGTACTGAATTACAATCTGCATGTCTGGCACAAAGTATATGGTATAACAGGTATAGACGGTGGCACAGTGGTTAGCACTGCTGCCTCACAGCGCCAGGGACCCGAGTTCGATTCCCAGCTTGGGTGACTGTCTGTGCGGAGTCTGCACATTTTCCCCGTGTCTGCTTGGTTTTCCTCCGGGTGCTCTGTTTTCCACCCACAGTCCGAAAGACGGGCTGGTTAGGTGCATTGGCTAAATGCTCCCTCAGTGTACCGAACAGGTGCCAGAGTGTGGTGACGAGGGGATTTTCACAGCAACTTCATTGCAGTGTTAATGTATGCCTACTTGTGACACTAATAAAATAGAGTTAAAGTTAAAATGTAATTATAACCATAGTACAGTACAGTGCCTGATTTATGTATGCCTAAATTAGATAATACTGTGATAGCCTGGAAGTGATCATGCACCTATATTTAGATGTGGAATAACATTCATTTCAAGACTTATCTTGATAAGCATATGAACAAATGGGATATAAGTGGTTGGTCTAGATGGGACAACGTGATCGGCGCAGGCTTGGTGGAGGGCCGAAGGGCCTGTCCCTGTGCTGTCCTGTTCTTTGTTCTGAGATGACAGAATTCATTCCCATGCTTACTGCAGTTCATTGATTAAGATTGTTCACAGATCTATTCACATGTCGGATGACTGATCTACAGATTCTCTAAGGAATCAAACATGTAAGGGTAGTAATTGTAATGGAAATATCTCGATCATTAGATCACTGGCTACATGCTAAAATTATCCACTCTTTTCTTGAGGAGTTGAGGTGATTTTTAATTTCTTCAGTTTATAAATAAATTTCTCCTGTATAGGGTGTAATTGAAAGATTTCTGTCCTCTTATTTAAGAAATGACTTGTTGGTTGAAAAGGGAGTACAAGTAGTTATATTGTTGAAAAGAGCAACATGTTGCCACATTTTTGCATCTTGCACCGATTAGGGCACATTGCAAAACGCAAAACAAAATGTCTACTGTGAGATGTGATTTTGTAATTGGGCAGCACTTGCTGAACAATCTTGAGTGCACCAAAACTACAGAAACAACTAATTTAAGATAATCAGTCAAGCTCATTAAGTGGCTCATTTACGCTTGCTAGAAGTGACATATATTCATACACAGGATCCCATTTGCTTCAAATAAAGGAATATGTTCAAACCTTGTGCCTTTTTTGAATTACCTCGGGAGCATGGGGAGCTTGAAGTTCTCCACTGCTTTCTCCTTGCCCTATCAGAGTCAACTTGACAATCAATCCGCATCCTTTTTCTTGTTGTGTAAACTCTTGTTATCATTTGAAATTTGGCATTCTTATGTTTGTCGTAATGAGCACAAGACAAAAAGCTTCAACAACATATCTGTCTTTTCAGTAATATTCTAATTCTTTTCTACCTAATGGTTGTTAATAATGGTTATATATAAGCTCTTGTTGACCAACACCAGCGTATACCATCATCCAAATGCCCAACTTAAACTCTTCACGTTGCTACTGAACGTTCAAGTGCCAGTGCAGTAACATACTGTTTTCTGAACCAGTATTATTGTTTGGAAGAGAATAGCCAAGCAGATTTTATTTTTAAGACTCTTACTATTTATGCCACTGAGGCACCACAATGGCAGTTGTGTGGAGAGAGGTTCAGCAAGGATTAAAGAGGAATGCCAACAGCAAGCACAGAGGCATGTGTTTGCCTATAAAAAGGCTTAGCTACTGTTTTACACAGATTCATATCCCGTATTATCTTGCTGACTAACATTTTAATCTGATATAAAAAACTAACCAGGTGGCTGATCCTATGTAAGAGAGAAGACAGGTGCAGAAATAAATTATTTTTTAAATTTTCACTTTTTTGAAATGGGTATTACCCCAATTTAGATTATTAATTTTAACGTTAATAGGATATTTTGCCCCCTTGTGGAGACCTGAATACTAGTTTATCCTCACTCAGAAAGGAGCCGCTCAGGTTACACTAACTCATGGTGTAATTAAAATCAGAGAATCTCTACAATGCAGAGGAGGTGCAGCCAGGTAATTGTTAATAACTCCTTTAGAAACCTGACAGATTGGAATTTGTTCCTGTCCCGAATATCGATTGGAGCTATCCCAGCTGAGAAAGTTGTGTATCGGCTAATCACTTTGCCAGTAATCATTTGCTGGGAAATTTACTTGCAGAAAGTGTTAAGGTGTGAACCTCCTGGATTAGCTGTTCAGTACCATTTTAAAAAATTGACACCTTGAAGAGTGGACACAGCACTTTTCAGTGCTGGTTCAAAGTTGTTGGTTGCTTTAATAGACAATAATATAATTGACTGAGCAATTTTCCTATTTTGGAATAGTTCATAATCAAAGATTAATATCTGAAATATCAAATGAACAGAAGAGAGCTCTGATTTCTGATAACTAGGTTCCTGTCCAGTGGGAAACTTGTATCCAGTTGAAGTGAAGTGGCGACTCACTGCATTGTATCCAACTTGATGTCCTGGTGTGGGTTCGTGAGTTGAGCTGCAATTTGTACAAAGGGTCATAGGCCAGAAACTTCCATGGAGACAGCAGCCCAACCCCCTGGCAGAAAGGTTGGTTTGTGAGCCCACCTCTGCAGGACTGGGAAACTTTGACCCAATTTAACAGCTATCACGTTGTTAATTGTCCCAGGTCGTGGCTTCTGCCCCCACCTGGGAGAAAGTCCGGCCTCTGAGAGCTTCTGCTCAATCAGGTGACCACCTGGAGTGGTGGCTATCTCTAGGCTTTCAACCAGTCCACCATGAAAATTATTACTGCAGGCTGGACCCCAGATAAGTGGGGCCAGTCAGGAAGGCTCGGGTGAGGGGGTGTGAGGGCCAGTGATCGAGAGGCCGCCAGGATTTACTTTGCAGTCTCACAACATGGCCTGCCTGCCTCCAGCCTTCTGCCATTTATGAAGTACGGGTGATGACGGGCATAGGTCTTTGTAGTCATCAGCTGCCTCAATTGGCCCCAGGATGGGTGGGTTGCTCAACACCTACCCTGTTGCTGGTAAAATACCAGTGGAGGCAGATAGGTTGGGTATGGAGGAGTGGGGAGGCACAGTTACTGTAAAATTCTGGCCTTAGTTACCAAACAATCCAGAGCACGATCTGAATGTAAAAGAACCAGTGATAAAATAACTTGTATGTATTGAAATTTTGGGGGAGTTTTCACATGGATTAGTGTAATAGTATGCACACCTGTGATGACAGAAACTCCATCTTTTAGTTGCTGGTTCTCCCCGCCTTGGAACAAAGAACGACATCATGGCTCATGTGATAATCAATGCCAACGATGATGCATTTGGGACCCTACAGCTTTCTACTTCTGCTGTGCGGGTTTCTGAAGATTATGTTGGACCGATAATCAATGTGACCAGAACTGGAGGCATATTTGCAGATGTTTCAGTAAAATTCCAAGCTTTGTCAATGACTGCAAGAGTTGGTAAGAGACATTTACGCCTACTAATACAATACTTAGAGTTGGAGTCTTTTTCTGTACCTTTTTTTTTTCTTCATTAGATGTGGTCGTCACTGGCTGGGCCAACATTTATTGCCCATTCCCAATTGCCTTTCAACTTTCAGAGGGCATTTCAGAGCCAATCACATTGGTTGATTTGCAATTGTTGGTAATATGATTTGAGTTGTGCTGTGAGTCAGAGTAAAGAAAATCAAACATTGCTTGCTTGGAAATGGTAAGAGATCACTTTGTGGTTGGAATTCTCCACCCATGATTACCAGTTGGAGCTGCCCCGTCCTCACTCTAGCTTTTTATATGCCCCTTTCTTTGGCACCGCCATTGGCAGCAGACCCTTTGGGTTTTTGGGTGTTCTCATGGGAATTCACATTATTCATAAAGTCCCCTCCACCTCTCCCACTTCCTTCAGAGACATCCTCCAAACCTATCTCTTAAAACTAAGGTTCCGTGCTTGTTTTCCAAATGTCTATTTGTGCTTTGAAATTTTTTTAACATTATAGATGCAATCTGAATGCAAATTGCTTTTCTCAAGAAATGGAGGTTAGGGGATGAGATTGGAGGCCAGTGAGGGGAAAGTGAGAAATTATAATGAGGGTCAAACTGATCTACTGCAGCCAGTTTTAGAGCAGAATTGATGACATGCACATTCCTTTGATTTTGGTTGGGAAAGTATATTGCAAGGTGTACAGAGACTGAGAGGTGAAGGCAAATGATCAGAAAAAGAAAAATGAATGCAAATCATGAAATATAATAAAATGGGAAATACTGAAGACAAACAAATTGTTAAAGTGGTGTGTTCTGTATTCATGTCTGTCTGTAATTGGGACAAGGACCCTTTAAGAGTTGAATCAGATGACATACTACTAACATCATCAGCAGTTTGGCTGGGTTTATGGTCTGTCTGATCTAAAGGCACATGGTGGCACAGTGATCAGCACTGCTGCCTCACAAACCAGGACCCGGGTTTGATTCCTGGCGAAGTCTGCATGTTCTCCCCAGGCATGCATACATGGGTTTCCTCCGGGTGCTCTGGTTTCCTCTCACAGTCCAAAGGACATGCTGGTTAGGTGCATTGGCCATGTTGAATTCCCCCTCAGTATACCCGATCAGGTGCCAGAGTGTGGCGACTAGGGGATTTTCACAGTAACTTAATTGCAATGTTAATGTAAGCCTACATGTGACACCTATAAATAAATAAAAATTAAAAATAAAGGCTTCTAAAAGCAACACCTTCCCCAATAAAAACTGGTGCATGTTTCATACTTTTGTGGTCTGCAGCTTTTCTTTTAAAATACCACACTTGTGGCCCAGTAATAACTGAAATTGTGCAAACACAGCAATTTTGGGAAATGTTGAACACACAAAACTGCCACTGAGAGAGAATGAACTATGTACATGCATTGTCCCTTGAGAAGTATAGTTGCACCTTTTTAAGACCTAATTTATCAGAGAAAACTGTTGAGAGAACTTTTTTTGTATTACTTTTGTAGGTGAAGATTACAGTATAGCGTCTTCTGATGTTATCTTACTGGAAGGAGAAACAAGCAAAGCTGTGCCAATTTACCTCCTTAATGATATAATTCCGGAACTTGAAGAATCATTTCGTATTGAACTTGTTAATAAGACCACTGGGGGAGCTGTGCTTGGAGCTGTTACAGAGGCAACCATTACGATTGAGGCTTCGGATGACCCTTATGGAACTTTTGGTAAAATCAAAAGTTTAGTTGTTGAAACACATGATTACAACCAGATAATTTACCTACCTTTAGACAATAATTAGGATTAGATTGAGTAACAGAGTTGCAATGATGGGTCAACAAGGCTTTGTTCATGAATGGAATTAAAAGAATGAATATCCAGATATATGGTTATGCTACGGTACGGGTATGCTGCTCATGAAGATTTTCCAGTTTTAGCATGTTTTCTTAAAGTTGGCTCTTAAACCTGTAACTTAATCCCATCTATTCTGCAGTGCGTCACATCAATATAAATTTATATTCTTGAAATCCTGTCTTAGCCCATATTGTTCATACATCAGGCTTTACATCTAGACCCCATCAAAGTGTGTTAAATGTGTAAAAGGCTGCTTCCGAGCAGAAAGTAAGACTGTTAACAATTAAGCCAAACATCATTAAGGGATAATGTTCCCCCTCAACCAGTACCAATGATGGTGATTGCCAGAAAGCCAGCTAGTCCAGACTGAGTTGGTAGCTGAAGTGTTGTTATTTTTGATTCATTCATGGGACATGGGCGTCGCTGGCTGGCCGGCCAGCATTTATTGTCCATCCCTAGCTGCCCATGAGAAAGTGGTGGTGAGCTGTCTTCTTGAAACGCTGCAGTCCACATGCTGTTATTGATGTCTGAAAACATCAGAGTCGAAACACACAGAAGCTTTCAGGTGTGCTGAATGCATGAAACTGCAGTGATACGTTCCACATTGTATGGGTTACATTGTAGGGACACCCCCCCCCCCAGAGGCATCAAAACTTCAGATTGTTAGTGGTATGCCCATTGTATCTGTGTTGATCACGTGGTGAGATTTCAGAAGATGCCATCAGCCAGCCTAGCTGACAGGTGGGACAGTCTGAAAGACATGCTGGTTAAGAGTATTGGCAATGCTAAATTCTCCCTCAGTGTGCCCAAACAGGCGCCGGAGTGTGGCGCAGTAATTTCATTGCGATGTTAATGTAAGCCTACTCGGGACACCAATGAATAAACTTTATGTGAGCTCCGACCTTGTGTGAGCAGAAGCCCTCACCTGCTATTTTCTAAAAGACCCAACTGCTGCTTGTCCTGGCTGTTTGAATAAACCCTCATTAATTTTTTTTCATGAAGTGCCTGTTTTTTATTTGATCAGTGCATTTGTGACCTAAGTCAGTTCCATTGTAAAAATGGCAGTCACTTGGGATCCACTGTTTTCTGACAATATGTTGAACGGGTCCAAGGCCCAATTACTGGTGAGACTTGGGCCACCAGTACTGGTACATGTATCCAGCATGCTGCTTATTTTAGGCTCATTAGTAGGCCCAAATTATTCAACATCTCATTTGAAATGCAGCACATTGAATAGTACAGCAATCTCTTGATGAAGTATCAGGCTAGATACATGGTGGCACAGTGGTTAGCACTGCTGCCTCACAGTGCCAGGGAGCCGGGTTCAATTCCAACCTTGGGTGACTGGCTGTGTGAAGTTTGCACAGTCTCCCCGTGTCTGCATGGGCTTTCCCTCAGGTGCTATGGTTTCTTCCCACAATCCAAAGATGTGCAGGTTAGGTGGATTAGCCATGCTAAATTGCCCCTTGGTGTCAGGGGATTAGAAGGGTAAATATGTGGGGTTATGGGAATAGGGCTTGGGTGGGATTGTGGTCAGTGCGGACTCGATGGGCCGAATGCCCACCTTCTGCAACTGTAGGGATTCTATGATTCTAGATTGTATGCTCAGTTCTTGGAATGGGGATTTGAACATATGACCTACCGACTCAGAAGTCAGAGTGCAAACAACACTGCCAGTCTGGTGGATTATATGGATCACTTTCCCAGAAAACTCAATCAGATTATTGAGGCAGGATCCACGTGTCCCAAAGGTTAATAACTGTCAAACTCCCTGAATGATTGCAAATTGCAATTCATATGATACTGTCCAACGCCTTGAACTTATTTATATTGTGTTAATTTAAGTAATTGGTTTGGAATCTGAAGATTGAGTTAACCCTAATGGCTTATTTTTTGTTGTAGTTTTTGAAAGGACAGAATTTATTGTTGAAGAGCCAGAATCTAAAACTGCGAAGATAAATCTGCCAATTGTTCGAAATGCTGGAACACTTGGTGCAGTCACAGTCCATTGGATTGCCACAATGAACGAACAGCAAATTACCAGTGATCTTAAGGTGGCTTTGGGTGAGGTGACTTTTACTCCAGGACAATCTATTCAAACTTTGCAGTTGGAACTCTTAGCAGATGATTTCCCTGAAATTGAAGAGGTAAAGACAAAATTATTTTAAATAGATGAATACTTCTCGTAAAGTGTTGCGGTATAGCTTAGCCTGTACATATTTCTTTCAGAATAGCGCAATTGGAGAGTGTACACAGCTCAATCGCTTAATCACACTGCTTGCCTATGTTCTTAAATATATTTATTAATATCAATTAGTCACAAAAAGCATCAAATCCAGCAAAGGTAAATATGAATAAACCAAGCTAACTACTGGAGGCCATCGCCTCACGTGATCTTGCTGGTCCTGTTGCACCAGTGAAATCAGCCTCACAGAGGTTGGGGGTGGCGATTGGCCGGGGAAGTGGGGGGGCAATCACTTTCTTTTGCAGTTTTGTCACAACATTTTTCAAAAGATATTGAGAAATTAGGAAAGATTTCATGCTTTAGTGAATTAAGTTATGGGCCGTGATCTTTCCGGCTAGCTATGCCAGTCGAACGGTGTGATGAGCTGATAAGACAGGACGAGAGGCAAAAAATCGGGTTTGCATCCAGTTTCTCGCCTCACGTGATCTTGCTGGTCCTGTTGCACCAGTGAAATCAGCCTCACAGAGGTTGGGGGTGGCGATTGGCCGGGGAAGTGGGGGGGGGCAATCAGCCAGCGCGACGATGGGGGGGAGGCGATTTTCGTGCGGGCGATGGGGTGTGGGGTTTGGTGGAACTAACAGATCTCCTAGTATACTGTGTACACTCCGACCATATTGAGAAATGTAGGATTATCTTGGGGGCTTGTCAGGGTAGATGCTGAGAGGTTGCTCCCCCTTGTGGGAGAATCTAGGACCAGAGGGCATAATATCTGAGCATTTAAAACAGATATGAGGAGGAATTTCTTCCCTCAGAATAGGGGGATGTGGAATTCTTTACCGCAGAGGGCTGTAGAGGCTGGATTGTTAAGAATGTTTAAGACGGAAATAGACAGATTTTTAATCAGTAAATGAAGCAAAATTATGGAAATAAGACAGGAAAGTGGAGTTGAGGATTATTGCATCAGATCAGTCATGATCTCCTTGAACGGCGGAGCAGACTTGATGGGTTGAATGGCCTACTTCTGCTCTTGCTTCTTATGGTCTTATAGACTTGTGTTGCGAAACATGATTTCCCTTTCATCAATCCACGTTGCCTATCTCCAATCATATCATTATTTTCCAAGTCTCCAGTTATCACATCCTTTATAATAGCTTCTAATGTTTTCCCTACTACAGGTAGGGAAGTAACAGGTCTGTAGTTCTCCATTTTCCCTCTCTCTCCCTTCATTAAATATTTAGGTTACATTTGCTACTTTTTAGTCGGCAGGTAGTTTTCCCGAAACTGTAGAAATTTGAAAGTTAATCGCCAATGCAGCCCTTAACTCCATAACCTCCTCCTTCAGCACTCTCTGATGTAGCTCAACGGGTCCAGGAGATTTATCAACCTTCAATCCAGTTAATCTTTCAAATACTACCTCTTTACGTCTGGACGGCACGGTAGCACAGTGGTTAGCACTGCTGCTTCACAGCTCCAGGGCCCTGGGTTCGATTCCCGGCTTGGGTCACTGCGTGGAATTTGCACATTCTCCTCGTGTCTGCGTGGGTTTCCTCCGGGTGCTCCGGTTTCCTCCCACAGTCCAAAGATGTGCGGGTTAAGTTGATTGGCAATGTTAAATTACCCCTTAGTGTCCTGAGATGCGTAGATTAGAGGGATTAGCGGGTAAATGTGTAGGGATATGGGGGGTAGGGCCTGTGTGGGATTGTGGTCGGTGCAGACTCGATGGGCCGAATGGCCTCCTTCTGCACTGTAGGGTTTCTATGATTAATATTAATTTATTTCAGTGCCTCAATTTCACAAGTCCCTTGGTTGCCTAGCATTTCTGAGATATTTTCTATATCTTCCATGAAGTGAAGATGCCGGTCTTGGGCTGGGGTGGACAAGGTGAGAGGTCACACGACACCAGGTTATAGTCCAGCAGGTGTATTTAAAATCACAAGCTTTGAGAAGGAAGGAAGGAAGCAGTGCTCCAAAAGCTTGTGATTTCAAATAAAGCTGTTGGACTATAACCTGGTGTCACGTGACCTCTCATTCTTCCATGAAGATAGTTGCAAAATCATTTTTTAGTTCCTGAGCCATTTTCCTGCTCTTCGCTATAAGTTCTCCTGTCTTCACCTGTGATCGGCCCACACTATTCCCAGCTAATCATTTCTTTTTCACATACCTAAAGAAGCTTTGCAGAATGTCTTTATGTTTCCCGCTAGCTTGCATTCCATATTCCTTCTTCTCTCTTTTAATCAGTTCGTTGGTCATCCTTTGCTGGATTTTAAATTGCTCCAAATCCTCAGGCTTATTACTTTTTCAGGCATTTTTACAAGTCACTTCCTTTGATGTGATGCAATCTTTAGTTAGCCACAGTTGATTCACCTTTCCCATCACATGTTTCTGTCTTAGAGGAACGTATGGCTGTGTAGACCATGCATTTTTCCTTTAAATGCTAGCCATTGCCTGTCTACTAACAAATCTTTCAGTATATTTTTCCAATTCACCATTGCCAATTTGCCCTTCATGCCTTCATAGTTTCCCTTGCTCAGATTTAAGATCCCAGTTTCAGAATGAAACTTAATGTTAAATTCTATCATATTATGGCCACATTCTATCATATTATGGTCACCATCTTCAGCTGTTTCATCGATGAACTTCACTCCATCATGAGGTCAGGAGTGGGGATGTTCATAGATCATTGCACAGTAGTTAACACCATTTGTGACTTCTCTGATACTAAAGCAGTCCATATCTATATGAAGCAAGCCCTAGACAATATTCAGGCTTGGACTGATAAGTGGCAAGTTCAATTCATGACACACAAGTGGACGTGGAGAGGATGTTTCCACTAGTAGGAAAAACTAGAACCAGATGGCACAACCTCAGGCGAAAGGGCCGATCCTTTAAATGATCCTTAAATCCTTTAAAAAGAGATGAGGAGGAATTTCTTCAGCCAGAGAGTGGTGAATCTGTGGAACTCTTTGTCACAGAAGGCTGTTGAAGTCCAGTCATTGAGTGTCTTTAAGACAGAGATAGATAGGTTCTTGATTAATAAGGGGATCAGGGGTTATGGGGAAAAGGCAGGAGAATGGGGATGAACATAGAACATAGAAAGCCACAGCACAAACAGGCCCTTCGGCCCACAAGTTGCGCTGATCATATCCCTACCTCTAGGCCTATCTATGAGAAAAATATCAGCCATGATTAAATGGCGGAGCAGATTCGATAGGCCGAGTGGCCTAATTCTGCTCCTATGTCTTATGGTCTAAGTGCCAGGCAATGACCATCTCCAACAAGAGAGAATCTAACCATCCCTCCTTGACATTCAGTGCCATCACCATCTCTGAATCCCTCACTATCAACATCCTTGCGGGGGGTTACCATTGATCAGAAACTGAAGTGGACCACTGTTTAAGTACTCTGGCTACAAGAGCAAGTCAGAGGCTAGGAATTCTGTACAGAGTAACTTAGCTCATGTTTCTCCGAAGCCTGTCCAGCATCTACAAGGCACAATTCAAGACTGTAATCAAATATGCTGCTTGCCTGGTGAGTGCAGTTCTATGGACCCTCCAAGCTAGATGTAAAAGTGCTCCTCTGGCCCCACTAGGAAAATCACTGCATTCATTACGTCTGTCAATCTTTGCTCCCTTGTTGCTGTTGTGCATCATTTTCCTTTTCTTTCTGATGGATAGGAGGCCAATGATATTTAAATGAGGATGATGGCAAGTCAAAACTCTACCCAGTTGGTTTTCAATGGGTATTGCTAAAAGAAGCCATTTATTCAAAACAGACTTGTCCTAAAGACACAAAAATATATAATGCAGACAGCATTTCGCAAGTCAGAGCTCTACATCTTTCACATAGCCCGGTAATGGCGTTTTATGGTACAAGTGACTCATTGTAGGTTAAACATGAAGGGGTATAAAAATGCTTATTTTTCAGCCGGAACTATAGGAAAAGTATTTTCTCCAAATAGGAATTTCTAGAAAATAAGGGCTAAATTTTTCACCTGGAATTATGGAAAATGTAACTTTGGGTTGATTTTAATATGGCTAGTATGCTAATTTTAAAGTGATTTCTTCCCAAAATAGGTCATACAAGTGACGCTTACCCATTCCACGTATGGAAGCTCCATTGGGAGGGACAATGTGGCGAATATTATTGTTCCAGCAAATGACAACCCACACGGTACTGTCCATTTCACACAAATGGTGTACAGAGTTCAGGAACCACTGGAAGGAAATTCCATAACAAATATCACAGTGAAAAGAAGGTGTGCTACATGCTGTGAGAGTTTACCAATTCAATCCATCTTTTTGTGACATTCAGGTCATAACATAATGGACAGTATTTTGTGAAAAGAATAACACTGAGGTCAAACAATGCTCACTATTATAATGGAAAATCTGCAGGAAATCTGGATTTCCAGGTTTAACTATCGTTCAAGGTGTATTATGGAGTTAGCCTAGACCTGACATCATGATGATGTCAGGCTCCACATTTAAGCTGATGATGCCTAACTTAATATCATTGCTTTTGACCTCTTTGCTGCCCCTGAGTTGTCAGACTTGTTACCTGAAGGTGGATTGGCAATGCTAAATTGCCCCTTAGTGTCCCAGGATGTGTGGGTTGGGGAGATTAGAAGAGTAAATGTGTGGGGTTACGGGGATAGGGCCGGGGATGGACCTGGGTACGATGCTCTTTCAGAGAGTCAGTGCAGACTCGATGGACCGAATGGCCTCCTTCTGTACTGTAGGGAATAAAAAGAAGCGCACTGCTTGGTGACCTGTAATTTCCTCCAATTAAACATTGGCATGACCAAAGACGTTGCCTGTCAGGAACTCTGGCTTTTTTTGCATGCCCTGCTCCCTTTGTACCTCTATAAGCAACTGTACCTTCTGCCATCTGGATCTCGAGGTCTGAAATTCACCCCTTAAGTTTCTCTGCCTTCCAACTTACTCTCTTCCTTTAAGACACTCGTTAAACCTACCTATCTGACCAAGTTGATAGCCATCTTCAAAATGTATACTCTTGGCTTGTTAATTTTCATCTAATTATGCTCAAGTGAAGTTCCTGATAATTTTCCTGCATTGTAGTGATTTATAAAAGCCAGTCTTATTGATGGCCAGTTGCGTTAATTAAGTCTGCATGACAGATGAGTCTGTAATGCTGAAGTTCATCCAGACTTTTAAAATTAATTTAGAGATACATTTTGTTGACATTGGCTCATGCTTTAACTGAATACTGAGTTCCAAGCACTATGACAGTAACCTGCTTAGAACTAGAAATGCAGTATGTTAAGGTGGGGCTTATACATATTTTCTAATAAAGCAATTAATTGTGCTTGCTTTCTAATGTAGCGGAGGCCATTTTGGGAAATTGCAAATATTTTACAGCACCTCCAACATTGATTTTGTGAACCTATTGATAGAAGAGGGACAGGACATCTTCTCTTATTATCAACCCGCAGTCCCTGGAATTGCAAATGGCCAACCTGTTATTCAGGAGAATGTTTCTCTGGAGAGGGATGCTTTACGTGCCTGTGCAGCTCTTTGCCTCAAGGAAGAAGCTTGTTTAGCCTTCTCGTTTGCAAATATCTCTGGGATGTCCAAGTGCTCCTGGGTAGCTTCATTGTCTACCGTACTGAGCAACAGCACAGAATTCACAACCTATCTCAAAAATAGCTCAAGTGTGTCCGCTCTTCTGAGTACCCAGGCAACAGCCGGTAGTGATTATGAGCCAGTCACTGGATTCTGGACAATCATGTATGAAGGCAATGAGTTTGCAAATCTCTCCGTTTCAATCCGAACTGACAGTGCACCAGAACGTGACGAAGGATTTGCCATTTTGCTTGTAAGCGTGGAACTGGTGAATGAAATGGTTACTCCAGCAAATCAACCTACAATTGGCCACCCGAATACCTCCACTGTTGTGATAGTAATGAACGGAGATGCATTTGGGACCTTTTTGATTTACAGTACAAATCCTATTGCCACAGATGAAGGGCATTATCTTGAAGTGACAGAAGAAAGTCAGGCAACTATACAACTGGTCATAGATAGGCGTGGTGGAAGTCTTGGTGAGGTAACTGTGGAGTGGAGCGTGGTTGATGGCACAGCTACAAAGAATGTTGATTTCATTGGTGATGGTGAAATTTTAACATTTGCAGAAGGTAGGACAGTTATGTATATGTGAATTAATAATTCTTTTTCTGATTTCACTGCTTTACCTTGAATACACGAAGGGCTACACATAACATGAAATACATTTTTGGTATGTTGCATTACAAGATGAGAACTTAATGACATTTTAGCTTTCTCTCTTAGTACTCCGTTTCCTTTTTTCCCTCATCTTAGACTTGACATCCATCAGATAGTACGGCTGGAGTATTTGTATGGAATGTAGAGCACAGAAACAGGTCATTCAACCGAGCAGGTCAATGCCTGTGTTGATGCTCCACACAAATGTCCTCCTGCCTCACTTTGTCTCAACCTATCGACTACAGGGTATTTCTTTCACCCTCATGCCCTTATCCTGTTCCCTTTTAAATGCATCTGTCAAGGTCGATATCAGACAGCTTTTTCACACCAGCTTCCTTAAAAATTAGTTAACAGTAACTAGGAATGGTAGGCCTGACATACGATGAACGTCTGAGGATCGTGGGATTATATTCATTGGAGTTTAGGAGGTTGAGGGGAGATCTAATAGAAACTTACAAGATAATGAACGGCTTAGATAGGATGGACGCAGGGAAGTTGTTTCCATTAGCAGGGGAGACTAGGACGCGGGGGCACAGCCTTAGAATAAAAGGGAGTCACTTTAGAACAGAGATGAGGAGAAATTTCTTCAGCCAGAGAGTGGTAGGTCTGTGGAATTCATTGCCACAGAGGGCTGTGGAGGCCGAGACGTTGAGCGTCTTCAAGACAGAAATTGATAAATTCTTGATTTCTCGAGGAATTAAGGGCTATGGGGAGAGAGCGGGTAAATGGAGTTGAAATCAACCATGATTGAATGGTGGAGTGGGCTCGATGGGCCGAATGGCCTTACTTCCGCTCCTATGTCTTATGGTCTTATGGTAACTGATTTTCATTGGATATTGAAGTATGCACAATCGTTTCAATTCTGCTTTGATTATTCTAATACATGTTGAACAAAAAAAGGATTCTGATTTTCACAGATGTCTGGTGCTTTAAAAGTCCCTTCTTTTGGGTGGGACGTTGCCACAATCGTTAACACTGCTGCTTCACAGCTCCAGGGACCTGGGTTCAATTCTGGCCTCAGATGACTGTCTATGTGGAGTTTGCACATTCTCCCCGTGTTTGCACGAGTTCCCTCCCACACTCCAAAGATGTGTGGGTGAGGTTAATTGGCCATTCTAAATTGACCCTTAGTGTCAATAGGATTAGTGGGGTTACGGGGATAGGGCCTGGGTGGGATTGTTGTCGGTGCAGGCTCAATGGGCTAAATGGCCTCCTTCTGCACTGTAGGGATTCTATGATTCTATTCTATGATTAATATCTAGAAAGAAAATTGTCAAAGCAGTTTTGGATGGTATTTTAAACAGAAAATGCAGATAAATAAGTCAAGTAAGCTAAAAGCTAAATCTTTATCTTTTTTTTACATGCAGGTGAGAATAGGAGAATCATTACATTAATAATTGTGGATGATGAAGAGCCAGAAGGCAATGAAACCATTCTAGTCCGCCTGACTCACACTGAGGGTGGCAGTCGCATTCTGCCCAGCTCTGACACTGTCACTGTGCTCATTCTAGCCAATGATAATGTTGCAGGAGTAACTAATTTTCAGGCATCCTCCTGGGCTGTCATTGGATGTGAAGGTTGGTTTCCGTGTATAATGACAGCAGTTCTAATAATCGTCATCGATTTCTGCGGTGCCACAATCTTTCGAAGCCTTGCATTACTATTTTGACCAGGGCAGATACCTTTCCTTCGATTCTTATTTTGCAAAAATGGAAGTAGGAGGATAGAATAATAACCGACATTCTAGATGTACGTGAAATTGAAAAATAATTTTAGTGGATTTTGTGACAGGTAGTTTTTATTTTATCCTCCTGGTACTCTAATTAGGTACATTTTAATCGACAGTGCTATCCAAAGTTTTGAACATCATCTTCATGGTTTTACACGCCCCAGTATAGCTCACAAATAATGAACAAAATAAAAAAGACTGAATCCAGGATAAACCTTAAATTAACGATGAACTCAGACCAAAATATAGTTGAAAGCAATCCAAAGTCTGACTGTTTCTAAACCTACTTTGGACTGGCTGCTCTATACAATCATCGCCAACGAACAGGATATCTCTTGCTTCATGGCCAGTTGGAGACTGGAAAATGAAGAGTTATTTAGTGTCTGTTTGGTTTCATAGAATTTTGACAGGATTAAGTTATTTTCTTAAGGACTAATCCACGACTTGCTTCCTTCTAGGATTCTAGTCCAGGGGGTTATACCTGGTCCTGTCAAGAGATTATTATAAATCATGTTTGACAAATCTATTTTCAGTGCATCAGCAGGGTTGTTGAACATTGGTACTTTTATTGATTATGTACATGAGTTGTTGCTCACGACCTCTTGGGAACAGTATGCTGGTGATCACTGGTGATCCTTTACATGATTTATAATATGTAGCAATATTGTTGGGCCATCTGTAATTGTCATTTTTCCATAAGCATCATTATAATTATCTCCACCTGCCAACTGTTAAAGAGTGGAAAATGATGATTTTAGTTGTTGTGCAACAAATTGAATGGAACATTTTACAACCCCTCACCCAATATTAATACTTCTGTAAAAATGATCAAATTGTTACAGATGGGTCTTGATGGAAACTACTGTCTTCAGTTTAGCTGTTTAAAGGTGTCATTGATGTGGTTTGTGCTGAAATTTTTATGATGGAGTGTCTTTGCATTAATGTTTTTGGAAAGTCTGTCACAACTGCAGCCGAAGTACAGCTCCGACCATTAAAAACTATCAATTTTGGTAAGAAGGGATACAACTCTTGATAATGCATTGGCTTTTAAATAATTGTAAATGGAGTGTAAATTGCAATAGTTGTTTTGTTCAAATGAGATTTATATAAGCTTCAGTTATATTTGATTTGGCCTCAAATAAGCATACTATAACTTGGGAGAGGGTTTGGTACCATTATGTTTGTTACTGTGATAGAAATGTAGAGGCTTGGACTAATCTGGAGAACTCCAGCATCATAGATGCCAGTCTTCAGCCAACTCAATTCACTGCACTTGATATCAAGAAACAGCTGAAAACGCTGGATACTGCAAAGGCTTTGGGCCCTGACAATATTTCCAACAATAGTACTGAAGGCTTGTGCTCCAGAACTTGCTGTGCCCTAGCCGAGCAGTTCCAGAACAGTTACAACACTGACGTCTATACAACAATGTGGAAAATTGCCCAGGTATGTCATCTGCAAAAAACAGGACAAATCTAACCCAGCCAATTACAATCCCATCTATTTGCTCTCAATCATCAGTAAAGCAATGGAAGAGGTCATCAAAAGCACAATCAAGTGGCACTCGCTTAGTAATAACCTGTTCAATGATGCTCAGTTTGGGTTCTGCCACTCAGATCCTGACCTCATTACAGTCTTGCTTCAAATATAGAAAAAAGAGCTTAAGTCCAGAGGTGAGATGAGAGAGACTGTCCTTGACAGCAAGGCTGCATTTGACTGAGTGTGCCACCAAGGATTCCGAGCAAAATGGAGTCAATGGAAAATGCTCTGGTTGGAGTAATGCCTAGCACAAAGAAAGATGTTTATGGTTGTTGGAGGTCAGTCATCTTAGCTCTGGGATATCACTGCAAGAGTTCCTCGGCCAAACATCTTCAGCTGCTATATCAATGACCTTCCTTCCATCATGAGGTCAAAAGTGGGGAATTTTGCTGATGATTGCATAGTGTTCAGCACCATTCATGACTCCTCAGATACTGAAGCAGTTCATGTCCAAATGCAACAAGACCTGGACAATATCCAGGCCAGGACTGACAAGTGGCACATAACATTCACGCCACACAAGTGCCAGGCAATGACTATTTCCAGCAAGAGAGAATCTAACCATCATCCCTTGGTATTCAGCGGCATTACCATTGCTGAAACCCTCACTGTTAACATCCTGGGGGTTACCATTAACCAGAAACTGATCTGGACTAGTTAAATAAGTACTGTGGCTTTAAGAGAAAGTCAGAGGCTGTGACAGTTTTAGTTCTTTTATCTAAGGAAAGATTTAGCAGCATTGGAGGCAGCGCAGAGAAGGTGTACTAGGTTGATCCCAACTATAAAGGGATTTTCTTATGAGGAGAGGTTGAATAGGTTGGGACCATGCTCATTGGAGTTTAGATGAGAGGCAACCCTATTAAGACATATAGGACTCTCAGGGGGCTTGAAAGGGTACTTGCTGAGAAGTTGTTTCCCTTTGTGGAAGAGCCTAGGACCAGAGAGCATAATCTCAAGAGTTTAAGACATAGATGAGGAGGAATTTCTTAACTCAGGGTAGTGAATCTGTGGAATTCTTTACCTCAGAGGGTTGTAGAGGCAGGGTCATTGGATATGTTCAAGACTGGGATAGACACATTTTTGATCAGTAAGGAATCAAGGGTTATGGGGAAAAGGTGGGAAAGTGGAGTTGAAGATTATCATTTTAGATCCATCATGATGTCATTGAATGGCAGAGTAAACTTGATGGGCTGAATGGCCTAATTCTGCTTCTTTGTCTTATGGTCTTATGGTCTTATGAATCCTGCAGAAAGTAAATCACCTCTTGACTCCCCAAAGTATGTCCACAATCTATAAGGCCTACGTCAGGAGTGTGATAACTTACTCTCCCCTTCCCTAACTGAGAACTGCTCCAACAACATTCAAGCAGCTTGACACTATCCTGGATAAAGCAGTCCACTTTGTTGTCACTCCCTCTACCACTGACACACTGTAGCAACGGTGTGTACCATTTACAAGATGCACTGCAGGGGCTCCCAAGGCCCCTTTGACAACACCTACTCAACACACAACCACTACCATCCAGAAGGACAGGGCAGGAAATGCATGGGAACACCACCTCTGGATGTTCCCCTCCAAGCCATTCACCATACTGGCTTGGAAATATATTCACTGTTGCTGGGTCAAAATCCTGGAACTCTCTCTCTAATAGCACTGTGGGTGTACCTACGCCACATGGACTGCATCGGTTCAAGAAGGCAGCTCAACATCATCTTCTCAAGTGCAATTAAGGATGGGCAATAAATATTGGCCTAGCCCATATCCCTTGAGCGAATAAAAACAATATCTAGAGACATGAGTTCAAATCCCACCTTTTCAAAGAACAAAGAACAGTACAGCACAGGAACAGGACCTTTGGTCCTCCAAGCTTGCACCGATTATGATGCCTGCCTAAAGTAAAACCGTATGCACTTACGGAGTCCGTATCCTTCCATTCCCATCCTATTCATGTATTCATCTAGATGCCCCTTAAATGCCGCTATTGTACCTGCTCCCACCAGCTCTCCAGGCAGCACGTGCCAGACATTTATCACCCTCTGTGTAAAAAAACTAGCCTTGCACATCTCCTCCATACTTTTCCCCATGCACCTTAAATCTATGTCCCTTAGTACTTGACTTTTCTACCCTAGAAAAGAGCATCTGACTATCCATTCTGTCCATGCCATCCATAATCTTGTAAACCTCTATCAGGTCGCCCCTCAACCGCTGTTGTTCCAGTGAGAACAAACTAAGTTTATTCAACCTCTCCTCAGAGCTAATACCCTCCAGACCAGGCAGCATCCTTGTAAACCTCTTCTGTACCCTTTCCAAAGCAACCACATCCTTCTGCTAGTGTGGAGACCAGAATTGTACACAATATTTCAAATGAAGTCTAACTAAGGTTCTGTACCTACCATGACCTACCAATTTTTATACTCAATGCCCTGACTGATAAAGTCAAGCATGCTGTATGCCTTCTTGACTACCTTATCCACCTGCGTTGCCACTTTCAGTGACCAGTGGACATGTACGCTCAGATCTCTCTGCCTGTCAATACTTCTATGGGTTCTATAATTTACTGTATAATTCTTACATGCATTGGACCTTCCAAAATGCATTGCCTCAATTTGTCCAGATTAAACTCCATCTGCCATTTCTCCGCCCAAGTTTGCAACCGGTCTATTCTGGCTGTATCCTCTGACAATCCTCTTCACTATCCACAGCTCCACCAATTTTTGTGTCATCTGCAAACTCACTAATCAGACCAGCTGCATTTTCCTCCCAAATTGTTTATATATACAGTGGAACCCCGATTTAACGCGCCCTGATTTAGCGCGAATTCGGATATAACGCGATGAATCATTGGACCCTTTTTTTCCCGCAAAAAATTGGCAAATTTAGCGCGACCCTGCTTTTTTTGTGATAACATTTTATGGACCCCAACCATCGCGTTATAACGGGGCCGCACTGTACTATGAACAACAAAGATCCCAGAACTGATCCCTGTGGAACACTGCTAGTCACAGCTTTCCATTCAGAAAAGCACCCTTCTAATGCTACCCTCTGTCTTCTATGACCAACCCAGTTCTGTATCCATCTTGCCAGCTCACCTCTGATCCCGTGTGATTATTTAAATTTGATTAATCAAATAAATCTGGAATTAAAAAACTGGTGTTAGTTTTGGTGATCATGCAACTACTGGGTTGTCATAAAACCCAGTTCATTAACATTCTGTAAGAGAAGTGAATCTGCTTTCCTTATCTGACCCGGCCTTTATGTGACTCCAGACCCATAGGAGTGAGGTTGACTATTAACTGCCTTCTGAAATGGCTGTTAAGCTATTTATTTACCAAGGACAAGACTCTCAATCACCTTTTCAAGGATAATTGGGGATATGTAATAAAGTTGACCCACATCCTATGAGTGAATAAAACAAAAAACGTAAATGACAAAATGTCCCTGAATTAATTTGCACTCAAAATCAAGCACGAGTCTGGCAGTACACTGGAACAGAGAGGCTCAAGGACCAAACTAAATTTATGATAATTCAATTAAGCTGCAGGCCTCAGTCAGAGCCCAGATGTCGTTCCCCTGTTGGGAACTTGCCAATTTCACCTCCCTCTGAGATGCACTTGTAATTCTGGGTGGGCAGCCATTAGACAATGTCATGTCGAACAGATGAAACAATGTTGAATTTAAGCCCTGATGTACTCCTAATTTGAAATCCAGTGTAACTTGTAAATGCTCTGCATAGCCCTTGGACTGTAGTCACATATGATCCAAGTAAAATTCTACAGATATCTTATGGGTCCAATAGCTTTGCATAAAGCCATACAGTAACTGCAAATCTGAGATTATTTTTGCAATGGATGTATTTTCAAAAATATATCCACATTATGTTCATCCTTTGGATGAGAGAAGCCAAAGTGTCTTCTTTCTAGTTAGATGTTGTGGGTACACATTTAAAATATGTGGCACTATTCCAAGAAGATCATGACGTTTCCACTGTCCTGTTCTCATTTCCATTGCTGGCTGGAATGCCTCGATTGATGCCTAAGAGCAACAATTACCATACTCGAAAAGCAAATGTTGTGTGAAGCGTTGTAGATGTTTTTAGATTGGATAAGTCCAGCACAAGTGCAAGTAATATTATTTTATGAAGAGAGAGAGAGCAAGTATTTTTTTAATATAATGTACAGTCGATTATGATATAATTTTATTTTCAAAGTATGTTAGGTGTGACTGAATGTAATTGTTAAATACATGATTCAAAGAGTAATTATGTGCCTGGAGACTTCCGTTAAGGATACCTTACTGAAATTACAAAGCATAAATTAGAGATAATGGTCAAAAAACCATGCACATGTCAGGTGTACAATTTGTGATTGTGATCTTGATGGGAGGGAATACCTGTCAGGGCCACAAAGTTTGAATAACAGTCCTGTGTCCCGGCGTCCATATTTAAAATGTGTGGTGGTTTCTTGTCATTTATTAGACTCTATTTAAAAGCCAATGCAATATTGTATGTACTGGCAAAACAAATAATGTTACTGTTTGTAGAATGTCTTCAGTGCTCAATTATGATCACAGTGCACTGCTGTAATCATTGTAATGTAGTTACATTATTTTAGGAAACACTTCCTTTCAACTTTGCTTATTATTTCAATGTTTGAAATGTGGATTCAAACTTAAAAAAACTAATTTATTTGAAGCAAAATTACTGCAAGTTTTTAACGAGATTATGTCTCCAAAAATTTTAATCATTTTTATATTTTTCAGAAGTGTATTTTTTAACATTCTGTATGTGTAATATTAATAACACTTTTGCTGATTTTTTTGAATATTCATTTTAGATTGAAATTGTTTCCAATATCTAAAAATTATTTTCTAAATTGATAACTTTTGACTTTTGTGCTTTTTTGATTTGCAAACATATTTTCAGTTGCAACATAGAACCATTCAATGTATTTTTAGTTTAATAAATGGTTGCTCTTTTGTTTTATGATTATTGACAATTTTTAGATTCTTTTAAATGAGCGTCGTACTGCAACTAAAGCCAGTACATTTTTCTTCCACTCCAGTGATTTTACAACCCCTTGCTTATATTTTTATGTAGACTAAATATATTTAACATTCACATAAAGTTTGGCCTTGCAGGTAAATGCAAGTGTATTTTTTTTTTGCATGCCTTTTTATAATTATACATGGATTTAGCATGCAATAGCATCTCACTATGTTCTGGCTGGTACATACAACATGTCAACTTGGTATTGTTAAATTCAGGAAAATATTGTGGAACAAGAACACTGAGACAAACAATTAGAAGTATTTTGTGTTGTGTTATGTTCTAACTTTGCTGTAAAGGAAATTACTTTGCAGTAAAGGTGGTTGCATGTTTCAATACGTAACCATTTGGGCAGTTTCTTATTTTAAGTAGACATTTATAAAGATAGCAATATTTCAAAATAAACAGCAAAATATTTTATTCAGTGATTCAAGTTCAAAAACAAACCGTCAGGACCACAAAGGTTATTTTTGATGAAAATATTTGCAACATGCAATGTTTTCTTGGCATTCCTTTTCATATGCATGTTATAAACTGTCTCTTGTTGCTTAATAATGTTTGCACTTAGGAATGCAGCACATCTAGGTGTGTACACAGTCATTTACACACACTTATAAGCACAGAATGAAGTTCTGTTTGGACAATTTAATGTTGGTTTTCTAAATCTGATCAATGTGAGGAAATGCTAGTAATAATTTAATTTATGTAATTATATATCAAAAAAACTGCTCGAGCACTAATTTCTGAATTTCCTGCTCTTGGTGATGGTGGCGCGCTGTTATTGCAAAATTACGGCCGGGATTCTCCCAAAAAAATTTTAAGTATCGAATTCGCATGAAAACTGGGGTAAATCATGCTGTTTATTTTTAAGTGGGAGTTCAGAGAAGAATCTCCCACACTCTGCGCAGTGCAGAGTACCTCAGCGTGAATCATGGAAATAATCCGGCGGTGGGGCCTATTCCCGCTGGAGAGGCCAGCAGCACAGCTCTGAACGGGCCACTGCGCATGCGCTGATCTGTCAGTGTCAGGTTCGGTGCATGTGCAGTGACCACTGTCTGCCGGCCTCCTGATTGCTGGCCAGTTTGATCGCTGGCCATCCCCGCAACACTGGCTCCCCAGCCACCCATAGCCCAATCATTGCCTCCCCAAATATGCCAGGGCCTAGCCGTCCGCCAACCCCCCCATTTCCCCCCCCCCCCACTTGCAGTGCCGACCCCCCCACCTCCCCCCAACCCAGCAGCCCTGACCTCTTCCCCCCCCCCCCCGCCTCCTCAGTAGGCTGATCTTCCCCCCATCCTGATGGCCAGTCCCGATCGCTGGCCTCCCTTCCCCACCAAATCTGACTGCAGAGTGACAACGGGAACCCCCATCCCCACGGATAGCCCCCATTAGGCTCTGCCACCTTGGCACTGCCTGATGCCTGGTGGCGGTGCCAAGATGTCCCCTGGGAATTGGCACTTTTCCTCTTGGGTAGTGCCAGGGGCCCAGGCTGGCGCTGCCAAGGTGCCAATGCCCAGGGGCACCCCCAGTCCCCGACCCTCTGGAGGGCTCCAATTGCCCCCATCATTCTAGCATGGTCGGGCGACCAGTTCCCCACTTGTGGGGAGCTATACTCTAATCCCACTGGACTGATATACTCCTGGTGGGAGGGGAGATGCGAGCGGGCCTGGAGACTTCAATCCCATGCCCGCTAATGATATTCAAAATATATTTAAATTCCACCCTGCATATATAATGCAGCTCCGGGCCTATTTCTTGTGCAGAGTTGACAGCGGGATGGGAGAATTGCCCCCTACATCTTTTTTTTCACCTTCATATTTCTCTGGTGCTTCCACTTGTTCCAACCTCTCATCTCTGCTTTGTCTACCGTGCCTACAAGCACCAAATCAAGACGGGCACCAAATTATTGTTTCTTCTTTCCATCCTCAGCTTTTATGTTAACCTCATCCTCACTGATTTTCATGTTCATCTCAGTCCCTCTTGCCTTCTCTCCTCTGAAATATCCCTTCATATAAGCTTTTCTATTCATGCTTATAGGCCACTTCTTGAGATTTAGAGAATGTCCATATGTTTCTCTAAATAATCAGATCAATTCCAAGGACCCGTATCTTAATAGCACCTCATAAACAACTATTTGAAAATTGACCACTATCCTCAACTATGATGTGGAGATGCCAGTGTTGGACTGGGATGGACATGATGAGAGATCACATGACACCAGGTTATAGTCCAACAGGTTTATTTGAAATCACAAGCTTTCAGAGTGCTGCTCCTTCACCAGGTAAAGTGGAGCGAGATGCATAGGCACAGAATATATAGGCGGAGTGATGATAGTCCAACACTAACAAGTAATCAAGGGTGTCAAAGGATAAGTACAGACAGTAGTGCAGTGTAGGTCGGTTGAATAACAAGGGTGGAATTCTCCCCCAAAATAATCTAAGTGCTGAATTCACATAAAAACTTGAATAAATCCCGTTGCTTTTTTCAGTGGGACTTTCAAAATGAATCTCCCACGCCCTGTGCACTGCAGAGTGCCCTAGCATGAATCACGATGAAAAGCTGGGGGCGGGGCCTATTCCCGCTGGAGAGGCTGGCAGCATAGCCACTGAGTGGGCCACTGCGCATGGGCCGCTCTGTCATAGCGGAGATTGGTGCATGTGCAGTAGCCTGCACTGCCGGCCTCCTGATCGCTGGCCAACCCCGTGACCTCCCCCCCTCCACTCCACCTCCTGATCACTGGCCTCCCGGATGGAAAGGTGAATGATGCAGATAAAAGGAACTTTCTACTCTTCACATGGCTTAACTGGAACCTTAACTTAAGATAGTTTATAACGTTGCAGTGATGAATCTCAATTTGCCTCTTTTCAAGCATGAATCCTTGATAAAACTATGGGAGCAATAAATTTACTTGAAAGTCAGCACTGTAACCATTCTATAATTCTGCAGAGACAGATACAAAGGGTTATATCTGTTACCAAGTTAATCAGACAGGATAACCATGATAGATGGGGTGGTGAATGGTTTGGCCATATATACTACATACACATTCAAAATTCCATGTTAGTAACGCAACCTAGTGTCACTTGGTTCTGCTGCACAGAAATAAATAGAAGTTATTCTGTCATTGTTTCATAAGTGAATCTGTAAAGTTGAAATCTGAACTAAATTGTTAACCTATTGCAGCTTTTGTTAATTGCATTTCATGGAATGTAGTAATACAGACACTGCGTGCCTCCCTCATTGAGAATATTTTGTGACTTTTCAATCTAAAGCATGTACTATGGTATTGGCTTTTATAGTTTCAATTTTCTTTAACAAAGCTTGAGAACTAGATAAGTTTTTAGTTCTAATATACAGAGTGCAGGTAAAAGGTGTTTTGTACCAAGAGAAAAATGGGGTTGTTTTAAAATTTTTTGCGTTGTGTTGTAAAACTTATTCTGGATTCAAATAATTTCTCTCAGTCATTAGTATTCGGGATAAAAGTCTTTCTCAGTTGAGTAAACCTTAATATTTCTAATTTGTTACATTTGCCGTATGTAGTCTGAACATTTAAAGTTCAACAGATGTTCACTTTTTATTTTACATATGTAACTTTGCATGAAGTGTTTGGTTAATAAGCCACAATGCATGACTGATAACCATACAGCTACTTGCCTGAATATAACAAAGGGTTGATAGTCCAATCTGATTCTGCTTCCGAATTTGTAGGGGAAAGTTTGCTGTTCTGGATTGAAAGGAGTGCCCCTGGACAAGGAAACATTACTATTGACTGGAACATCCATGGGAAATATGCTCAAGAAAACTTTTTGGATATTAATGGGACCCTTTTTCTTTCTGAAGTAGGTAATTAAAACACTCACCTGAACTAATGAGCACACTTATTCCTTCTTTAAATCAGTGGATACATTATTGAAGTCACTATAGGCAAAATAAAATTCCGGTTCTTTAAAAGTGAGGAAAAATAATTATTACAGTTTGGTTATAGGCTGATAGGTTATAGTATTTGCTTCATACTGTTATTTTATAATTTAGTTTTTCATCATTTTTTTCTGTATTTAATATATGTACAATTAAATATTGTGAAAGACAAAACCTTACAAAAAATAGAAGGTTTCAAATGCTAATTGCATTCATGGTAACACTGCAGTAAATCATTGAACAATTAGCCAATTTTACCAGGGGTATGGTAGCGCAGTGTTTGTGGTACTGTGAGATTGAGGTCAAATCCTATCACGGCAATTTTAATTCAAAGTAAAACTGAGCTCAATAAGCCAGATGCAACAGGAAAAAAAAAAACCAAGTGAGCTGCTGGATTGTCTTTTAAAACCTATTAATTTATGAAACTCTTCCAAGAGAGGGAGCTTGCCACCTTTCCATGTGACCTGCCTACATGTAACTGCAGCCCTATACTAAGTGGCATAGCAAACCAGGCTTCCGTGACAGCAGCTCCCAAACCTACAACCTGCAATACTGAGAGGGTACAGCACAGATGCTCTAGATATTGGGTTGGATATTAAAGGGTTAACTTGAGTGTTGAGTAAATTTGGCTTGTACTTCCTTCACTACAGAAGGTTAAGGGCTATTCTGGTGAAGGGCTTTAAAATTATTATAGGCATTTCCTCCTGTGAGGAATCCAAAACAAGAGGACATAATCTTAAAATTAGTATTAAACCATTTTTCCACAAAAAAAACCATTCCTGTCCTTTATTTCAATGATGGAAATGATTAATTTAAACTCATTTTTGTGCTTGGGGGTTGCCATTCACAAAGTCCTTACCATGGTAACCTCATCGATGGTCCAGAGAAGTCATTGTACCAGAATGAGTTCCTTGTTAGCCACTCCCCAGAAGAAAAACAAAATCAGGGCATCCTCACATAATGGGCTGGATTCTCCGGCCTGTCGTGAAAGAGAACGGAGAATTTGGCGTTCCAGCCAAAACTCCATTCACTGTCAGTGGCAGCGTCAGCCAGCCGCGAACAAAGATGGAAAATGTTGACAAGTAGTTTCCCTCCTGCTCCCCTTTTAAAATAAATTTTACTTGTTACCATGATATCTTTACTGGAAGTTGAATTTCTTATGATTTCTGCTGGTGTAGTGCTTATCCTGCCTGATGCCATGATTTTCTGTATATGTTTCTGTTGTATTCTCTCTTTAATCTAATTGTGTGTGCAATCTTTGTAACCTTCTAGGGTATTCTAAATGCATCCTTTCTTGTCCACATATTTGATGATGGCATTCCTGAAGAAATGGAGGACTACAGAATTATTTTGTCAAATATCAGAACTCAGGGTAATAAGCAACATTCAATCGAGTATTTATTTTGGCTATAATAATATGACTTATGAAAGTACACAACGGATGGGATTTATTATAGGTGACTTCTACCAAGGAGGTTTGTAAGGGAGCTGAGTTAGGAGATGATCAAGGGAACAGGAGTTGGGTCTCATGAAGATGATGGAATGAATTATTTCCCCCTCTACCAGCCCCCTCCCCAAATGGACTGAGTCACCTTTAGGGGCCGGTTGGATTTGCAACGAGACACGTGGTACAGCTGAACTTTGACTGACCCAGGGAGTCATTATTAAAGTCCATTATTAAAGATGAGATCACAGAGTACCTGAAAGTGTATGATAAAGAAGGACTGAGTCAGCACTGCCTTGTCAAGGGGAGGTCATGCCTGACAAATCTGTTAGAGTTCTTTGAGGAGGTAACAAGAAAGTTAGATAAAGGAGAACCAGTGGACATGATTTATTTAGATTTCCAGAAGGCCTTTGACAAGATGCCGCATAGAAGACTGTTAAATAAGTTAAGTGCCCATGGTGTTAAGGGTAAGATCCTGGCATGGATAGAGGATTGGTTGACTGGCAGAAGGCAGAGAGTGGGGATAAAGGGATCTTTCTCAGGATGGCAGCTGGTGACTAGTGGTGTGCCTCAGGGGTCAGTGCTGGGACCACAACTTTTCACAATATACATTAATGATTTGGAGGAAGGAACTGAAGGCACTGTTGCTAAGTTTGCAGATGGTACAAAGATATGCAGAGGGACAGGTAGTATTGAGGAAGCAAGGGGGCTGCAGAAGGACTTGGACAGGTTAGGGGAGTGGGCAAAGAAGTGGCAGATGGAATACAATGTGGAAACATGTGAAGTTATGCACTTTGGAAGGAGGAATGGAAGCACAGACTATTTTCGAAAAGGGAAAATGGTTAGGAAATCAGAAACACAAAGGGACTTGATATAGCTAGAATACAAGAGCAGGGATGTACTTCTGAGGCTGTATAAGGCTCTGGTCAGACCCCATTTGGAGTATTGTGAGCAGTTTTGGGCCGCATATCTAAGGAAGGATGTGTTTGCCTTGGAAAGGGTCCAGAGGAGGTTCCCTGGAATGAAGAGCTTGTCGTATGAAGAACGATTGAGGACTCTTGGTCTGTACTCATTGGAGTTTAGAAGGATGAGGGTTGATCTTATTGAAACTTACAGGATACTGCGAGGCCTGGATAGAATGGACGTGGAGAGGATGTTTCTGCTAGTAGGAAAAGCTAGAACCAGAGGGCACAACCTCAGGCTAAAGGGACGAAACTTTTAAACAGAGATGAGGAGAAATTTCTTCAGCCAGAGAGTGGTGAATCTATGGAACTCTGCAGAAGGCTGGGGAGGCCAGGTCATTGAGTGTCTTTAAGACAGAGATAGATAGGTTCTTGATTATTAAGGGGATCAGGTGTTATGGGGAAAAGGCAAGAGAATGGGGATGAGAAAAAAATCACGATTGAATGGCGGAGCAGACTCGATGGGCCGAGTGGTCTAATTCTGCTCCTATGTCTTCTGGTCTTATGGGAGGGCGGGGGGAGGGTGCAATGAGGGTACGGGGTAGTGGGGAACCATTTTAATGTTTCATATGGGGGACTGTAGCAGCAGTCCATGCTGGATCTTTGGAGTCGAGAGAGATGACTTTGCCTCAGCAAACAGCTGAGTGTTGCATAGTGCATGTTCAACGATGTCCCAACCAATACAAAAAATCATCCTCCATTGATGTTACAGGATCTCAACTTCCATTTTAAATGGGCTTACCACCGACATTGAGGTAAAGTTTCACCGTCTCCACACGGGTGGCATAGACTTCCTCCTGTTACAGAATCTGTCTGATTTTCACTGCGTTGCAGTCTCCAAATGCATAACTCCAAAAGTGTTATCAGTGCTTCCCCTTGATTGATTGAGGAACATGCCTGTGAGATTAAATGACCATCGCTTCAGCCATCTTTCTTTCATCTTACCATAAGACCATAAGACCATAAGACATAGGAGCGGAAGTAAGGCCATTCGACCCATCGAGTCCACTCCACCATTCAATCATGGTTGATTTCAACTCCATTTACCCGCTCTCTCCCCATAGCCCTTAATTCCTCGAGAAATCAAGAATTTATCAATTTCTGTCTTGAAGACGCTCAACGTCTCGGCCTCCACAGCCCTCTGTGGCAATGAATTCCACAGACCCACCACTCTCTGGCTGAAGAAATTTCTCCTCATCTCTGTTCTAAAGTGACTCCCTTTTATTCTAAGGCTGTGCCCCCGCGTCCTAGTCTCCCCTGTTAATGGAAACAACTTCCCTACGTCCATCCTATCTAAGCCGTTCATTATCTTGTAAGTTTCTATCAGATCTCCCCTCAACCTCCTAAACTCCAATGAATATAATCCCACGATCCTCAGACGTTCATCGTATGTCAGGCCTACCATTCCTGGGATCATCCGTGTGAATCTCCGCTGGACCCGCTCCAGTGCCAGTATGTCCTTCCTGATGCCTCTTCCCCGCCCCTCCAAACCCTGCCTGTGATTTGCACTCCAGGCGGAAGTTTCTTAATTGAGTCCTAGCAATATATCTGGTAGACCACGTGCAATTTCTGAAAAATAATGGATTATGCTTACAACTTACTTGGATTTTTAAGAAAATAAGAGGATTATCTTTTTTTTAAATTCTCCTTTGGCAGGTGTTCCCTCAACAGGTGCAGCTATTATCGCTAGCCAGGGATATGAAGCTATTCTTACAGTGGAGGCCAGCGATGAACCACATGGAGTGGTGAAGTTTGCTCTGTCTTCTCAAACTGTTTCCATTCAGGAAGGCAATATAACTGTTCAGCTGTTTGTGAATCGGGAATTTGGATCCCTAGGTAACAAAATATTGATTAGAACAATGTTAGTTAATACATTTCAAATAGATTTGAATTTAGACAAGTGGACCTGTTAGTTTGTTTCCTTTTTACATTATGATGTGACTGAGTCAAATGTATAATGATTGAGTTGCAGCAAAAGTAGGAATCATGGAATTCCTACAGTGCCGAAGGAGGTCATTTAGCCCATTGAGTCTGCACCGACAACAATCGCATCCAGGCACTATCCCCATAACCCCATATATCAACCCTGCTAATCCCCCTGACACTAAGGGGCAATTTAGCTTGGCCAATCAACCTAATCTGCGCATCTTTGGACTGTGGGAGAAAACCAGTACACCCAGAGGAAACCCATGCAACACTGGGAGAATGAGCAAACTTACACAGACAGTCATCCAAGGCCAGAAATGAATCCAGGTCCCTGGCGCTGTAAGGAAGCAGTGCTAACCATTGTGTCACCGTGCCGCCCTTAGAAGTCAAACCTTTGTTCCCAGAGTATTTATATTCATATAAAGCATATAAATAGCAGTACATTTCCAACTTAATGCCTATTAAATTCTCTGAACACTCAAGTAACATTGCATCAGTAAATAAAGTAGGAATCTGAAATGTGTTGAGGTAATGGAAATATACGAGACGGAACTACCACCCACTGTTGTGACCTAGCAATGATCCCATCACAAATCTCAAGGAAGGATAATTTAAGATTCAGGTCTGGTAACTACATTTATTGTGGATCGGAACAAGCATCCATGTTACTGAAGCAATGTTCCTTGTACCAGCACCATTCCACTCTGAGCCCTAAATTTGGATTGTGACAAATTCAATGAACTTTACTGAAGAAGCACAGAGGGGACATACCCACAATGGTACATATACCTGTTATTAGTCCCAGTAAGACTGACACTTCCCATTGGCAGTGCTGTGGTTCCAATCTTTGGGGTGCTTGGTGCACTGTGACGCAGTCAGAACTGCCAGAGCTTCTTAATGGGAATAGGTAAAATAATCCTCCCTCTGTTCTGAACTCCTCTCATTCTGGGCTATATCCAGTTATAGCCTCCACTCATGGGGCTGAATTTTACAAGAAAGCCAGCGAGTGAACTGGTAAATTAGGACACTTGACATTGGCGATGATGATTTTAGCAGTGGCTGGGGAGGTGACGCCCTTGGCCCAATTGAAGCACTTAAGTGGGCAATTTATGTCCAATTAATGCCCTTATGTAGCCACTGCTCTGATCTAACAGGCGGTGGGAGAGGACTGTGCCCAAGGTGCAGCCCAGCAGGTTTAACCCAGCGAGCTGCTTGTCTGCGAAAGGAAGCGGTCCATCCTTTCCAAGCTTTCTGTGTCAAATGGAGTCCACCCTCCCCCAGTTTTCCCTCCCCATTTTTACCCTCCCCTCCCTACACCCCTCTTCCCTGCCACCATGCCCAACTTTCCCCCCTGCCCACCTTTTTGGGGCCTGTTAGCCTGGCCCCAGTGAAATCTCGGATTTGCATCAATGTCCCAGTCCATCGCCGAATACCTCTTTGATCTGCAATGCCAGCTGTGGCCACCGCTCCTGCTTGGTGCTGCTGGTGTGCAGATCTGCTG